>NC_042624.1:117059741-117431407 GCF_901001135.1 Rhinatrema bivittatum
CCCCCCCCCCCCCCCCCCCCCCCCCCCCTTCCTAAAAAGCTAAAAGCTTCACACGGCACTGAAATATTAAGAGACTCCAAGTCCTGCGAGCGATGGTCCTTTTCCGGAGCAGGAAAAGGTGAGGTTAGTAAGGGTAAACCCTACGCAAATCGAATGAGTTGTCAGTCCTGATGGTGAGACTGAATCCAGTTCTGGAACCTTCTCTCGTGTCCCTGGATTTCTACACGTGCAAACCCGCCTGTACTGCTGTTTCCATCTCTTGAACAGCTTCCTGGTCTCCTGTTCCAGCATCCTTACCCTAGGCTAATTCACATTTTGATAACTTTCTCCTCAAATACTCTGTTTACAAGGCCCTATGTAAATCTAGAAGAAGCTCTGCAGCTGAGTTCCTCATAGCTCTCTTGGCTGAGACAGATTCAGTAGAAGTTCCCTTGGTGAACATTTGTCAGGCCGGGGAATTCCCCCAGCATTGATCTGTGCTCTTTCCCAGCACTGGGTTCGGGCTCTCAGCCTGAGGCATAGCCCCACAGCCACATAATCTGCCTGGTAACTTATCTCCTATTCCTCTGGCATCCAGGAGGAAAGCCGTGATGTGGAAGGACGAGGTTTTGCTGTCTGCTTCAGGGGAAGGGTCCTAGGAAACTTGTTTACCTGCCTTCAACATTTTCCCATATTAGTCGGATAACAGATGCGGTGAGGGGTTTTCCCCACCATGGAGAAGGTAAGTCCATCTCTGTACGGCCTTGGTTCAATGCTTCAGTCCCGCTGAGCCTTCCCTGGTGTGGTGGGATCTCGGCAAGGTGCTCTCCCAGGCTTAGCTCTTTTGAGCCTCTGCTCTCTTATCTGACCTGGAAGGTCAAACGTTTGTTAGTGGTCACTCGGCAGGCAGGGTCTGCCACAGACTGCCTTTCCTATTTTCTATCTGTGTGTTTAGTCACAATAATATTATGCATGAATCTGTAAAAGCAACCGGTTACTCTTAGGATACAAGTAATCAGCCTTCCATCTGGAGGACTCTAAAAACCCCAGGTAGTCTACTCAGATTTTCCTCTTGACACCAAAAAAAAAAAACAACCTGTAATGAGCATAGGCAAGAGCTCTCTTGGTGGGTGAATTATGGGTCTAGAGGGGCCCGTCGAGGCTCACCGTGCTGGAGCTCTGACTGCATCAGATTCAAAATGCTGAAGCAGGATTCTGCCACATCGGCCAACGCATCCCTTTTTTCGCAGAGGTTTCTGGTACGAATCAGGTTTTTAAACACTGTACATTCCCTCCTAGAGCCCATTATTAGACTGCAAAAAAAAAAAATAGAAAAACAGATAACGTGAGGTTGGCCTGTTGCCACCCAAAGCAATAGTGCCTCTGGCAGGGTCTAGCTTTTCCGTTTTTGTTTGTGGCTGCCTGTGGCCTGGGGTCCTGCCACGTGAGAATTAATAATACCCTGCATGTCAGAAAGCGAAGTTACCTGTAACCATGGTCTCCAAACCCTCCTGCCTGCCCTTGGAGTTGGTTTCTCAAAGTCTTAGCTTTATCCTGGGCTGGGAGGCAGGGAAGTGGCTAGGGCTGCACATCTGGGCTCCATCTGATGATGTAACGCACATGAGGACTGACACCTGCTGTCCATCAGAGAACCACCGTTACAGGTAAGTAACTTCACTTTACCTCGGGGCTTCCCAAGTCTGTCCTGGGGACCCCACAGCCAGTCAGGTTTTCAAGATATCCGCAATGAATATGCATGAGATCCTGAAAACCCGACTGGCTGTGGGGTCCCCACACTGCCTCTGATCCATTGGATTCCAAAAATTGCACTATCCCTCTATCAGTGATCCCATTAATTTGCTCGCCAGAGAAATCAGACTAACTGGCCTGCAGTTCCCAGCCGCCTCCTTACTTCCACTTTTCATGAGTAGGAACCACATCTGCCTTTTTCCAGTTCTCCAGAATTACTCCAGACTCTCTAAGGAGGCATTGAAAAAGTCAGCCAGAGGAGCTACCAGGACATCTCTGGTCCTGTAATACCCTCGGATGTATCCCATCTGGCCCCATCGCCTTATTTACTTTAAGTTTAGTTAGCTCCTCACAAACAATCCCCATCATTTATCAAAAAAAGTTAACACGTGTTATGAAAAAGGGGCGAGTTAATGGAAATTAGTAAGTTACCACACCACATGGTAACTTACCACTTTGCATAGGTAATTATTGCATTGAACTTGCTGCACAATGCGAGAATCCTATTTTTCACATCCTGTACTAAGGGGGGAGCGAGGGAGACTATTTTACAAGGCCCTCATAGTAAAGTTATTTATAACTCTATAGGAGGGCCACCTGATAGGTGAGGTCTTAGTGGTGGTTTAGGTGCCAGTTTCGCATGTAGAGATGTTCTCTCGCCCTAGCTTGATAGACTCTATAACAGGGGACCATGAAGCTAGGGTGAGGGAACATAGTACAAAATTTCATCTTTTGGAGATTTTCCTCACTCAAAATGATGTCAAATCTTCACCAAAGTGTACTGTGCTGTTCGTACGTCTCATTCTACATGCGAAACTGGCCCCTAAACCACCACTAAGACCTCACCTCGAACTATCAGGTGGCCCTCCTTTAGAGAGATAAATAGATGCACACAGTGAGACTCTTTCCCCCCTCCCCTGTACCTCAACTTTTAACCATGCTGGTAGTTGTTTAGTCTTCCTTCCAATTTTTCTGATGTGTGGAATACATCTGGTCTGGGCTTCCAAGATTTTTTTTTTTTAACAAGGTTCATGCCTGATGTAAATTCTTAACTTTTGCAGCAGCTCCTTTAAGTTTTTTTCCCTAACAGTCTTCCTTATTTTATCATAGTCACCCTTTTGAAAGTTAAATGCTGTCACAGTAGATTTCTTTAGTATCCTCCTTGTTTTTAAGTTGAATTTGGATCACATTGTGATCACTATTGCCAAGTTGTTCCAACACTGTTACCTCTTGCACCAAATCCTGTGTTGCACTAAGGTTTAGGTCTAAAATAGTTTCCCTTCTTGTTGGTTCTTGTACCAATTACTCCATGAAGCAGTCATTTATTTCATCCAGGAATTTTCCCTCTTAGAATGTCCCAATGTAACATTCACACAGTCGATACTGGGGTAATTGAAATCACCCATTATTACTGTGCTGCTGATTTTGTTAGCTTTCTTAATTTCTTTTAGCATTTCATTATCTGTTCATTCTGGCTGAGTGGACGGTAATACTCCCACTGCTATTTTACTCCTCTTTTCACCTGGAATTTCTATCTATAAAGATTCAACATTGCATTTTTATCCTGTTTGGCTCAATGCCATCTTTAACGTATAGCACCATCCTTCCTACCATTTTGATATAATTTGTACCCTGGTATCACAGTTTCCCATTGGTTATCCTCCTTCCACCAGGTCTCTGAGATGCCGGTTATATCTACCTCTTCATCCAGTGCTATACACTCTCTAATTCTCCCATCTTATTTTTTAGACTTCTAGCATTTATATATGGACATTTCAAAGTATATATTTTTATATTAACAGCTTGCTTATCAGTTAAGAGGCAATTTTGAAATCTTTCTGCTCTTAAAGGCACCTGGTCCTCTTTAATATTTCTTGCAACCTCTCTACTGGGATGAACTAATTCCCCTGTTCTCTTAGTATCCTTCAAAGGTATATCATTGTGAACCGTGCGCTCCTGAGCGACTGCTTTCCCCATCATCTGGTTTAAAAGCTGTGCTATCTCCTTTTTAAAGGTTGGTGCTAGCAGCCTGGTTCCGCTTTGGTTAAGGGTGGAGCTCATCCTTTCGGAAATGATGCCCTGTTCCTAACGAACCTAAAAACCCTCTTCTTTGCACCATTGTCTCATCCATGCAGTGAGACTCTGGAGCCCTGCCTGCCTCTGGGGTCCTACTATGTCCCTGAAAGACTCCTCTGTCTTGTCTAGTAGTTCCAGGTCTGAAACTCGAGCTGCCAGAGATCACTCATTTTCTGAGGGCTAGGAGCTCCTTGCACCTGGTGCACACAGAAGTCATTCCATTCAGTATCTGCATTAAGTCAGGCTGGACCAGGGCATCAAAAAAAATCTATTATTCAATGTATTTCTCACAATTCACTCCTGCAGTCCAAATGCGCATAACCAACCACCACAGATCTTCAAAGGGATGTTAGAACAAAATGCAATTGCCCACCATCTGAGCTTCAGCTCTTTTTTGTTTGTAAACATGAGCAATGTTTTGTAAGTCTGGTTCCACTGATTATTTTAGTCATCGTATTAAGTACATTACAAAGGCAGCCATGCAATTGATTAAAAAAAAAAGTTTGATCTCTTGGTAAAAGAATAAACAATGTTTGAATAGCTAGCAGGTCCACTGAGCATCCTTCATATTTCTAATGTCCCCTCAGTGGCATTTTTCAGACATTTTACTCTGTGAACTGTAGGAAAGGCAGTTCTTATTTAGATTTATGTGACACAGCAAGTCACGGTTGTGATGGGTCAGAGCAAAGAATCCTTCCATTAACAGCCTGTGAAGTGACAGTGCTGGGATGGTTTTCTTTGGACCTGCATCTTAACACCTTGCTCACTTGCCAGGGCAGTGAGAGAAGGGCAGACTCTAGAGTGGTGGACATGAGTTGGAAGATCACAGGAATCCCTTCGATCATACCAATTCCTGATAGGACCAAGTCACAAGCGTGTGAGACCACATCAGGGTCGCCAACTTTGGACATCAGTACAATTTAGAAAGTAAGGATACAGGTTAGACACGACTTAGGTCCAGAAAAACTATGATAACATAGAACGATCTTGAATCTCATGTGCTGCTTTACAATTAAAGTATTAGCTATTATCATCCACAATCTATTGGTTTCTTGTGTGGCTCCTTGGAAGAGTGATGGTCCTCTGAAAGAAGAGATGTGGACTTGAGCCTTTTTGGTTGCTCCTCAGAAAGGTGGCCTATGAACGCATGCCTACACAAAAAAAAAAAAAATTTGTCTCTGCCGATTCTGTGAAGACGTTTGTTACAGTTGACAAAAAGTGCTAAGAGCTGGAGGACAACAAATCGTTGCTTACCTTTTTAAACAGATACACAAGGACCCAGCATGTTTCTCTGATATGATTAGTGAGAACTGTTCTCTGTGGAGGGAAGGCCATTTCTTGAAAGCTGGCAGCCTGCTGTACATTTACGCTCTTACACTGCGCCGTCAGAACTTTTCTGTTACTAACAGCCCTTTCCTGGAGCTCTGACAACCTCCTGTCTCTATCATTATGAGATTTTTAGACTCTAAATCAAACAACTTGTAATGGCATGACTTGCGAGGTTCTTCGTAAATTAAATTCCTCCTCCAATTTTTTTTTTTTAAATTAAATTAAAAGGTCTTAGTATGTCCTGAGAAGTTTGATTAAAAAACGTTAAGCCCACTGTGGCATTTACTCCTGCTCAGAATGAGCACAAATGTGTATGGACCATTCAACATCTTTCTTTAGTCTAAGACGGCTGACTTGGTGTCTTTACATGTGACATTGTGTTTTTATGTAGCACCATCGTTGCACGCAACACTGTGTGAGGTCTGGCAGGCTCCTTCTTTCAAATGCATTTAAGACTGGTTTCCATCCCGATCTGAGCTGGTTTAAGGCCCTCTTGTACTGCTCACTGTCTCCGGTTGTAAAAGTGAAGCCCTAACCCGTCCTGTAATTCACATGGGGTCCATGCCAATGCCTCTCGCCTCGTTTTGAAGGCGATTAGAGATGCCACTGCGCACCAGCCCTATGAAATGGTCTGACGTGTTGCTTAACGCCATCCTAGTTTTGAGCAGGTGAAAACACTGCAGCAAAACGAGCTCAAATGCCATCAACAGGTTACTGCTTCTTTAGAAGTAGAATAGGTCAACCTCCTAATGCCTATAAACATTCTTCCAACAGCTGAGAACTTGCTTAATTTCCGAGCCTGATTATATAAATATATATCTCTATCTTTACATCTTCTGCTGGCCCATTCCGCAGTATCCCGAGTGAACTGGCTTCTGTTTTGGGTGCCATGGAAACGAAGCACCATGGCAACCAAAAGACTTGCCGGATCTGCAGAAGCGACGTACAGGGCTGGGCCTTCTCCTTTGTCTTTCTTGTCACTGGAATGAGTGATATTTATGTTACTGAGGTGCCACTGGAGGTGGAATTATTTTACAACATGAAATAGGGGATGGAGGGAAGACCGAGGGAGTTTGCTATAAACCTGCTTTTATTTATTTATTTTTGGCCAGGCACTTTGCTCTTCTCTTCCTTTCTGCTTGGTTGGAGCTGCCTACCCCCGTTGGACCACGGTGTCATGAACTTTTGTTTGTAGCTGTGTATGTGGATTTCCCCTTCCCAGCGCTAATCCAGCCATCGGGGTGACAGATCTCAGGTTTACCCCTGGGATCCTGCAATCATGCATCCTAAATCTGGCCACTAGATGTTGCAGCTGAACAGTTCCCCCTCTCTGTCTCTCTCTAACCCCCCCCAGAGAACGAGTGCTGCTTCTGCAGCATCCCCAGCCCTGGCCAACCTGCAGAACAGACACAGGGCCCCTCTCTGTGGCAGCGTTACCGAGAGATTTCCCGAGTAGGAATTCAAAATAAGCAAAGATCAAATCCCATCATTTACATTCCTTTTTTTTTTTTTCCTTTCCTTCTGTCCTGTTGGTGTCCTTTGTGCTTTTGGGCTTTCAGCTGAGTGGAAAGCAGGTGCTGAGAACCGGAACCACGAGCTTCATTTTGCAGCTCCCTGGGGAATTCCTCTCCCGGCTCACTGTGGCCCAGTTATTACAGAGACGGTCCTCAGCCATGGGCCGTGCAACAGCGTTCCTTCCCGAAACCTTTACCCACAGGCCCTGCATCCTGGCATTGCACAAGGACTAAGGCACACCCCCTCCTCACCCTCACCCCAAGCTGTAAACACTGCCTCCCTGCTGGCCAACCAGGGCAGCACATGGGCTTCACTGAGAACCGAGCCGGGTCCTCTGCAGGGGGCTGCACAGCACTGCTACTAAAAGCCACTGCGTCGTCCCGTCCCCCTCCTCAAATTACCTTCTTATCAGCTGCCTCAAGCTCTTATCCTGAAGTGGGCAAAAGATTCACTTAAAACCTGATTTAGAAA
This sequence comes from Rhinatrema bivittatum, assembly GCF_901001135.1. Lineage (NCBI taxonomy): Eukaryota > Metazoa > Chordata > Amphibia > Gymnophiona > Rhinatrematidae > Rhinatrema > Rhinatrema bivittatum. The sequence goes on from NC_042624.1 coordinate 117,066,861, forward strand.
CTGAAAGATAGGGATTTTATCAAGCACTATCTCGTCTCCCTCTCTCAAAACGCTTCAACTTAAGACATTTGCAACCTCCCTGCCCAAAAGAGTTTTGTTTGTGATTGGGGGGGGGTGTCAAAGCATTTAAGTTGCATTAATTTTTTAATGTGAGCCTAAGCAAACCATATATCAACTTACGTTTTAAGCATAAGATGGTCTTTCCATAGATTTAAAGCTGGGTATTGGTTCCTGGTCATATTTTCCCATAATCCCTCTGGAGCTGGAGGAAGTACCCAGACTTTTCCAGAAGTCTGCATAGTGTGAGTGATTTATGGGTAGCTTAACACTGCAGGGGGAGGACTTGTCATCTGTTGCTGAAGTACCTATTCTGCCTTGCTGCGGAAAGGTGGCCTCCATTGTGCAGATCCTGCGGGGCATAACCACAGCCAGCCTTGACATCTCTGTCTCCTGTCTGCACTCAGTGGCTGAACAATATTAAGCATTTCTGGTGCTCTACAGTTACGCCAAATGCAAGTTTCAGAAACAGATGCAACACTTTCCTTCCCAAAGTTTAGTTACCCATAACTGTCCCGAAAGGGTGGAGCTGGCCCCGTCCACCTCCTAGGGTAGTAATTACGCGTCAGTTGCAGGTAACGGCAGCAATTCATTTCTGAAACCCTTTTTTTTTTTTTTTTGGTTTTAAGTTCACAAAATACGGTGTGAAAATATCTGTAGAAATGCGCCTAATTCTACAGATCCTCTCTGCATGGCGTGCAGGGTGGGGTTGTACTCCTTCCCCTGTGTGTTTATATCCACACGTAGCCCTGAGCTCGGGGAATGCTTTCATTCGTAGGGTCAGTCGCAGCTGCTCCCTTCAAGCCCCTCTTCAGTGGATTCTGTATTGGGGCAGGGGTCTGTCCTCCAGAGCCCAAGGCATTAAGTGCGTCGTCTACTACGTGCAGAAGGACGCACGATTGCTGTTCCAACGGTGAAATAACATAATACACTTTCCCCTCTGCTACTGGTAATATTTATGTATCTTACATCTTCATCTCTTAAAATTCAATTTAAAATCTGGTGATGCCATAAAAAGTGAATGTTTTACGAAAAGGTGGGAGCAGAGCCAGATTATGATGGATTTTATGGAGCTTTGGGAAAAGGTTAGGGTGGAAGATAATTTGCATTGCCCTGAGGAGGAAATTGAGTGGAATACCACACTTTCTGAGCTTTGTGATAAAATTCCTTCAGAAAAATGTTAGATGGAAATCCCATATGCACAATGCCCCATGCTTTACAAAACGTTGGTTGAGCTTATAAAGAATTTGCATAAGATAGAAAAAAAGGTGGCAAAGATCACAGAGTATGATAACAATGCCTGTTAGATTACAGGACCTCATTAGAGGAAGGGAAGCAGGACTCTTATAGGGCAGTTATCAATATTTCTCTGATCAGGCCACTGGAATTAATTTTGTAGTAAAGACATTGGAGCCACTGAAACTTGGGCCTGTAATAAGTCCAGACAGTACTGCCCCTGGCAAAACTCTTTCAGGAAGATGATGTTCCTTAAGAACCCATTTTTCTAAAATTGTATTTAGAAGTAATTGGATGATTTTTCTTTTTTAGCATAATGTGTCTGATAAGGAATAATTTGTCATTGCTAGAAGAAGTGCATTGCGCCTTAGAACAAAAAATCAGGAATATTGGTCCAACTTGACGACTCGTCTGCCTTTGATATGGTATGTCACAATAAGTTACTAACTACATTGAGAATTGATGGGATAGGATTGGAAATGCTTTAACTTATCTAGTACAGGTAGGACACAGAAGTTTGCTAGAATGGTCGTTCTTCAGAGTAGTTTTTATGCAAGATTGGTGTTCCACAAAGCTCTTGTGCTTTCTGTGGCACCTTTTAATGTGCATATTAGACCTTTATGGAAGATTTTATCTGGCTTGGATTTAGTTTACAACTTTTATGTGGATGGTGTGCAATTTTTTATTCCCAGTGTAATTCCTGGTGAGGTCCCAGTAGACCATCCAACGGTACATTAAGCAGAACACAGGATGCATGAGCAGAACCATCTGTATGGTGAAACATTTTGGTAGAGGGTAGATAAGTCACTAGGGCCTGGAGCTTATTGACTTTGAGTCGAAGTGACAGCCACCAAAAATATGACTTTCCAGCTCACAGGCATCTGTAAGCTTAAAAGGAACTTTCATTAGCTGAGTCAATACCACAGTGAGATCCCATGACACAGCTTTGATAGGAGGCTTCAAATGCAACAAGCCTTGCATGAAATGGACAACTAAAAGCTATGCAGAGATGGGTCCACTTTCTATAGTGGTAGTAAGTGCTAATTGCACAGAGGTTAACCCTAACTGAGTTGATCTTAAGACCTGATTTTGAAAGATGTAAAAGGTAATTGCACAGCTTTGCTTTTTTTTTTTTTATTGTGGAGCAGGATAAAAGATCTAGGGCATTCCCTCACACCAAAAGGCAAACCTCATCTTTAACCCATAGGACTTCCTCATTGAATCCTTCTTGGAAGCCAGAAGGATATGAACTACATCCTCTGGAATATCTAGGGGTTGCAAAGCAACCCTCTCAACATCCAGGCTGTGAGGGCCAGGGACTCTGTGTTGGAATGGCACAACAGCCCCCAATCGTGAATGAGAATTGGTGAATTCCCCAAACTGATTTAGATACCTGATGGACATCACCTGTGGGAGTGGAAAACAAATCTGTCTTGGCCAATGAGGCACTAGGAGAATCATAGTTCCCCAGCCTCTTCTGAATTTCAGTAAGGTCTTTGCCATTTGATGAATTGAATATTATTTATTTATTTATTTAGCATTTTTATATACGACTTTCCAATAACAGAATTACTGATCAATTCGGTTTACATTCTAAACAATAACATTGACAAGTAAATGTCTTACAATGAACAGGTCGATATAACTTGGATTAGTACATATGGGGTTAATAACATAAGTAAGATAACATAAGTAAAAGATAGTAAAAGATATGTGTACAGTAGACCCTGACCCCAATTCACAGCAAAGACACCCAAGGCTAATTTGCCTCAAGTCATCCTGGAGCAGAAGAGCAGGTATTTTCTGTTCAGAGGGAATGCAAACAGATCTATGGGAAAGCCCAATAATACAATATCTGGTCTGCCTCTCCTGCCTGTCTAGGGACCATTCATGGAGTTCCATGACCAAACTCAATCTGTCTGCCAGGACATTTTCCTCACCCACCAAATGTGGATCCAAAGACCATTCCCTGAGAAATGGCCCAATCCCACATCTGGACAATCTCCTGCTACAAGAAGTATGAGCCCGTTCCTCTCTGTTTGCTGATGTCGAACCTTGCTACTTGATTGCCTATCTGGACATGGATAACTTTGTTGGCTGTCCAATCTCTGAAAGCCTTCAGAGTGTACTGTACTACCCGTAGCTCCAGGAAGATTATTTGATGAAGTTTCTTCTGAGCAGGCCAAAGGCCCTGGATCCTTTATGTGGGTACCCCAGCCAAAGCTGGATGCATCCATGGCTAGGACAACTTGTACTGGAGGAAATTGAAGGGTATTCCCCCAGCCATATGCCAATGAATCAACCACCAGGACAGAGAGGTAAGTCTGCAAGCACCACTAGGCTCTCAGTGCTGTCTTGTGAACTTCAAAGTTTGGCCAGACTATGTGATTTCTGCACCCCATACCCCTTCCACCTGTGACTTTAAGCACTTACTTCTGAGGAAGCATCTCTACCATCTCCTTCCCATTCTTTAGTATGTTCTGTATTTACTGCCTCATGAAGAGCTGTTAAGATGCTATGTGGGTATTGAGCATAGTTCCCGTAAACCTTTCTCCTAAGCAAGGCAGGGGATGAGAATCCTTCCCCAGGAGCACCAGGGTTCTAGACCTCTTGGCTTTCTTGAGAGAAGATCAACCACCACCAATTTGTTAGACAGCTGTTGCTTTTCAAATACTTCTGGACTTGCTATATTGCATCCTCCTCCTTATTAACTGGATCTACAGAGAGAGGACCCTCCATAATTCTCATCTGAATCTCCTGAATGATCTTAGACAGACACTGCTTCAATATCCTTTGGGGGTTCCACAAACTGGAGGGTGTCAAGCATCTTTGCCCTGGACTCTTCCTCCTTTTAAAACTTAAATGTGTGATGGCAGTCACTATTATGTTTACAAAATCAGTGCAGGAGATGTCCTCCAGAGCAAACCTTCTCCTTGCTTGCGGGGAAGGGTCCAAGGGTTGACCTCTCTTGATCAGAGACATCCTTAGGTCCACTGCGTATACCCCCTCCCCCCCCCCCCCCAGGAGTATTTTGAGCCCAACTGGTGATCAGGGGCATAGACCTGGATATCACCCAGCTAACAGACAAGGCCTCAAAGAGGACAGCACATGTTGGCTGCATCCTAGATCCTGATGAACTCCTGCACCTCAATAAAACTCCTCCCCCGATTAACATCAGTATGGAGGTACTCAATATTGATTCCCCTTTAGGACCCAGTATCAGAGCCCTTCTAGTGGCTACCAGCAAGAATTCCAGCAGAAACTGGATGTCCATCTGCAGAAACGCTGATGCTGGTGCATTGATGTTCTACATCTTACAAACCAGAGCCTCCTGGATCTTCCTGTCCTAGCCAACATGGAACCTGTAAAATAACATAACAAATGGCAGATAAAGATGCAAAATGTTTAAGGTTGTAACTCTGTGGATATTACCCCCAATGGGGTCTGGGAAACAGGCAGAGAGGTCATGTCTTCTTGGGACGTCAAAGGTGTATCAATGGCTGACACCTGCACCCTTAGACTGTCGTAGTTCCCAGGAATGCATGGAGGATGAGCTCTCCTCCTCATGGATACGCTTCAGAGAAATCCAGGCTCCAGAATGGTCCTGCTCCCAGCATCGCTCATCAATGCAAACTGATGCTGATGCTTCTTGGCCTTCACAGAATGCATGTCATTAGCGCTCTGTGATGTAGGTATCAAAGAAGATAAAGGCTTTTCTCTCTTCAGGTGGGAGAAGACAGTTGACAGTCTCTCTCCCCCGGTCCTGGTCCATAGTTACCTGACTCACTCCTGCAAAAAACTGATATCAAGGCATACACAGTATGTAATCCTGTATCCTGTTCTTTGCCTCTTTATGGTCATCTGATCCCTGTAAATAAAATGCACATACGACGAGATAATCTGAATCGCTACTAAAATTCATTTCCAGAGAAATGTCTTTTATTAAGCAGCTATCCTGATAATGTCAGCCCCATTGCACGGATTATGCTTAGCATTAAAGGTCTTTTCTGCCATAGTTTGTAGCTGGGCTTTAATATACTGCATGAAACCACTTTAAACCTGTTTTCTACTTACTCACTGCTGAAAGGAGAAACATTGAGTGCTTCTAAAACCTAGTGGACTATTAACACTGCTGTGTAGTTCTCTCCTTTTTTTTCTTACCTGTGATATTTGGCATCTATTTGTTGTAGGCAGTGCTGGTAGCACTGCCTATAATATGATTGGGATTTTTGGCTAAAAGTGCCACTCCCCCCCAGCAATAACCAGGCAACGTAGAAAGATGGAGGTTTTTGTAAACTGTAGCACTAAGACTTACAACTTGGGATATTTTTATTTGTTTCTACGACTCTATTTCTTTGTCTGTATGTCGTATTTTGATAATTCTTCAGTGAGACAGCTGTTATGAAACCTGTCAGCATGGATTGCTACACGAAGGATGACACACACTGATAAAAGTTTAGTGAATATTAGCCAGGGCAGTTTTCCAGATGGGGTCTTTTTTTCAATTTTTTGATATGTTGGGTCTGATAGGCTTTATGATGTATGAAGGTCAGGGCCCCTGCTCACCCACCGCAGGATAGCGGGCCTGGAGCCCTCCAAGGACATCCATGCTGGTGGGGGAGAGCTGGGGATGCAGGATGATTCTAGACCGTGCAGTAGGACTGCCTATAACTGTACTATACTATGCTTGGGAGTTTGGGTTTAAAAGGGCCCTCCTACCCAACAGCAATAATCGGGTGTTATTTATGCAAACTGTGGTAATAAGGCTTACAATCTCGAGGCTGTTTGGTTTCTGCTTCTATGACTCATATTTTTAATTTCTGTATTTCATATTTTGATAAGTCAGTGAGACAGTTGTCATGAAACCTGTCAACAAGGATTGGTACATGAGGAATGCAGATATGGCAATAAATGAATATTAGTACAATTCTCTTGAGGGGTCTATTTTTTTCTATGTTGTTTTAGCAGGTTTTATAAAGTATTTTTCATTTTTTTTTTTTGTCATTCTTGTGTTTTAAAAATGAATTAAATGCATGCCAGGGCCCCCAGTCACCCACCCCACAGGACTAACCTTGTGCTAGGGGCAGCAGGGATTAAACCTGTAGCCCCAGATTCAAGAGGAGGAGATCTTGCAGGCAAGCTACAGGGACTCTGAACCACCAAGAACCCCGCAGCAAATACCAAAGCAAAGTAAAGTTAGAGAGACCGCCTCCAGAATATTTCAAGCTAGTTGGGTCGTGGAGCCTCTAAAGGTGACCCTGCACCGCTTTAGGTGACACAACAACATTTCTTCTAGGTCCCCTGGTGGAGGCACAGAAGACTACCAAAAAAAATCCTAGGCCCTATTTGGGCCACTGAGACCCACCTCCAGAGGCCACCTGTTGGACCAGCACTAGGTGTGTCCCAATTAAAGAGCTCCAGCCTGACCCCTTTGCTGTTCTACCAGTCCATACAGCGTTTGCTCTGGGGGTACTGGTGCCTGGCTGTGTTCCTGGGTTCTGCTCTGGTCTTGGTCTTTGGTTCTTCCTGATGCCTCTTTCTGCCCGGGGAGGTCGGGGCAGCTGCTGCACCAAGGGCTCAACACATGGAACATGGTGACTGCTTCAGGCAGAAAACGGAGCCCGCAGTCCGCCCAGCCTCTCCAAGGTACACCCCTGCCTAGCTACTGTACCTATTGCCTGTCCCCAGTGGAGTCAGCCATAATAAACTGGTGGCCGTGGAAGGCCAGGTACTCTCTCCCCCCCTGTTCTCCCTACGTCACTGCCTCCTTGCCTCACACATATCCCCTTGCTCGCCAGCTCTGTTGACAGTGAAACAGGAGGGCAGCCTTATTGAAAAAGGAATTAATGTTTTAAATAAATCATCTGTGTGTGCTTGTTACATGTTAGGCTTGTAATGAGGATACACAATAGTCTCGTAAGAAAGCTGTACAGAATTGCTTGTTCAATGAACAATAACAACTTTTGGCCTGAGGCCTTGGGGTCACGATGACCATTGTAGCCTAATACTGTCCCTACGGTGGTGGTTACAGTCATCGTGGTGTGATGCCCCTTCAGACAGGTTACAACTTCCAAAGCTTGCGCCTCTGCTTGCCCTCCTGGGCTGAGGTGAATGTCAGATTAATATCATGGATCACGTGCATTTTAATAGTCAAACGCACCACTGAAAGGCGAACTTTAAAAGCCCTAAATGTGCCAAAGCCGGGAGATACACGAATAACTTGGGCCGACGCCAGCCCGCAGATTTTAAGAAGCCCTCGAGTACGCGCACAAATAGGCAAAAAAAAAAAAAAAGGGTGGGGCAGGTCGGTCCGGGAATGTTGACGTGAAATGTGCGCGTATTTACGCTCACAAGCGCGCGGGGTCCCTATCATGAATTACTTCTGCTGTGGATGGCGGGCGTGTAAGTAATGAAACAAAACGAGCCGAGTTAGTGGGGTTTTAAGGGTTGGGGTAAAAGGGGGGCACATTAACTCGGGGGGGTTAGGAAGTCCTAGCCTTTACCTGGGCGAACTGGGAACGGACTGGAGAAATTGATAATTGCTTCGGCGGCGCGTACTAATAAAATACCCCCGCTGTCGCGATAGAGCTGGCATTTCTGCGCGCGGGTGCGTGCGTCCATATGAAATTGTGCGTACACCCGATTTTATATCACAGCGCATATGATGCTATAAAATGGCCGCGTCTCTGGGCGTGAGCCCGTGCCGCTGTTTGAACGTTACCGTCATGATGCTGACTCCTTGAAGCCATGTACCGGTTTGAAGAGAGAGTGATCTATATCTGTACGGTTGTGTTTCCTGGTAACGTCAAACTTTTGTACACAGGGAGGGTAACTTTCAAACTGGTTGCGGCGCGCTTTGGCGCAAGTGCATCAGCATGCGCGCCCAGATGTGTGGCCATTTTATAAACGTGCACGCGCCTGTACGCGTATATCCCGCTTCTACTGCGTAAGGGGCGCATGTCTAAGCCATTCCAGTTTCAGCAGTTCGTCCACCAGTTCACCCAATTAACAACGGGCCCTCCAAACCCCCTGCTTGGTAGCTCACCCTCCCCCCAGTTACCCCAGACCTTTTAAACCCCTCAGGTATGGCTGGTCTTGTATTTTTTTTAAACTTACCCCTCATCCCTAGCAGACGTAAACGTACGCAGCAGGGCATCTGGGCACGCGCCCAGGCTCATAAGGATTTCCGTGCACATCTCTTGGCCACGCCCACATCCCGCCCCTTTTTTGAAAACTTTTGAAATGTGCGCGCTGGGGGAGATTCAGGAGCATCTGCGTGGATTTTTAAATTCGGTGGGCAGATCTCCCGATTTTGGCGCACACCAGGCTTTCAAAAATGTACCTCTGTCTCATTCTTAGGGGCAGATTTTCAAAGGCTACGCGCGTAACCTGAGAAAATCTGCCCCTGCGTGCGCCGAGCCTATTTTGCATAGGCTCGGCGGCACGCACAAGCCCCAGGACATCCGGGGCGTGGCGACTGTCCGGGGGCGGTCCCGAGGCCTCCTTCGTGCGGCCTTGCCGGAGGTTCGCCGGCCAGCGCGCGCGCAAGATACGTCTGCTTCGGGCAGGCATAAGAAATGAAATAAGGTAGGAGGTGGGATTTAGGTACGGTTGGGGGGTGGGTTAGATAAGGGAGGGGGAAGGTGGGGAGACTGAAAAAAAATTTCCCTCCAAGGCCGCTCTGATTTCGGAGCGGCCTTGGAGGGAACGAGGAAAGGCGTCGGTGTTCCCCTCTGGCTCGGCACACGCAAGGTGCACGTGTGCAACCCCTTGCGCGTGCCGACCCCGGATTTTATAACATGCGCGTGGCAGCGAGCGCATGTTATAAAAATCAGGCGTAGATTTGTTCGCGCCGGGTTGCGCGAACAAATCTACGCTCGCACATAAGTTTTAAAATCTGTCCCTAAATGAATAAACAGTGTTTGAATGTAAAGCACTTATTTATTTATTTATTTATTTATTTATTTAAGGTTTTTATATACCGGCATTCATGATAAAATCACATCATGCTGGTTTACATTAAAACAGTGGTGCATAGAAAGAAAAAACAAACTGGAACTGTAGTGCGGAAGAAAGCAGTTACAAAAAACAGGGATGCTTAAACTGGGAGAGGAAGGAAAAAGAAAAGGTTAATAGCATTTTAAATATTTACAACGAACAGTTAAATGAGCTGGTTGTATTATAGAACTTGAAGTTGAAGGGCATATATATATATATATATATATATATATATATATATATATACAGTTGACCGTCACTTAGGTGATGGTCAACTGTAATTTTCTTATCCATATTAACGACAAAAAAAGAAATTTTCAAATATATGAAGTGAGAGTTTTGAGTAGAAACAAACTTAGAAAAATACTCCTTTGATTTTTTTTTTTTAATTGTTTCCCATTCTGACATGAGACATAGGTCAAATCTGACTATATATAACTAGTAGCAAGCTGAATAAGAGGTCCAAATTCAACATTTTTGGGAATATGATTATGAAATGCAAGAAATTCACCTGCAAAGTATGAAAATAAACAATCAGCCTTTACAGGCTGCAAAAAGAATGGATTAGTGAGAAAAATGCTCCAATTAGAGCAAAAAAAAAAAAAAACCCCTTGAATATGTTTGAATCCTTGGCTGTTTAACTCCTCAATTGAAGCTTGAGACTGGGAAAAATGCCAGTGATATTTGTTGAAGGTATAGTTAAGCTCTGAAAGAAAAGAGCTAGGAAAAAGTGAACACCACATGAGTTACCATATGGACATTACATTTGTACGTCGGAAGAACTACTGAAAAACTTGTATTCACTTCTGCCAAATATATTCCACAGTGTACAGAGAAAATATCAGAAATCTTTTTTTATTATGTAAAATCTTAACACTACTCCATTGACCTTTCACTATCTCCTGTGAATAAAGTCAACCGACTAATCCAGTAGCTGCAAAGTGTAAAGCTGTATATGCACGACAGTCAAGTCTGATCAAAAATTATGGAGATATAAACAATCTGCAGTCAACTGTTACATCAAATTTCCACTTGAGTTGAGTAGACATCTCACTTAAAAAGTTGCAAACCTGTTTTTAACTTTAACAATGATAAAACAGGAAGTTTTTTCAAAATGATGTGTAAATTGGCTGAAAGCAAGAGATGTCAAATTTTCATATCGGTTATAACTTTCATACATGAATAACTTTTTTTTTAAGTTGTATATTAATGAGGCAGGTACTGTGTAGAATTTGGTGCAACAATCTTTGCAGAAAATTCTTTAAGGCCTTGCTTGTAATGTTTAAGACATTAATAAGGGATTAATTATTAGAAAAAATATTTTCCATGCTTTAAACAAACTCATGGAGAATGCTTACGTTGATGCATGTTTCAGCAACATGTTCCCTCGAATGTTAGACTCGGACAAAGAAATTCATATCTACAACCTGTTGTGGCACATGTCTGTGCATTTATCATATCACTTTCACAGGAAATTGCTCTAATGCTGCAGAATCCATTTGGCGGATGTGAATACAAATTTTTCAGTAGTTCTTCTGATGTACAAATGTAACGTACATATGGTAACACATGTGGTTTTACTTTTTCCTAGTTCCTGTTTTTCAGAGTTTAACTATACCTTGGACAAATATCACTGGCATTTTTCCCTGGTCTAAGCCTTTTAACTGATGAGTTAAATGGCCAAGGATTCAAATATATTCAAGGTTTTTGCTCTAATTGGAGCATTTTTCTCACTAGTGTAAATAAACATCTGGATTCTGTGCGGTACTGACACCTGCAGAGCACCAAGATGGCAGACAGACCAGTGCCACTTTTGCAAAAGAAACTGATGGATATCAAGCTAGGAGAGTTGCCCTCATAGTTTGCAAGTTGTGATTTCACCCTCAATGGGTTCCTGGGAGCTTTCCGCAGAGGTCATGACAGACAGGTATTTTAACAAGTACATCAATGTGAAGAAAGGGGGTGGGGGGTATCGGTGGTGTTACCATGCTGATTGCTGGCTATGTTGTCTTATGGTTATATTCCCAAATATAACTTATCAAGCATGGTAGAAATTTCACTGATGTGGTAAAAACTCTTTCCTGCCCTTCTGCTCTGCGTTCACACTCAGCTTTAGAAGTCTCATGTTTTACTATTCTTATAGTATTGTAAATTAACACACGTTCTGTGTCCAAAGGAGAGAAAAAAAACACACACGGTGGATTGGCTTGTCAAGTCATCTACTGGAGTAAAAACTGCAGGAGAAAGTTAGCTTCTGCTGGGTAATGAGTGTCAGGCATGGCCCTGCCTTCTTTGTGGAAACTGGGAGAGATGCTGACATCGCTGATGACTGTTACTGTGGCAGCAATAAGCTGCATATTTCCAGCAGCCGCAGCAAAGAATCCTTCTCAAGACGAGCTCTTGAGTTACAGTCAAGCAGGCACTATGACCTGGCTAGACAATCTGCCTTGAATTTAAAGCATGAAGCGATCCACCGTAAGAGCTGTGCCACATGATAGATGAACCTATTCTGCAAGCTTGCTTTTTAATTGCATGATGAGCTCTCTTGGCTTGACCAATTGAGGCTTGTACGTGAACAAATTCGTACAGTTTGTGTTTCTTGCTGGATTGCGCCCTTACTAAAAAAAATAAACAGAGCTGTGCTCCATTGTATCGACCTGTTTGAGAGAATTTACTATTACAGGTTTCCAAAATGCCGTCGTCCACAAGAATGCCCCTGCATCTCCACGACCTTCGAATCCAGTCAACATTTGAAACCATTTAAAACCACATGTTCTGGATGAAAACAGAGAAAAGTGTAGAAGGGTGAGAGCCATCACCTGATTGGCAAAGCAAAAGAGGGTGAAGGGGAGTTTACAGGTATGAGACTGTGAGCGCCCATGTTCAGATGCTTTTACTCCAGGGAAACACTTGGACAGCTAAAAATACAAGAGGCTCAATGCCTGGCAAGTGTCTGCATCCTCACAAGGATAGGGTGAGGGAAGCGTTTCATGTCAAACTACTGAATTAGAAAAACAATGATGAACGTCAGAAAACGTTAATATATATATATATTAAAAGAAAACCTGCCTTGTGAGGGGCAAACATTTTCCACCCAAACTAGAAAGCAAGTCCCAGCATCGATGTTTCGAATGATTCGTTCTCCAGAGACCTGCAGCAAGGGAGTGAGGAAGTCACGAGCTCTCGTTTTGGGTGGATTTTCATCTGAGAAGCTAAGGATTCTCTTGCCTGATGTTGTGGGCATCGTCGCTTTTATAATTATTGAAGAGAATTCATTTATTTGGCTGAATTGTTGCAGTACACAAGGCACGGTTTCTTTGAACAACAAAAGAACAATGGATTTATTTTGGGGCAAAATGATGACATTGGGAGGGGGGAGCTTCCCTTTTAAAACTTGATGCCTGCCTTAAAACTTCAGAAAAAGTTGTTTGTTTTTTTGTTTGTTTAATATATCTTAAAGTTTTCCTACGTTCCTCGTTGGGTTTTGTATACATAATACGTAGGTTGTAACGCCTCCTATTCTAAACTTCAAACTATTGAATTAACCAGACAAGAGAGGGAATGTCTTGGTGAGGATTAGCATAGTAATGAGATGATGAAAGGACAAGGAACGTGACAGAGTGAGTTAGAAAGCAGACCTGTCACTCACCTCTGATGTCATTTTGTACTCTCTCATTGTTTCTGACCTAATGTTTCCCTGTGTGTTCTCCAGCAGTCAGCAATGCCACATCCCACGTCAGCCTTCGTATCTTTTCAGTCCGTCGCACACTTTCCCGTTTACTTGGACTGAACTGGTCTTTAAACTAAAACTAGCATCATGCGTCTGGAAGGAAAGGATGGTGGAAGAGGCAGAGAGAGGTTGGGAGAGGGAAAGTAGGCATGGAGCTTTCATTTGGAAAGCCCAGGGTGGACTTTTCACAGTTACGTCTGAGCCTGCTTCAGCCAGACCCTGTCTGCACCTTCCCCCCCCCCCCCCCCCGGGGAGCAAAAAACACTCAGCAGCAAAGTGCCACTGCTAGCTGCCTGCCATCGTGTTAGTGCATCAGTACCGTAGCAGCAGGCAGCCAACAAGATTTTTCCTAAAGTTGAAGAACAAGTGAATTTTAACATTTTGAACAAACAAAGCTCTCCTTCCAGAACAAAGTCTCAGAAGAAATACACAGTATTCTGCACACAGGCCCCAACTCTAGGATGAGCATCCCTGCATCCAGAGAGTAGGGATAGGCTGTCATACAAAAGCGCTTCACGTCCATATGTAATCTCTAATGGTCTCCATGCCAACAAGTCCTGCTCAGTGCCCACCAGTCTGACAAGGCTGCAAGGTCACACATGACTCACAGGGAAGGGGCTGGCTGACAATTACTAACTGGCACTGCACCTGCTCCTCAATCCCCATTGACTTCAGTGGCCCATAGAAATGAATGGGAGACAAATAGGATATGTTTCATTCATTGGATAGCCCCCATTTGTTTCAGGACCCCCATGAATACAATGAATGGGACTCATTTGTTTCAGATGCCACATTCATTTTAAATGAATGCACATCCCTATCATACATTACCAAACTTACATGTATGCTTTTACACCTGATAATTGAGTCACAGAAATGAAATTGCATTTGTCATTTGCCTGCAGTTTCTGGATGGGAGGTCTGAGTTAAGTGCTGGAGAGTCTGGGTGAACTGGTGGAGGTGATTAAAAATGCATGCACAATTAATTATTTTTATAAACTGAGTACCTGCATTCTATATAAAATGCCTGCCTCTGTGCATAAACTGGTGCTTTCACGCACATTAGAATTATTTTGCATGTAAAATATTTGTGTACTTCTATAAAATAGGTATACAAAGTATGTGGCTCCCTGCATTAAAAAAATGTGCATGTACTGAAACATGTGTGTAATTTTGGGGCAGAGATATGTGGTATTTTATAAACTGTCTGGCTCCCACCACAGACCAAACTTTAAGGCAGATTTTAAAAGCCTTGTGTGCGCAAAGATGGGCAGATATGCGTGTAAGTGGGCTGCACGGGAGCTACATGAATAGCTGGGAAGGGTGCGTGTACACACACCTAGAACAAATGGGCAGGGTCAGCCTGTAATTTTCCTCAGCTGGTGAGCATAACATATGGTTTGCGACAGCTCCTGGTTAGGCGCAGGAGTCTGTGAGTGAGTGAGAGCCTTTTTATAGGGCTCAGCCTGATACTCTATATATGCACCATTGTAAGGGGGCACTTTGAATCGGGGTGAGTTTTCGGGAGGTGGGTTGGAGTTAGGGGATTGGTGTTACAGACACATTCAGAGGTATCCATTATAAAATTGACATCATTAAAGAATTTTTTTTACCTTATAAGCGATGAAAATTCTAACAGGAGGAGTTGATTTGTACACTACAGTCTCTGCTAGATATATTGTACAAATCAACTCCTTTTCATCATAAGGCCAAAATTGGTCTAATTGAGGAACCGTGGGCCGGGCATGGTGCAAAATTGTAAGGCAACACCAGCAGAAAGTGTCCCCGGCTCCTGCAGCCTGCAAACAAGCAATAGAAGAGGAGGCCTAGAAAGGCTGTTGGCACCAACCCACCCACTTGTGGCCAAAAAAAAAAGACCAGTGGGGCCACCGACATTTCCTCTCCTGCCAGCGACCGGAAAAAACCTCTTAACAGGGCCGCCAGAAAAAACCTTTGCACCTGCGGCAGAAGAAAGGAACCAGTGGGGCTGAATAGGAGGTTTAACGGGAAGGGGCCGGCACACCCTCTCCACAGGATGCTAACTATGAAAGACCCGTGGGGCCACCGACCCTGTCGCTCCAGCCAACAGGTAAAGAAGAGGGCTACCAGAGCCAGCACACCCCTCCCAGCAGTTGCTTAGTACAAAACCCCAGCATATCCCCTGGTGCCTGCAGCAGGCCTGGTTTGTGAGAAAGCCTTGTGTGTGTGTGTGTGTGTGTGTGTGTCTATGAGAGGAAGAGAGCCTGTGTCTGTGTCTGAGAGGAAGAGAGCTGGTCTGTGTGTGTGTGTGTCTATGAGAGGAAGAGAGCCGGTCTGTGTGTGTGTGTATCTATGAGAGGAAGAGAGCCGGTCTGTGTGTGTGTGTGTGTCTGAGAGGAAGAGAGCCGGTCTGTGTGTGTGTGTGTCTGAGAGGAAGAGAGCCGGTCTGTGTGTGTGTCTATGAGAGGAAGGGAGCCGGTCTGTGTGTGTGTGTGTGTCTATGAGAGGAAGAGAGCCGGTGTGAGTGTATGTATGAGGGGGGAAAGAACAGTGAGTGGGTATGTGTATATATGAGAGAGAGTGAGAGTGAACATGTGTACAGTATGATTGTGTTTAAGAGAATGAATGTGTGTGTGTGTGGCAAAGAGAAGATAGCTTGCCTTCCGCCTCCCCTACTAATCCATGACAATTTGAGGGTAACTGGAAATCGAAAAGTTCCCAGGTATGGATGACAGAGGATTCTTTTTCATCCCTATTAGTTTTAATTATTGGTCGTATTTGATGTCTGCTGTTTTGAAATATTTTATTTGTAGTAAATGTTTAAACTTTTTTTTAATGAGCTTTTTAAATTATTGGATGTTTTAAATATCTATTTTGGAATATTTGTATTAGTATGATTGACTTTTTAATTATATTTTATATATTCTTGATTTTATTGTTTTTTGAGGAATGGTAATGTTTCTGTTTTTACATTGCACTAATTACAGAATCCATCAGTTTCTAATTCAGTTGTTGCACATTTCCATGTATAGTTTAAGGTCTCTTTATTCTGTGTTTAATGAGGGTCTATTTGAATTCTGCATATGTGACCAGGGTGAGGTATTCTGCTAGCATGGAGTTTCTGTGTAGGGATCTATAGTAGCCTGGCTTGTTCTATTTTCCTAATAGGAGGTGTATTGGTGTTTTAGAGTCTGATGTTATATTTCCAGTTTAACTTTTTTATAGGTAGGGCTGTTACTGTTTGAGTCTGTCTGGCAGTCAGTATGTTATCATATGGCAGGAGTACTTTTTTCAGGATTTTGGATTGTACAATGTTGCTGGTAGTGGAGGGATTTGTTGTTGCTGTTTACTGAGGTGACACCCAGCATTTGCATATTTTTATTTTTCTCTAGTGAGTGGTAAGGGGAAATGCTCAGCAGCGTTTTCTGACTCTGGGATTAAGCCCGTCCGCTCGAGCTGCTGGTGACTATGGGACACTGCATTGTTGTATTGCCTGCCACCTGCTCTTCCACTGAAAGTAGAAAAGGTACTCAGACTAGTAGGTTTCTTCTTGATTGAACGTGCTTACTGAAATATTTTATAAATGATATATTGAGTATTTACAATTTGCACTAGATTACAGTGTTGGAACTTTCTATATGTTTGTCTTTTATTCAGTACTTCTGTTATACTTACATGGTCATGAAATGTTTCTGTGTGTGTGTGTGTGTGTACACAATAAGTATACTACATACATTTTTTTGTGTGTGCGCGTGCAATTGTATACCCATGGACCAGTAAGGATAAAAATCCCCAGGGCTGATGTTTTCCCATAAGAAAATGCCATACTGGGTCAGACCAAGGGTCCATTAAGCCCAACATCCTGTTCCCAACAGTGGCCAATCCAGGCCATAAGAACCTGGCAAGTACCCAAAAACTAAGTCTATTCCATGTTACCGTTGCTAATGGCAGTGGCTATTCTCTAAATGGACTTCTCCAAGAACTTATCCAATCCTTTTTTAAACCCAGCTATACTAACTGCACTAACCACATCCTCTGGCAACAAATTCCAGAGTTTAATTGTGCGTTGAGTAAAAAAGAATTTTCTCCGATTAGTTTTAAATGTGCCCCATGCTAACTTCATGGAGTGTCCCCTAGTCTTTCTATTATCCGAAAGAGTAAATAACCGATTCACATCTACCCGTTCTAGACCTCTCATGATTTTAAACACCTCTATCATATCCCCCCTCAGCCGTCTCTTCTCCTAGCTGAACAGCCCTAACCTCTTTAGTCTTTCCTCATAGGGGAGTTGTTCCATTCCCCTTATCATTTTGGTTGCCCTTCTCTGTACCTTCTCCATCGCAATTATTTATTTATTTATTTATTTATTTATTTTTAATTTTTATAGACCGAAGTTCTTGTAGGAACTACAAATCAATCCGGTTCACATACAACTTTTAAATGCCCAAAAAGAGTAGTGGGCTTTACATAGAACAGTTGAACAATAAAACAGGTAACAATAGAACAACAACAATAATGATGGAACAAATAGAATAGATAACCAATTAAACATAGTAATATGGTAATAAATATTATATAGAAAATAAATATAAAAGAGATAGAGTAAATGAAGTGTGAGTACAGTATATCTTTTTTGAGATGCGGCGACCAGAATTGTACCCAGTATTCAAGATGTGGGTTTTATGACATTGCTGGGGTGCCAAATGTGATCAGTACTATAGATTACCCCCATGTTGCTCTTACCCCTCCATCAGAGCGGGAGTTGGCGTTTCCGAACCAGAAAGTGAATGGCCGGGGCGTGAGCGATAGCCTTCAGGCTTCCAGTGCACACGGGGGCGAAAGCTTGGTTTTCAAAGTGCGTTTTTCCACCGTTAAAATCAACAAACCAACACACTTCAGCAGTAAAACCAAAAATCAGCCCCCTTTTGTATCAGACAGACAGACACTGTGGCTGCCCTCGGCGCCCCCTTTTTGATGCCGCTCCAATTACAATATTTGATTGTTGCATCGGGCACAGCGGGGACGTGGCCGCACGTGCGTTAGGTGCTCCGTATCGGCGCACACTTTGTGAGTGCGTTTTATTGCGTTGGCCGGCGAGTGCTGTTTAAAAGTCTTTAGCGTGTACTGTAGTCGCGCTGGACGCTGAAGGTGGTTCCAGCGTAACTTCACTGATAATTAAATGCAGAAATGAAGTGACTGACAACAGGCAGGGCTTTGTTCCATGAAATCCATTACCTAATTCAGTTCCCAGGAATTTGTCACTGTTTACTGATGATTTAATGTACTCTTCTTCTGTTCTCCACATCCCTTTCCAATCTGTTTATTTAATAAAATGTTTGAATCGCTTTCCCGATTTACCGAAGGTAACAAATTACCCAAAGCAGTGCACAAAAAATTAACATGGGGCCAGACAATGGCAGGGTTAGTGTTGTCGCTCCCTCGCAGCGGAGGTGGAATCGGACGCGTCACTAAATGCAGCAGGCGAACCCTACAGTCCCAACCTCCTCCCATATCTATCCTGATGATAGGAGGCGGTTAACATCCATTCTCCTTTCCTCCTGCCAGGAATGAATGGGAGTCCACTCCTCAGAATGACCTTTGCATGACCTTGCATCGCTCTGAGTGAGAGGCTCCTTCAAACTTCTCCCGTCCTGAGAGTCACCACATTCCCTAGGGCCCTGGGGAATTTACTTGCTGGATCAAAAATAAAAATCCAGGCTTCCAAAACCAACGAAAAGAGAAGGAAGGGAGCCCAAAGTCCAAAAAGAGGCAAAACAGTTTTTCCAGAGAGAAGATGCTCCCCTGTCCTCTTCCCAGCCCCGCTCGTACTCCCAAAGGTCGTAGGGTGCCCTTTCTAACTCATAAAGGGACAACCCCAGCCTGCCTCCTCGCAGGCTATAAGCAAACAATCCCCATGGGGCGCTGGGATCCACTTGGATTGCTTTAGCACCTAGGAGAGACCCAGTGGGAGTGTCTGCCCCTTCAAGCTCAGCGGGGTTCAGAGGGAGGGGGTGCTCAGGCAAAAATACCCTCGGCATTTGCACCAAAACCTGCTGGAAAATGCCCCATAACTTTGTTTCAGATATAAATATATTTATTTATTTTTATTTAACGGTTTTATATACCGACATTCATCAAAGATATCACATCGGTTCACAGCGTAACAAGAAACTAGTGCCAGTGACGGCGCTTTACATCGAACAGGTTTAACATAATACAATTAAAAAATATTGGAACATAATAACTAGAGCAAGAGGAAAGGAAGGGGAAATAAAACATTAAACTAAAATTAGAATAACATGATTACAAGATAGTAAAAGCAGAGAAAAAAGGGGGGAAGAAGTGACAGAAGAATAAAATTAGATTAGTAAATTATTGTAAGCGAAGATTGCAGGTATATACAAAATGTACAATTATAGGGAATAATATAAAATAACAATAGTTCAGGGAAGGGGAGAGGTGAGGTGAGAAGGGGAGGGGGAGAGGTAGGGAATGGAGGGGGGAAGGGTAACACAGGAGGGAGGGAGAAGAGGAATGGTGAGAGAGAGAGAGAGAGAGAGAGAGATCTAAAGTTTAATATTTTATATAGAAATATGGGGGCTATTTTCAAAACAGAGGGCAGGAAACTGCCTGAAATTTGCTGTTTTCCAGCTGCTCCAGCCCCTCCTCTCCAAGGCAGCTGCAGGGAACAGGAAGGGAGGGGGTGAGCCTGGAGCAGCAGAGCAAAGGGAGACCATTCTGGGGAGCTTGGGAGGCTGAGTGGCTGATCAGTGAGGGGGTGATGGTGAGTGAGTGTGTGTGGGAGAAGGGATTAGTGCTGAATGTGGGGTCCTATGCCAGATTAGGTGGGAGATTAGAGAGGGGATGCAAAGGGGTGAGGGACGGAGACAACCTGCCTCCTCCTCCTCCAGCCCACCCGCCTCCTCCTCCTCCTCCTCACTGCAATTCAGATCCTCTCTCCCACCTCTCCCTTCTCCATAGCCTAGAAACCCAACCCCCTCCTACTCCCCCCTCCTCCCCCCTTCCAGATTCCCACTGCCCCCCTCACTTTCCCTCTTCTCTCATCCTCCCCACCCTTGGTGCTCTCTCTCCATCCTCTCCCCATCCTTAAAGACCTTGGTTTTCAGTTTTTATTGTATTTTCGCTGGGAATTCCACTGATAAAACAATAAAAGTCTGTGGAAAAATGACTTTTACATAACACACAAGAGAAAAATCCGCAGGAAGGTCACTTTTCCACACATTTTGTTTTGGGTATAACAGTGCAATTCCAAGGCAAAATAAAACAGAAAATGAAAATAAAGCTCCCTACCCCTCCTCATCCCATTCCTGGTCCTCCCTTCCTCTCCCTCTCTCCTTCTCCACTCCCCATCCCTGCCATCTCCTCCCTATACTGACATTTCCAATCCCCTTTTCTCACCCGGTAAAAACAAAACAAATTATGCAGACGTGTTTTTTTTTTATATATAATATGCAGTAAATAATGGAAATCTTTGGCAGAGTGCGTTAGCATTTTCACGTTTTTGCCAGGGACTCTGCCACTGAGCTGCTACAGGAAACTGGGCCTGCACCTTGCACCTTCTTCTGTTATCCAACCGTAGCGGTGGGGATGAGGGGGGGAGAAGGGGTGACAGCATTAACAAAATCCTAAATCCTTCTCTGCTCAATAAGCTCTTTAGGGAAGGGCCTTAGTATCTCTGAATTCTAAAAATGCTGTAACCAGCTTTGAGTCCGATTTGGAAAGGTGGACTGAAAATCCCAATTTATTATTAGCAATTACACCTCCTGCTGGGAAAACAGGCCAAGCCAGAGTACAGAGACATTAAAAATCACAGACTTATTTTGCAGCTTCCACCAATAGCTGAGGCACCGTTATTACCCCTCCGTCTGATTAGTTCTTTAAAAAAAAACAAAAAAACCCCTAAATCTTTCTGTACGCCAAGGAAATGTAATTGGTCCCCAAAGGAGCAGCTTGAAGGCAGCGGAGAGCTGCCAGTTCCCATTTCTTCCTGTCTGAGTAATTAGAAAGCTGAGCAGTCGGGAAAGGGCCGAGATAATATTGTCACCTGGAAGCCTTCAGCCTCCCAGACAGGGCCCCCACTTTATCAAATGGGAGGATCACAGGAACAGCAGTTCCCTTATTTCTGACCTGTGCCTTCTTTGATTGGAGTTAGTGTCTGTATTATAAATAATCAATGAGTTTCTTAGCTCTTGAGAAACCCTGCTGCATTTCATCCAGGGCTGCACTGACTTTGGCGATTACTGAAGCATGGGGAAAGCAAGAGAACTGTCAAAGTAGCTCAGCTTTAGACATCAGGAAAAGGACCTAAAACGATATCCAAAGATTTGAGAATGCCAATCAGGACTGTTCAACCTCTGCTCAAGAAGTGGAACACGATGGGTTCGGGTAACACCAAGCCAGACCAAGAAAGGAAAGTTTTTTGCTGGGATACAAAGAAAAACCCACCAGCAAGTTCTACTGAAATGTAGACTTTGAAACGAAGTGGTGTGGGTGCCTCAGCAGGCACAATAAGGAGATGCGTGAACAAAAATGGGCTGCATGGTGGCGTTGCCAGAAAAAAGCCATTGCTGCACCAACGCCACAAAACAGCCTGATTGCAATACGCCAAACAGCACCCAGAGAAGCCTCAAAACTTCTGGAACAAAATAATTTGGAGTGATGAGACCAACATTGAAGTTTATGGTCACGAGTATAAACGCTACGAAGAGAAGCAAACCACCCCGACCGTGAAGCACGGAGGCGAATCTCTGCTGTTTTGGGAGTGAGAGCTACAGTGGCAGCGGGAATTTAGTCAAAATTGATGGCAGGATGGATGCCGCATCTTTTAATAACAAAAAATATTGGAGGAGAATTTGCATTCATCATTCAGGAAGCTGCGCATGGGGCACAATTGGACTTTCCAACATGACAATGATCCGAAACATAAGGCCAAGTTGACCCTTCAGTGGCTGCAGCAGAAGAAAGTGAAGGCTCTGGAGTGGCCATCACAGTCTCCTGACCTCAACATCATTGAGCCACTTTGGGGAGAACTCAGCCATGCAGGTCATGCAAGATAACCAACGAATTTACAGGAGCTGGAGGCTTTCTGCCAAGAGGAAGGGCAGCTTTACCACATGAGAAAATAAAGGGCCTCATTCACAGCTATCAGAAAAGACTGCGAGCCGTCACTGATGCAAAAGGGGGACAATACACAATATTAAGAACTAAGGGTATGCAAACTTTTTAACAGGACCATTTTATTATTTCCCTTATTGCTATGGTTTGTTTAATGATTGTGCTATTCTGTGATGCATAAAATAGTTTCATTTGAAACACATTAACAATAAGATGTTTTGTGTAATCCCTCATGTTTCCTTAAAATGCTCCACATCATATAAATTCTGCCAGCGGTATGTAAACTTATGAGCACAACTGTCCCATAGCAGTGAGGGATGTCATTCCTGGCTTCACTCCTTCCCTCAAGCATGAGTGCTGCACACTGGAGGGAAATGCCCATGAATGTTCAGGCGTACACAGGCCCAGCACCTGCCGCTTGCCAGTTGCCATAGTTGAAGAGTGGGTACTGGTTTACCCAGGCCCTTGGTCCGACCCAGTTTGGGAATTCTTAGGTTCTTATACTCCACCAGATACAGTTTTCCCCTAAATCTGGGTGTAGCCCCTCTTCTGCTGGTAATTATGAAGGCAGGGAGCACACTCAGTGGCAGGGCTTAGTCTATAGACAGTCCCACCAAACCCTGGTGTGGATTCTCCAAAAGGGAGTGAGGATAGACCTCCCGGGCCCAAGACGTAGTGTGAGTCTTTTGTTCTGTGGCTGTTTGCTCTCAATCCATGTCTGTCTGTGGCTGAGGCCGGACACTTGAGTGGGGTATTCCAGAATGTTCAATGGACATTTAGTTGGCCCCAAACACACGTGTGCCGTGTTCCATCCATAATCACAGCAGTAAATCGAACCAAAAAAATAAACTGTGTCCGTGGTGCCTTAGTCCGTTCCTGCGGGTCCTTTGGAAGGCAGGATGCCTGGGGTGCATTGGACTGGGTTTTCCCGTCCCTTAAGGATCTCCCTTGCACCACAGCTGGGTGCCCGCTGCTGGATCCAAAAACCTCCAAACCTCTCCGTTCCAGTTCTCTTTGCTGAAACGCCGGTGTCAGGGTCCCAGTCTCTCCTCCCAGCCCTGGCTTCCACTCCCCTCTCTCCATGCTTTAAGCAACGCGGGAGTATTTGGATCGGAAGAGTGCAAACCTACTGCTGTACCCACAGAGAAAAATCGACTGGCGGGCAGCAAAGAGAGGCGAAAACTACTTCCCAACAGCAACCACGACCACAGCAATTACTCAGAGATCGCTGAACCCCTCTTTACTGACCACCGGTGATCTCTCCGTGCTTATGAGAGCAGGGGCACTGCACAAATCCCACTCCTCCATCAATGCCCCACTGACCCTAGGGCTCCCCTGCTTCTAACCCCTCCCATGGGGGATGCTGCTGTGGCTAAAGGGCATCGTCCTGTCTGCCGCACTGCTCTGCCCTCACACCAGGCCAGACCTCGAGTGGAGATCCCCAATGGGTAGAATAAAAAAAAAATCATCTTTCTTCCTCCCTCCTCTCCTCCAAAAAGCAAAAACTAATACTGAAACTTACAATAATGCAATGCCAGTGTCACAGACACTTTTAAAATCCTTTTCCCTTTATTGAGAATCAGCTGTTTGGGGGAGGGGGTGTCAAAGGAAATCACAACTCTTGTGCAAGTATCTCAGGGTGGCAAAAGGGCAGTAATGTCTGTGCATTTCATCATCTTCGAAAGTAAAGCTGGGCCAGCCCGGTGATCTGTGGCACTCTCGGGCACTGTGGGATATATCCAGACTTGATGTCTGAGCCTGGCTTCTATTGGCTGAGCAGATGGAGGCTAGAGGCTTACATGGCTCCTATTGGTTAGGGTACTGGAGGTTACAGGCTTACATGGCTCCTATTGGTTAAGGTAGTGGAGGTTACAGGCTTACATGGCTCCTATTGGTTAAGGTAGTGTAGGTTCCAGGCTTACATGGCTCCGATTGGTTAGGGTAGTGGAGGTTACAGGCTTACATGGCTCCGATTGGTTAAGGTAGTGGAGGTTACAGGCTTACATGACTCCTATTGGTTAGGGTAGTGGAGGTTACAGGCTTACATGGCTCCTATTGGTTAAGGTAGTGGAGGTTACAGGCTTACATGACTCCTATTGGTTAAGGTAGTGGAGGTTACAGGCTTACATGGCTCCTATTGGTTAAGGTAGTGGAGGTTACAGGCTTACATGACTCCTATTGGTTAGGGTAGTGGAGGTTACAGGCTTACATGGCTCCTATTGGTTAGATTACTGGAGGTTACAGGCTTACATGGCTCCTATTGGTTAAGGTAGTGGAGGTTACAGGCTTACATGGCTCCGATTGGTTAGGGCAGTGGAGGTTACAGGCTTACATGGCTCCGATTGGTTGAGGCAGTGGAGGTTACAGGCTTACATGGCTCCGATTGGTTGAGGCAGTGGAGGTTACAGGTTTACATGGCTCCGATTGGTTGAGGCAGTGGAAGCAAGAGGCTGAAAGTTCACAAGGAGCAGGAGGAAACTGCTGAGCTAAACACATTTAAAAAAATGGAGAGGAAATATGAAAAGAGAGGAAGGTAATTTATTCCAGGAGTTCTCAGCCTTTTGGCTTCTTTCTTCCCCTGTTATAGAAGTTCCTCAGCTCCCTGGGCCACGACACGAGAGTTTTTCCTGTGCATAAATTTGCAAAACAATTAAACATACATTTCTGTTTTATTTATACTTTGCGTTCATGTTTCATCTTTCAGGCCTCCTGATTTATTCACGGACCAGAGGCAAGCGTGGCCTCGGTGCTGGGGATCCGTGCGCGTCAGCGTCAGGACGCAATCTTCCTGCTCGCTAATGGATTTCAGCTGCAAGCTGGCTTAGTCCTCCTCGCCTCGCTCCCATCTGTTCGAAGGCCCTAACTCACATGCGGCTCTTTTCTGCTCCGCATCGGGGCCCGACGCTCTGACAGCATTCGGCTTGGTCAAAGGGAGCCCCCGTGGTCCTGGGGCCTGGGGCATTTGCCCTGCTTGCCCCCAGTGCCTGCTGTGCCCCACCCACCCCTCAAATAAAACCCCAGCACTTGTCATTTCTGTTCTAAACAAGGCCTCGAGATGTTTAAAAGGAGGGGGGCTTGTAACTAAATGCCCCTGACATTTTTACAATTTAAAAATAATAAAATGCATTTTCTAAACTGGAACAGGCCCGAATCCATTTCAAAGTTTACCTTCGGGATTAAAAGCAATCTGCAGCGGGGGGGCCGGCCCCGAGGACACCGGGGAAGGGCTGAGCCCCCTCACGCCTTGCTGTCCCGCGCTCTCTGTTGCAGCCTGAGGGTAAAACGCTTGTGAGAAGCGCTCCACGAAGAAAGAAAGGAGCCGAGGCGATAAAACATCCCCCTGCTTTTGATTTGGCAGGCGTTCCTAGGCATTAGGTCCAGATTTAATGAAATAAACGGCCATTCCTCCCTGGGACTCTGCTGCTTTCACTCAAGCCCCGCGCATCATCTTTACCTCATTAATTTATCTGCCACATTAATGACCGAGAGGGAGCTTGCACACTTTCCCCCCTCACAACAAAAAATAAGTCATTACCCTTTGGGAAAATGTGCCTCTCGTTATCTCAGGTCAGAAAGGTAAATCCTCACGTTGTGCATCTCCAGGCCCAGCAGGAGCAGGCGTTAATATCCTGACTCCCCAGCAAGAAATATAATTAAGCTGAAAGGACACACAGATCAATTAATGAGATATTATAACTGAGGGGCCCATGCAATAGAGTGCGCTGAGCCGAGGGCACTGTTTAACCCGCTGTCGGACGCTCTCCTGTCACTGCCTGGCTGGCCTCAGCTACAGAGGCAAATCCCACCACTATAAATATTTACAGTACCGATGTCATGGATTCTTAATGTATTATCAAAGAGAGAAGGCAAGCAAGAGAAATAAAAGCTCCAAAACCCTTACATTAATCCCTGCCAAGTCATTTAAAAGCAGGGATGGCTCTTCCATTAGGAAGCCTTACAATGCAGCCAGTATGGGGGCTTCACAGGGTGCATGAGCACACCAGGCTTTGCTTGCATGATTCTGCCCCCCCCCCCTCTCTGAATCTCAAGCAGCAGGAAACAGCTCCAGCCCCTCCCCTCCCAAGAAGTGTGCACAGAACAGGAGGAGAGGGGGTGAGCCTGGAGCAGACATAGCAAGGGAGAGCCACTTTACTACCTAAGAACATAAGAAAATGCCATACTGGGTCAGACCAAGGGTCCATCAAGCCCAGCATCCTGCTTCCAACAGTGGTCAATCCAGGCCACAAGAACCTGGCAAGTACCCAAAAACTAAGTCTATTCCATGTAACCATTGCTAATGGCAGTGGCTATTCTCTCAGGGGTAGATTTTTTTTAAAAAGCGCGTTCGCGTACTTTTGTTTGCGCACCAGGCGCAAACAATGTGCCTGGTGCGCATTGTTTAAATGCGCCCCCTCCTCCCTTCCACCAGGTTCTCCCTGTGCAGGCCAAGGGGGCCACCTTCAGTTACTGCAGAGTCCTGGAAAACTTGCTGCAGCCCCGGGACAGGGCTCTTCCAATGGGGGGCAGTGGCATGGGGGAGGGAGGGGGCAGGAGAGACCAATGCCCCCAGGTGCCAAGCTAAGGGGGGAGGGCACAGCAGCTCCCATTCGTCTCCAATCCCCATGTGTATAATTGTAAGCCAGAAGCTTAAGATATTGTTCTTGCTCTGACTAGCAAAGGTGAATTAAATTGCAAAGGGGAGAACAGTAAAGGCACATGGTGACCTGTGGATTACTTGGCAGTACCTTTGTAGGTCAAGACAGGCCAATGCAAATTCTTTCCTTTGAAGCCTACAGAAGTCCTTCTCACCTATGCAAATGTTAAATTTCTCTCTGGCTCCACTACAAGGGAGGGGGAGGGGGTTCCATGGCTAGAAGCCAGTGATGTTATCCCCTGAACTGCAGTGACACCAAGAGGACCTGGCTACAATTGCTAGGATTAAATGGATATTTCCGCGGAAGGAACATTTTGAGTTGAATTGACCTATGGCAGTTCTTGGAATCAGAACTTGGGGCCTCAATTTCCAATATCGCAGTGGTAACGCATGAGGGGGCGTGTCCCATGCAAATAAGGCATTTTTCGTGCAGCGGGGAAACATCGCGTCACGCGATGTTTTCGCCATTTGCGGAAATGGATTCGCAAATCGCGAAAACATCGTGCACCGCGATAAAACAACCAATGAATCTTCGCAGTACACGAAAGTGTCCAAACAGCCTATTTCCACTCTTAGGTGCCACAAGCAACATGTTATATGAAACTGAGCAATTGTCTCACACCTCTGGGGGGGAGAGAGAGAGAGCACGAGAGAGAGCGCCTTGCTATAGTGCCTAGGCCCTAGACAGGTATTTGTATCCCTATGGGAGGGCCACCTAGTAACTCGAGGTGGGGATTAGGTATGAGCGTAGGGGGTTGGGGGCCACTTGCACATTCAACATGAGACGAACAGAAAGAACAGTGGTCTCTAGTGAAGATTTGCTGGCCGTCGGAGTGAGGAAACTCACTCCAAGAAGAGATTTGGGCAGCGTTCTCTCCACCTAGCCCAAATCTCTTCTTGGAGTGAGTTTCCTCACTCCGACGGCCAGCAAATCTTCACTAGAGACCACTGTTCTTTCCGTACGTCTCATGTTGAATATGCAAGTGGCCCCCAACCCCCTACGCTCATACCTAATCCCCACCTCGAGTTACTAGGTGGCCCTCCCATAGGGATAAGAAATAGACAAATATAAAAGAGACACTAAAGAACATAATAGGATAAGTGTGTGCCCACACCATCACTATACAGAAAGAAGAAAAAAAAGAAATAGAAGAAAGACAAATAAATATAAAGAGACACTAAAGAACATAATAGGATAAGAGTGTGCCCACACCATCACTATACAGAAAGAAGAAAAAAAGAAATAGACAAATATAAAAGAGACACTAAAGAACATAATAGGATAAGTGTGTGCCCACACCATCACTATACAGAAAGAAGAAAAAAAAAAGAAATAGAAGAAAGACAAATAAATATAAAAGAGATGCTAAAGAACATAATAGGATAAGTGTGTGCCCACACCATCACTATACAGAAAGAAGAAAAAAAGAAATAGACAAATATAAAAGAGACACTAAAGAACATAATAGGATAAGTGTGTGCCCACACCATCACTATACAGAAAGAAGAAAAAAAAAGAAATAGAAGAAAGACAAATAAATATAAAAGAGATGCTAAAGAACATAATAGGATAAGAGTGTGCCCACACCATCACTATACAGAAAGAACAAAAAAAGAAATAGACAAATAAATATAAAAGAGACACTAAAGAACATAATAGGATAAGAGTGTGCCCACACCATCACTATACAGAAAGAAGAAAAAAAAGAAATAGAAGAAAGACAAATAAATATAAAAGAGATGCTAAAGAACATAATAGGATAAGAGTGTGCCCACACCATCACTATACAGAAAGAAGAAAAAAAGAAATAGAGAAATAAATATAAAAGAGACACTAAAGAACATAATAGGATAAGAGTGTGCCCACACCATCACTATACAGAAAGAAGAAAAAAAAGAAATAGAAGAAAGACAAATAAATATAAAAGAGATGCTAAAGAACATAATAGGATAAGAGTGTGCCCACACCATCACTATACAGAAAGAACAAAAAAAGAAATAGACAAATAAATATAAAAGAGACACGAAAGAACATAATAGGATAAGTGTGTGTCCACACCATCACTATACAGAAAGAAGAAAAAAAGAAATAGACAAATAAATATAAAAGAGACACTAAAGAACATAATAGGAATAACTGGAAAAAAAAGAAAGTAAAAAAAGAAACACATGTGCTATTCTTACTAAGGTGAACTCCAAAGGTCCTGTTTACCTGAGAAATAATTTAAAAAAGCACAAAGACTCGATTTCTTATATAGTATAAGGTTTTAGTAGCATTTAAGGAAGAATAGGAGGTTTATTGAAAAAGATAAATAGAAAATATTGCACGTATCTGATGTTTTCTCAGCAGTACTTGATAGATACCCAGTTCTAGAAAAAAACAAAAATAAGTTAAGAATTAGAAATTGTTCATGTGCTTTAAATATAATAAAAACGACACACATTGGACAGAACATCCGGTATAGTAAATCTGTTAATTTTAATCCATTCCCTTACCCTCTCTTTATCCCTGCTCCCCCTCCCTACCATCGGGAGATGAGATTGGGTGGGCTACGGGCCTTTTCTTTCTGTTTGTACCTCACTAGAGAGGGGGTTTCTAATGTGTAACGTCAGGGAAGCCCCCAAATGTAGCACTCGGCTACTAAGGACACCTAATAGCAAGCAGGAGGGGGACCCCGCATGTGACTAGGGCGGTTTACACATAGCAGTGCCACAGGCTTGGCCTTGAGGATACCTTCACTCACAGCACCTACATAAAAGTGGTGAGAGACACCCCCCCCCACACACACACTCGGCGTTGCACATCAGAGACTCCCAGTCCCAGCATGGATGGTTTAATGAGCGATGGAAAGCACTGTTCAGTTGCAGAGTCAATAAGAGGTGAGCATTTATTGCCTGGGCCATGGGCTTCAATGGTGATGTCCTCCATATGCAAGGTGAGACCGGTTCCACTCTCATTATTTCCCCATTAAAATGCCCTAATTTTGCCGTTAGTTATCAGCTGAGAAGCCTGGAAGTCTGCTGTGGATTAGAGGAGCAAAGGTTCCTAATTGCTCTCATTAACCATCTCCGGTGGTGTTTAAATGGTAAATTCAGAGTGCACTATTTGCATATTTCACCATATGGTACCTGTACAAATAAGTATTCAACCTTTCAAAGGTCATAATATTTTCCTGCTCTCCTCTTCCATTTGTTTCTCTTTTTCGCCCTAACTGAAGCAGCAGAGGACAGAGTGAGAAGGCCTCCAGTGAAGTGAGGTAACTTATCTTTCGGGTTACATGACACCTCACAAACCAAACACCATTAGCAGTGCCAGCAGAACATTTCAAGGCAGCTAAAGCATTTTGCAGGTACATTTCCATAAAATTAAGATTGCTGAAAAAGGCATGCCTGGTAGCAGCCTTGAGTCGTTTGCAGGCCACGAGACTTACAAAGCTAAATAATGGGAACATAGAGAAGCTGTTTACCTTTTGGAGGAAAGGGGAAGGAAAGTGAGGGACTTGTAAATTGTGTAGGTGTGTGTGTGTGTGTGTGGGGGGGGAGGTGGGTGTGGGTGTGTGTGTGTGGGTGTGTGGGGGGGAGGTGGGTGTGTGTGTGTGTGGGTGTGCGTATGTATGTGTGTGTGTGCATGTGTGTGGAGGTGGGTGTGTGTGTGTAGGTGGGTGTGCGTGTGTGGGTGTGTGTGTGTGGGGGAGGTGGGTGTGCGTGTGTGTGTGTGTGTAGGTGGGTGTGCGTGTGTGGGTGTGTGTGTGTGGGGGAGGTGGGTGTGCGTGTGTGTGTGGGTGTAGGTGTGCGTGTGTGGGGGAGGTGGGTGTGGGTGGGTGTGCGTGTGGGGGGGAGGTGGGTTTACGTGTGTGGGTGTGCATGTGTGTGGGTGCATGTGAGTGTGTGTGCATGTGCGTGTGGCGTGGAAGATGGAGAGAGAGGAGACGGGGTAGACTAGAATATGCATCCTGATGCTAGAAAGGGGAAAGTTTACTGCGATATGGTTTTCAATAGGGATGTGAATCGTTTTCCATATCGTCTTAACGATAGAAATCGTGTGGCAGGGCAAGAAAATCGTCTTAGGCACGATTTTTTAGTTAAAAAATCGTTAAAAATCGTTTTTTCCGATTAGTGCGCACTAACGGGAGTTAGTGCGCACTAACTGGGAGTTAGTGCGCACTAACTGAAAATGATACAATTTGACACTTTTCAGGTCAGTTAAGGTCAGTTTAGGAATGAATATGTATTCCTATTGGCTGCCCTCTTATTTATTCATGTTACCAAGTTTCCTACTGACAGTATATGGGGGATGGGAAATGGAAACAGTTGGTAGCTTGACAAAACAAGTAATGTGATCAGTCAATGTGACTAGAACTTGTGCCCTAACCCTGATACCAGGGGTATTGTGATCTTCCTGCACACAGTGCCCTATCCCTATTAATACCAGGAGTGTTGTGATCTTCCTGCACACAGTGCCCTATCCCTAATACCAGGGGTGTTGTGATCTTCCTGCACACAGTGCCCTATTCCTGATACTGGGGGTGTTGTGATCTTCCTGCACACAGTGCCCTATTCCTGATACCGGGGGTGTTGTGATCTTCTTGCACACATCCCGATATCAGGGATAGGGCACTGCATGCAGGAAGATCACAACACTCCTGGTATTAATAGGGATAGGGCACTGCATGCAGGAAGATCACAACACTCCTGGTATTAATAGGGATAGGGCACTGCATGCAGGAAGATCACAACACCCCTGGTATCAGGGATAGGGCACTGTGTGCAGGAAGATCACAATACCCCGGAGGAGTGAGGGTCAGGCAGCTCCCCCCTGTCTGTGAAGCCAGCCTCTCACTAGAAATGCAGGGAGGGAGCTGTCTCAGACTTCACCATCCTCCCCCCCCCCCCCTCACCCACACACCATTCACTAGCTGGGACATGGGGGAAGTCAGGAGTGAGGGTCAGGCAGCTCCCCCCTGTCTGCGAAGCCAGCCTCTCACTAGTAATGCAGGGAGGGAGCTGTCTCAGACTTCACCATCCTCCCCCCCCCCCCTCACCCACACACCATTCACTAGCTGGGACATGGGGGAAGTCAGGAGTGAGGGTCAGGCAGTTCCCCCCTGTCTGTGAAGCCAGCCTCTCACTAGTAATGCAGGGAGGGAGCTGTCTCAGACTTCACCATCCTCCCCCCCCCCCCTCACCCACACACCATTCACTAGCTGGGACATGGGGGAAGTCAGGAGTGAGGGTCAGGCAGCTCCCCCCTGTCTGCGAAGCCAGCCTCTCACTAGTAATGCAGGGAGGGAGCTGTCTCAGACTGGTATCAGGGTTGGGGCACTGTGTGCAGGAAGATCACAACACTCCTGGTATTAATAGGGATAGGGCACTGTAAGAGATGACTGTAGTAGATTGAATAAAGATCTGATGTTTCTGCTCTCCTCACACCAAACAAAAACAACACACAAGCAGAGAAGCCCTTCTTACAAAGCTGAGCTAGTGAGTTAAGTAGGAGGAAAAGTAAACATACTGGTGCCAGTGTGGCTACTTAAAAAATACACTTACCAACAATCAATTACATATATTTGAACTGTGTACAGTTCCAGCCAGGACCACCTTTCTAAAATGCACAGTGATTGGCAAATTCAACATGCACTAGCATTTCAGGTGCCTGCTAACAAAAATAATAAACAAACAAGTTCTAGTCACGTGAGTGCTGATCATTACATTACTTTTTTTGTCAAGCTTCCAACTGTTTCCATTTCACATCCCCCCAACCATATTGGTAACATCAATAGATAAGAGCACAGCCAGCCAATAGGAATACATACATACATATTCATTCCTAAGTGACCTTTACTGACCTGGGAAGTGTGAACACTTTGTTTCATTTTCTGTTGGTGTTCGTTAGTTTCCAGTTCCATTTCCCATCCCCCCAACCATCACCTCAGTGGTAACCTTGGTAATATCAATAGATAAGAGGGCAGCCAGCCAATAGGAACACATATTCATTCCTAACTGACCTTCAGTGACCTGGAAAGTGTTTATTTGTATCATTTTCAGTTAGTGCGCACTAAATCGAGTTAGTGCGCACTAACGGGGAGTTAGTGCGCACTAACTCGAGTTAGTGCGCACTAACACGATTTAACGATTTTTAACGATAAATCGTTAGAATTTCTATTGTATCGTGTTCTATAACGATTTAAGACGATATAAACATTATCGGACGATAATTTTAATCGTTGAAAAACGATTCACATCCCTAGTTTTCAACAAGTTGTGCTTGAGGACGCAGCTAGGCTGCAGGACCCACATGGGAACAGTCCAGGGCTACAGGGCAGGACAGAAGTAAGCTAGGGAATCTTCAGCCTATACCGGCCACCTCCCCCCCAGGCTGAGCCCTTGTGTGCTGGCGGCCGGCTTGGATTGAGGCTAGTGCTGGACTGGAGACTGGAGCCGAGGCAAGGCAAAGGCAGGCATGGAACTGGAGTCTGCAGCCGGATGCAGGGAGGCGTGGCAGGCTGGAGCAGGACAGGGCAGTGGGCATGGCTCCCTGGGCTTTCATCTCACAGGAGATTTTGAAGGGTGTCCAGGCCTTTTACCAGGAACAAGGCAGAGCCCCAGTGCCTGTCCCTAACCTTTTGTGCCGTCTGCTCCTGGTCACCCCCAAGGACCCTTCCCCTGCCCTCTTGGAATTCTCAGGTGCAGGTGCCCAGCGTGAGAAGAGAGCTGGGAATTTAAGTGGCAACACAAAAGGACTAGGGAGGCCACTGAGCTAAGCTGGAGCAGGTGGGGCTTGGGAAAGCCACAAAGCATTCAGAGACATGGGGGCCAAGCAGACTCAATGACAAGGCCCTGAGCATAACCCGAGGCAGGGTTATATAGTCTGGACCCTGCTGAGTCATGGGATCACGGTGACTATGAGTGGAGAGAGGGTAAGAGCTGCTCCCCGAGGGCCTCTGGTGGTTGGGAGGCTGCATGACAAGCAGAATCACAACAGGTGGATAAAGTTACTGCTTTTTAACTGCTGGGGGAGGAGGGGGGGTATATCAGTGTCTCTGTCTCAGAAGTGGGATACCTGTTTGGGAGCGATGAGTGAGGATTGCAAGGGCAATGGTGCAGAGATCAAACAGGACATTTTCCCTGTAAGGTTACCAGGTGTCATCACAGTGCAGATTCTGCCCCACTGTGAGCAGAGAGTCCCCGGCTGGCCTTTCTCAGGGAGATGTATGTAAAGTGAGGCACACCCAGGACTAGCTCGGCCCTCAGGTCAGCGCTTCTCAGCCATGGTCTTCCAGGCCCCTAAACCAGATCTGCCACAATGAATATGCATGAGATAGATTTTCATATATTTGTTTTAATAGCGGCTTAAATGCCACAGAATTTAGCTGTTGAGAGCCTTGGGCATCAGGGTTGAGAATGAATGCCCTATAGAGAAGAAACTGTGCCGTCTATTGAAGCAGCCTCACTGCCTGGAAGCTGTGCTAAAGTAACTGCAGATCCCATGCAAAGGTTTATTCCCTTCATACTAACATTTCATACTCCGTGCATCTCCCTTTCAAACCGGGGACCCGACATATCGAGCAATTTCTCAGCCTCTGTGTGAACAGATAAAACTTCTGCAGCATCAGAGGTTTATTTCGCTTCTCACAATAACTTGATTTATGGACTGAATAATGACGGGAGGCGAGGGAGGTTCATCCACCACCTGATTGTTCATAGCCAGGGTTTGAAAAACCCAATCAGGACTTGCTTGCCAGGCAAAACATGTGCTTGCCATGTACTCCCGCTCCTCCCCATTATTTCTTTTTTGATGGGGTTGGTGATGGCTGAAGTATAGAGAGAGTGCACACCCCCTGCCCCACCCCCACGCAGACTGTTCTGTCTCCTCCTCCAATCCCTTCCTCACCCAGCTGAAGTCCTCTCTCCTCATCCCACCCCCTCACTCTCTTCCCTTTCCTGTTCCCCTCGCTGGCCTCCTTTCTCCGCTCAGGGCTGGTGCAAGAGTATTTGCTGCCCTAGAGGACCCTTGGCTCATGCACCCTCCTCCCTAACTTGCTTCCAGCCCAGTGCTCCTTCCTACCAGCAGCAGTGGCTCCTAAACAGTGCACCCTTCTTTGGCAGTATCAGCGCTGGCAACGCACCCGCCACTCTAGGCGACCGCCTGTGTCTGCTATCCTGGGCCCCAGTCAAAACCGGGGCTCGGACTGGGGCTGACGACACTTTGCCTGTTGAGAGAATCCACTCACCTAGGAGTGCGAGGAAGGGGACTTTTCAAACCCCATTTCTAGCAACCTAATCTACATTAGTCAGGGCCGTGGTAGATTACCACATCCATGTTCATGTATCTCATCATTATGGGCCTTCTGATGAGAGCAGAGCTCCTTGCTGCAACCAACTAAACGTTTCCCTTTCTGTATCTTCGAGTAACCTGCTCCTTCTCCAACCAAACTACCCAGTGCAGCAATATCGTCACCTCTGTCTGCTAAGTCACATATTGACCCCGCAAGCAATTATTAAATGACATGAGACCGCAGTCCAGCTTAGATGTAACCCTGGCAGTCTCGGGTTTTACAACACCGCTACAGCTATCAGATGCAGCTACTTTGGGCTTTGTTTTCTATGTCTGGGAAGAAAGATTTTTTTTCATGAGACTTTGTTTTTATTTGCATGAAAGACATAAAAGTGACAAGACAAGCAGCATTGAAGTTTTGATGGTGTATAATTAGATTTGTTGTGCTTCTGAGTCATAATCGCTCTTTTAGAGTTTGACGTAATTAGCACTGTTTTATGAAGCCAGGAGGACAGTACTGGTGATGGATGGTCCTGGGGTTTACAGGCTTCTTACCTGTTCATTAGGTGATATTAAAATGAGCCAGTAATACCTGACATTTAGTTACGTAGACCCACCCAAGGGAGTGGCCTGGGTAGTACTGGGATAGATTGCTGAGGGGAACTATCACTGTGCACCAGCAGATACGCTGAAATAAGTAATTGTGCTTTTATTATTGCATTAAAATCGATGCATAGAGAAGGAAAAGGCTAAACCACATATTATGCTACCCAGCAACTATAAACAATGTAAACAACTCATTTCAGAGCAATGTGCTTCACTTGAAATAATTACCCATGCACTTTGTGAACCTTTATGCTTACTGGTACCCAGGCCTGGTATACGATAGAAGTACCAGCAAGCTCGCTATCTCCCCACCCCCACCCCAGCGTATATTACTAAGCCAATATCTGAGAAAAAATCAGTTAAGGTGCATTAATTAGATTTAGTATATGCATGACACTTCTCTGTACATCTAATGTTGGCCAGCATTAATAGCCAAGCATTGCTACCTTTAGTTAATGTTATTCATCTGGTATATCTCTTTTAGGAAATAAAGAGCCCATTTTAGAAAAACATGGTTCCTATAATTAAGGTCACACCAGTCCTAAAGCACCCAATTAAAAGGGGGGAATGGCTGCCCAGTAATACAGAAATTAATATCAGCCAAGGACCCAAATTCTAAGCTCAATAATGGTGTAAATACACAATGTAGTCTTATATATAGCAGACCTCATACAAGATATACGTATTTCATGCTAATTAGCATAAGTATACCGCAGTATAATCATTGGTCATGTAGTGTCCAGAATTTTTTCTGCATACGTGAACATTAAAGCCCGTTGGCATATTGTGAGAAAGGTGACATTGCAAATTTTGCATAACATTTTCAAACAAAGCACTTAGCTTAGTAGTTCCGAGGAGTAAGCAGAGACATGGAGGTGAGGACGTGCACAGTGGCAAGCCCGACACGGACCGTGTTTCGGCTTCAAAAGCCTTCTTCAAGGGCAAATAGTATCTGCAAGTCAAACACATTATAAGTAAAAGAACATCACATCATGGATCATGCATATATAAATATTGTGTAGCAGTGGTACCAACGTGTGAGTGGAATGACAGCATCTTAAGCAGTGATATTGTTTCTCCTCTACCGGAGGGGACGCTCTCGCGCCATTTTTCAATGAACTGCAACCAATCAAAATTCAGGCTCCACCCAGGAAATGACGCACATGGTTGCTAAGTGATTTACAACAAGGAATACCATTCAATAGCTGCATTAAGCCCTTCGGGTTCCACACATCGTAAGTGAAATATCCAGCGCTGTTCCTTCAGATTGAGGAG
The DNA here is from genome assembly GCF_901001135.1 of Rhinatrema bivittatum. NCBI lineage: Eukaryota > Metazoa > Chordata > Amphibia > Gymnophiona > Rhinatrematidae > Rhinatrema > Rhinatrema bivittatum. Next base: position 117,103,806 of record NC_042624.1, read on the forward strand.
TTTCTGAAGATCTCCTCCTCTCTTTGTGGGGAGAATACGGTCAATGACCCGCCATTTAAGGTCAATGAATTGATGTTTATTATCGAGGCAATGCTGGACAATTGGTGCATTGATTTTGCCCGTATTCACACAACTACGATGTTCAATTAGACGTGTCCTGATGTTGCGTTTTGTTCTACCAACGTAAATTTTAGTGCATGGGCAAATAATTATGTAAATCACATGAGTAGAAAGACAGGTCGAATGGAAATAAGCCTCATGGGTCATGCCTGCGTTGTCAGTCCAAAGGGGGCCATCCAGAGATTGAGCACACATTGAACATTTCCCACAAGCCCAGTGGCCGGGGGGTTCATCAGAGCCGATAGGAGCATCAGTGTATGTCCGGGTTTGAGTCAGCAGATCCCGGAGGTTTTTGCCTCTGCTAAAAGCAATTAGCGGAAATTCAGAAAAAATTTGATGAATTTGAACAATATGCCAATGCTCTCGAAGGATCTTGACGATATCTTGAGATCTGGAAGAATAACGGATAGTGCATACCAGCGGAGGTTCTGATCGTGCTTCAGTAGATTCCAGTAACAGCCATTCGCGCTGTGCGTTAGAAGCTCTTTTTAAAGCTTTTTTGATTACAGACGGAGGGTAACCACGATGAAGTAATCGGGATGCCAAGTCTTGAGCTTGATAGGTAAACTCTACTTTATCAGAACAGAGTCGTCGGAGGTGCAAAAATTGGCCAATAGGAAGGCTTTTTTTTAAACTATAAGCATGAAAACTCGAAAAGTGGAGTAATGTATTTCTGTCTGTAGGTTTTTTGTAAAGAGTAGTGACAAAATGATCATTGTCTAATAAAATTAAAATGTCCAAAAATGAAATACTTGAATGATGATATTGCATGGAAAAACAGAGATTGGAATCTAAAGTATTTAACCACTGTAAAAAATTGTTTAAATGAGAAACGTCACTGTGCCAAAGAAAAAATATATCGTCAATGTACCGAGTCCAATTAGAGATGTATGAAAAAATAGGAGCTGGATATAATAGCTGTTCCTCGAAATTTGCCATGTACAGATTAGCTAAACTGGGGGCCATAGTGGCCCCCATCGCTGTTCCATGTGTCTGATTGTAGAAATGATCATTTTCCAAAAAATAATTGTTACACAGGGCAAATTTAGCCAAAGTGACCAAAAACGTAGTAGGAACCCGATGAGGTCTGGGACGGGTATCCAAAAATTGTTCCAGGATCAAAAGAGCCGTGGCCTGCGGAATGCTGGTGTATAGAGCTTTTATGTCCAGAGTCACAAGCAGACAAGTAGTTGTTACATGTATAGAATCCAAACGAGTAAGCATGGATTTAGTGTCTTTAACGAAAGATGCCATCTGAGGGATCAGAGGCTGTAAAAATCTGTCTATGAAGATGGACAAAGGTTCTAACAAGGATCCTATTGTATTGACAATGGGTCTACCTGGAGGATTAGTTGGATGCTTATGTATCTTAGGAAGCATATAAATAACAGGTGATCTGTAATCTTTGTTTACCAGGAAGCCAGCTTCTTTTTTTGTAATGAAACCAGTGGCAAAACCATCTTCAATGCAGTCCCCACAAAGAGAGGAGGAGATCTTCAGAAACTCCTCAATCTGAAGGAACAGCGCTGGATATTTCACTTACGATGTGTGGAACCCGAAGGGCTTAATGCAGCTATTGAATGGTATTCCTTGTTGTAAATCACTTAGCAACCATGTGCGTCATTTCCTGGGTGGAGCCTGAATTTTGATTGGTTGCAGTTCATTGAAAAATGGCGCGAGAGCGTCCCCTCCGGTAGAGGAGAAACAATATCACTGCTTAAGATGCTGTCATTCCACTCACACGTTGGTACCACTGCTACACAATATTTATATATGCATGATCCATGATGTGATGTTCTTTTACTTATAATGTGTTTGACTTGCAGATACTATTTGCCCTTGAAGAAGGCTTTTGAAGCCGAAACACGGTCCGTGTCGGGCTTGCCACTGTGCACGTCCTCACCTCCATGTCTCTGCTTACTCCTCGGAACTACTAAGCTAAGTGCTTTGTTTGAAAATGTTATGCAAAATTTGCAATGTCACCTTTCTCACAATATGCCAACGGGCTTTAATGTTCACGTATGCAGAAAAAATTCTTTGAAAAAATTCTGGACACTACATGACCAATGATTATACTGCGGTATACTTATGCTAATTAGCATGAAATACGTATATCTTGTATGAGGTCTGCTATATATAAGACTACATTGTGTATTTACACCATTATTGAGCTTAGAATTTGGGTCCTTGGCTGATATTAATTTCTGTCCTATAATTAAGGGACATTATAATCGGAACCTCTGACATCAGAAGTCATAGTCTCCGTTGTGTAAACCTGCCAAACCAGTCACAACCAGAGGGACTGGAGAACGGTCTTCTTCAGTGGCCTGGCAGCCACTAAAAAGTACCTAACCAAACTTATACCTCATCTCTTACTGGAGCAAGAGCGCCCATCTGCTAAATCAAGAAGAAGGAAAGGGTCTAGTTGTATTTTAATACCTGTAAAGTGATAGATCCATGAGAGCATTTCCCATCCGTAGACCTGAATTCTGGGATACATCATCCAGATGTGAAAAAACTTCTCCCTCATTAATGCAAACATCTGTCTTGAACAAGGAGACCCGACTGAGGTGCACTAGGAGTGAGATAATTTGTGTCCGTTCTCTTGGGTGATCACCTCTACTAAGCCTCTGAAAAATGTTTGACCAACTTTCCTCAGAGATGTCATGGCCAGTATCTTTTGCCCAATGGGATATTAATCTCTTCAAGTGATCCCCCCTGTATCCTTCCTAAGATTTGGCACATTTTTGAGATGATGCCTCCGATTAAAAAGTAGTCTGAAGCTAACTGCTCAGAGGCTGTAAGAGCCTTGGCTGCTCAACCTCTTGAAAGAGCCCACCATCTGGAACCCCATGCCCCCTGACCTACGACAAGAGCAATGCACCCAAAAATTAAAAAAAATAAATAAAGACCTGGCTCTTTAAACAGGCATTCCCTGAAGAGCGAGCTTCTCACTACCTCACATCCTATCAGCACCCCCATGCAATTAGTTACCTCCCTACAGTCCCCCTTACTATAATTGACTTATTATACTCCCCCCCCCCAGTGTTAATCTTTCTCTGTTACTAAACCATGCAAGACTCCCACATGATAAATACCCATAGCCCTGTCTCTTCTCCCAATTAATTATATAATGCCACCACTGGCTCCCTGAAAGCCACATTAAGTTATGTTGTCATTGTGTTTTCCATGACATTTTGTATTAATATATTGTTATGCTCTTCAATAATTCCATATTGTTTTTTTCTTCTCCTATTATCTTATTCCTATTTCTTTTCTTCCTTTCATGTTAACCCCACTATGTTCCATGTATTGCGTTAAGTTCCATGTAAATCGTTAAAAGCTTTAAATAAACAAACAAACCTTTGTGTTGTAGGTTCTGAAATATCAGAACTTCGCCTGCACCAGATTTCACAGTGCTAAGCTTTTTGCGTATTACCAGTCCATTTTCATGAAGCCGTTTGCGGCTTTGTACATCAGCATCAATGATAGATAAGGACCATCTGGTCTGCCCATTTTCTTTTCCTTTTCTAATATCGCAGACTTCATTTGATCTCCAACTCTACTTTTATTTCTTCACCACTAAGGATCCTTTGGGTTTTTTCAATGCATTTTTTTTGGTCTCTATCAAAGCTAGTGGGAGATTGAACCATGTATCTACCACCCTTTTTGTGAAAAATTATTTCCTTCGTGCCCTCTGAAATGCAGATCATAACCTCTTATTCTATAATTTTCTTTCCACGAAAAAATATTTGCTTCTCGTGCATTATAGTTTTGAGATATTTGAATGTCGCTATCATAGCTCTCGTCTTTCCTCCGGTCCTTAAGTCCTCATTTCGTAAGGCTTGCGGTGCAGGTTTTCTACCATTGTAGTAGCTCTCTGCACTGACTTTACTTATCCGTTGGAGATATGGCATCCAGAATTGATACAAAACTCCAGATGAAGTCTCACCGATGTGATTTGTGCAGAGGCGTTAGCAGAACTCTGTATCATCTGTAAAAGGAAAAAACCTTTCCTATCCAACCACTCTGTAATATCACTTATAAAAATATTGAATAGACTTGGACCCAGGGCTGATCCCTGAGTCACTCTCCACAGGTAGCGCCCCTTCTCCTGGCATGAACACCAGGTACCATTATCCTCTGTGGCCTGTCACTCAAATGATTTCTAACCCAGTGTTAGGGCAAAAACAAAAAAGCCTTGGCCAGCCTTGAACTGGGATTTGCTTGATTTAAGGCTCGTGAATTATGCACAGAGCCAGAGAATGACTCTAATCCAGGGCTTCTCCAAACCTGCCCTGGGGATCCCACAGCCACTTGGATTTTTAGGATATCCACAATAAGGTAAATATGCATGAGATACATCTGCATATACTGAATCTCCGCGGTATGCAAATTTATCTCATGAATATTCATTGGGGATATCCTGAAAACCCGACTGCCTGTGGGGTCCCAGGACAAGTCTGAGAAGCCTTGCTTTAATCAATGCAAATCCAGGCAGCTGATAGCATGGTGCCTGGCCCTGCCCCTTGAGGAGTCTGGTTCTCAGGAACTCAAAGGGGCGCTGGGACACCAGGAAGGTGTTCCTAGCATTTGGAAGGCTAGGAGACTGTATAATGGTGTGGATCCGTTTATGGAGGGGCTCAGTTACAAACAGAAGTATTTTTTCTAGCTTTTCAAGTGAGGTGACAATTTTGAGAAAGGGATTTTTAAAATTGCTTTTCAGTTATTTTTTACATTGTTTTTCTGTTAGTTGAGTTAGTATTGCTACTTTAATCTATAGAGGAAAAGGGCTCCTTTGCTGTTGCGAGATTTATTTTTTCTGCCTTGCAGTCCCTCCCACGTTTTACCCTCCCTACCTTCCATTTTTACTATATAGACTAACACAGAATAACTTGACATTGGTTGGCAGAGAAACATATAGACAAAGTTCAGGTGAATTGTTAATCATTTAAGTAAAGTTGGGAGGTTAGTTAACAATATCATAATAAATCTTTCAGGAAATTATTTTTAGTTGGTCTGATCTTTTGTAGTCAAGGCAACAGGATTCTTTATAGATTATCCACCAGATAAATACCTGAAACACAGTTTATAAACTAAAAGATAAGATATATTACTCTGTATCTCCTAATTACACATAAGCAAGCAAAAGGATCAGTGTGTAGATGCTAGATTTCAGAGAAAGGAAGCCAGATGATTATACTGGCAGGCTAGCTGAGGAAAAGGTAATGACTTTGGTAGGTCTCTTTACTCATTTCTTTGTACAGGTATCAAGGTCTTAAAAAAAACCCAAAACATGGCTTGAAAAAATTGTGTCAACAAAGCTGCCATCATGGCTACTATTTCTGCCTATGTTCAGATGGATATCCTGATCCATAGTGAAGAACTGGTACAGCGTGAAAGACGCCTGGAGATTGATTCACTCCGGAAACAGATGGCGGAACTGAAAGAGCTGGTGGCAAGGCTTAGAAGCAGCGTCAACAATGAACTACAGCAATGAAATGCTTCTTGAGGCTTCCAAGAAGGAAAACTCCAGTGGAGGGGAAGGAGAGACTGGACCATAATATCACAACTGAACATAGATTACTCATCCCGACTCCGTCTTCATTCGAGCTGAAGAACTGTTATGCATTCCTGGAAACAGAAGTGGAGAAACCAACCCAGGATGCAGAGGAACTGAAGCTCATGTGCACCGAAACTGGAGGATCAGCAGCCCGGAAGTGAAGGGTAATGGTGTATGGTGACTTTCATCTGAGGGACACAGAGGCAGCCAACTGCCAAGCAGACATGTCCCCAGAAGTACCAGCTCCCATTACTCCCAAGCACTACCAGTTTCAGTTAGGGCTGTGCATTCATTTTAATCCAAATTGAAAAACACAAACGGGACAATGTAATATTGGCGCCCGTTAAACGAGCGCTCATGATTAAGCGCCCGCTCCTTTAAACGTGCTGATCCACCTCTACCGGCACCCGATTTAATATTTAAATCGGGTGCCATGGTAAAAAGGAGGTGCTAGGGGAAATTGCACGCCCCTAGCGCCTCCTCAGCAGTGGGTGCCCAGGAGAGGTGGCTGTCAGTCGGTTAGGAAAAAGGATGCTCATTACTTGAGCGTACCTTTTCCTAACCTGACCACGGGCATCATTTTTTTTGGGGGGGGAGGGGGGACATTTCTAATTTTTTATGTCATCATGATACTAAGTCAGAGGAAGTACACAAAAGCAGTATTTTCTGCTTTTCTATACACTTTTTGGTCTCCTCCAAAATTAACGCCTGCGCGGAGCAGGTGCTAAGTTTGGCGAGTAAAATGTGCACATCATTTTGCATTGGGGGTTATGGATGTGCTTCTAAAATTTGCGTGCAATCACATGTTGAGCCGTGCACTGCAGCCAGCGCACAGTATTGCATTGGCCTGAATGAATGAGTCAATGTTCATTTCAGGTCAACCAAGCTAAATGGATGCAATCCCCAAAAATACAAATCCTTTTCAACTCATTCAGTTCAGTCCCATTAAAGTCTATGGGAGAAGCAAAGTAATGCATTTTTTAGACTTGAAGCCAGACAGAACAAATCTAGTTGGGGATGAGACAAGGAAAGAGCAGGACCAATCATATTTCAACACTTTTTCAAGCAGCCTAGCCTAGCAGGCAGTTGCATGTCATGACTGTCATTTTTTTTAGGTGAAAGTGAAACTATGAACACTTTAAGCAGTGACCATTTGTTCAGTCATTCCTCTGTTGGATGTCAGAGACAGAGATTCTGAAGATCCTTGCTTCAAAGTTTAGAGTGGAAGAAAAGATTTGAAAAAAGATAGATTACAGGAGAAAACAAAATGTGCTGTTAGTTACTCACAGACATTGTGCCTAGCTGTGGTTTGGAGTGTTGGGTAGCAGTGGAAGAAAGTCTATAATTTATGTGAGAGGGTTACAGTGTGCATTATTAGAGTAAAATTACCACTATAGCTGATACTGTGCCAGTGTCTGCAGGAAAAATACAGGGAAATTGTCTATTTTGTTTGCAGTGTGTCAAATGTTTTTTGCACTGCAGCAACTTGTAGGCAGCTTCCTGCTTTCTTGGTTTGAAAGAGTCAGTGTGACAATGCACCGATTCTTGTGTGTGTGCCTCTTGCTGTAAGTTTGTTTTCTTAGTGTACGCAGTCACTCAGCAAGCATCATCAGTTCATTCACTGAGCTCTGGTTTGTGACCAAAGTGACTGACACTAGGATATACAAACACTGTTACACTAAAAGCCTCTACCCATTAGCGATCTCTTTTATGTGCAAACTTTTTATTAAAGAATCATGAACACATAAAAAATCATTAAACATCAGCTGCCAGATATTATCAAACATTTATCATGGTTTATACCATTATATGTTACTGCTTTATTCCCTCCCCTTCCCCAGCACAGCCTCGTGGTCCAGGAAATAACCTTAAATAGTACTTTTCATCAACAATAAATTTTGTTAAATATCACAGTAACTCTATTTAACAAATTGCAGGGTGCATTTGTTCCTTATGTCTCCTGTGCGCCACCAGCAAATTACCCATAAGCCTTTAAGGAGCATCTGTCTTCCTTCCATGTGATCTCTTTTAATAAATTCCTTCATGTCACCAACATCAAGAGGAAAACATGGCAATGGATGAGGAAGAGGGGAGTTCTTCCTCCAGAGAGACATGGAGTCAATACAAGTAGCAGTTGTGTTGAGGCAGAGAATGAGGACCAGGACCCCTCCTACCAAACTCAATATGGGGTAAAATCAGGACTGGATCAACCAGGTCTGAGAAGCTGGAGCCAGCTGGCCACCCTAGCAGGAGGTGGAGGGTGGCAGCAGCTAATGACCTATTCAGGAGGCAACACAGATTTAGCAAAGAGAAATCTTGCCTTACCTGTCTACTGGATTATTTTTAAGATATTAATAAACATGTGGATAGGGGTAAGTCAGTCCCTAAAATGTATCTGGATTTTTAAAATGCATTTGACAAAGTGCCACATGACTGACTCCACAGGAAATGTAAACGTCATGGGGTAGTGGGTGATGTCCTTTTGTGATTTGGTTAAAACACAGGACTAAATGATCAGTTTTGCCAATGGAGAAGCGTCATTTGTGGAATGCCCCAGGGATCATTCTGTACTGGGATCGATGCTGTTTAACATATTCATAAGGGACCTGGAAAAGGGAGCCGCAGGGAGATGATCAAATCCGCAGATGATACAAAATTATTCAAAGTTGTTAAAATATGAGCAGACTGTGAAGAAATGCAGAAGAAGCCTGCGAGAAAATGGGGTCTGAGCCTCTAAGTGATGCACAGAAGGAAAAATTTGTCATGCCAGTGGTACACAATGCTGGGTTCTGGGTTAGCAGCCCACTCAGGAAAAGGACCTTGGAGTCATTAAAATCCTCAGCTCAGCCTGCGGCGGTGGACAAAAGAAGAAACAGAATGTTAGGAATGGAGAGTGAAACGGTGACCATCATAAACCTTCTGGGTCAGTCCATGGTGTGACTGCACCTTCAGTGCTGCAATCAGGTCTGGTCGAGAAGAGCACACAAGCAATGAAGAGGCTTGAATGGCTCCTTTATGAACATAAGAACATAAGAAAATGCCATACTGGGTCAGACCAAGGGTCCATCAAGCCCAGCATCCTGTTTCCAACAGTGGCCAATCCAGGCCATAAGAACCTGGCAAGTACCCAAAAAACTAAGTCTATTCCATGTAACCATTGCTAATGGCAGTGGCTATTCTCTAAGTGAACCTAATAGCAGGTAATGGACTTCTCCTCCAAGAACTTATCCAATCCTTTTTTAAACACAGCTATACTACCTGCACGAACCACATTCTCTGGCAACAAATTCCAGAGTTTAATTGTGCGTTGAGTAAAAAAGAACTTTCTCCGATTAGTTTTAAATGTGCCCCATGCTAACTTCATGGAGTGTCCCCTAGTCCTTCTACTATCTGAAAGAGTAAATAACCGATTCACATCTACCCGTTCTAGACCTCTCATGATTTTAAACACCTCTATCATATCCCCCCTCAGTCGTCTCTTCTCCAAGCTGAAAAGTCCTAATCTCTTTAGTCTTTCCTCATAGGTTAGAGCTCTTCAGTTTGGAGAAGAGGCGACTGAGAGGGGCTAGGAGAGAGCTTTATAAAATGTATTTATCTATTGCTTTTACTTAACGTATTTATAAGCTGCTTGAATTGCACGAAGCACTCTCAGCGGGGTCCAACATACAATAAGCAAGCATAAATCACACAACAGTTACAAGCTCATAAATAAATCCAAAACAAAACAATAAAACACTTCATCGCATAAATCTAGGGCAAGCCTAATTCTAAATTAAGAAAGCCTAAAGAGAAACATTTTGTACTTTTTTGCAAAGCCCCAGATAATCTTGGGTCAATATCCGAAGCTAAGAATTAGCTGAATAAGAAAGGGGACGCTCCCAGGAGGGGCACAGTTAGGCGAATAACTTAACTGGCTCTCTCTGATATTAGGAGTTAGCTGGATAAGTTTACTGCCTAACTCGAAACAGGTCTAACGTTATCCGGGAACGTGCGTTCAGAAGAATAGGGCGGTTAAGGGGTGAAACAAGACTTAGGAAAAAAAAAATAGATGGTGGTCCTGCTGGGTCAAACACGTCCCCTCTCCTTCCTCCCACCCAAGGATTAAATGTCCCCCCACGACCCCCAATCTCTCTCCCTCCCCGCCACCCCCGCTCGCTCCTGGGTCCGGTGAAAAATCTAAAATTTTGGTCAGTTTCAGGGGTTTCCTCCCGGCACCTTCTAATCTGTTCATTCTCCGGCCCGCATCGCGGTAGCGGCGTCCTGCCGCAATCTGCGCTCGCCACGGCTGCCATCACTAAGCAGCAACGGCAGACGCTTACGTTTCCATCATGGCCGCGAGGGGCCGGCAGAGGCGAGGGGCCCGGGTCACAGTAGGACCTCAAGGTGATCCAGACTGAAGAACAAGCAGATTGGAAGGTACCGGGAGGGTGGGAGGACATGGGGGGGGGGGAGGGCCCGGAAATTGACCAAAACTTTAGGCTTTTTATTTGACTCAGGTGCAGGGGGAGGGAGACCAGGCCTTGTGCTGAAATGTTTACCTTTCCGCTGGTTATGTCTACAGTTTCCTGGCTAAACATAGGAGGATAAGTTTGAAACCAGGGTGATATTCAAAAGAATATCCAGTTACGTTTAAAGTTATGTGGCTAAAGTTAACTGGATATTCAGTGGGATATTTTTGGAACAAAGCTAATTACAGATTGCAAGGAAACCGAAATGATGAAGCAAAACTTTTTTTTCCTGTGTACGAACCAAGCCCTCTCTCCCCTTGCTTCCTCTCTTTACATTTCAGATAATCTGGCTCACAGGGCTTTGGCGCTGTCCTCTTTTGAAGGGGAAACTGTTTCTCCCATTGCCTTCTTCTCAGCAAGGTGCTTCAAGGTCTTCTTTCTTCAAGTTATTCCAACTTGGTCCCAGGTATGATCCTTGTGTCCCTTGTGGACAGCAATTGTCCCGGCTTTCGTAATCCCCCTTGCTCTGCCATTCATTGTGACTCCAGAGGGGACGGAGTATTATGTGGGAATGGCCCGAGCTGTCAGCCCGCACATTAATGCCAGACTGGGCCACACGTTAATTGTCAAAGGAACCAAAAAAAAAAAGGGATGATTCAGAGAGCTCCCAGGCATCCGGATCAAATCTGGTCAAGGTCCTGAACGAGCTTCTGTTTCTTCCAGTTGTGAGCAGCGTCATCACTCCAGTTATGTGAGCTTTCTAAGCAGCATTATTAGACGTAACCATCATGCACCCGAGCCAGAAGTTATTGCCGGCTTCAAGTGAATCCTCATCGGTAAATATTTGTAACTGTTAAAGGAATAAAAGCGTATCCAGGTTTTATGTCTATCATTGTTATCTACCTTTTAATTTCTCACAGTAGCTACCACAACCCCCCCACTACAGAAATCAAACGAGTGTTAATTGGATGAAGGCTTCTCCAGCATAAAAAAAGGAACTCCTTACAGCCTGAACAAGATCTGGCCTGAAGAAGTGCCCTGCCTTTATTTCCCAGTGCAACCGGACACTGGGCTTTAAAAGTTTAATAAGAGTCTCCAGTGCAGCAGGAGGGGGCAGGAAACAGCTTTCGCTTCACTTAGAATTTTAACAAACTTTTCTCTTCTTCTTTTTTTTTTTTGTTTCTACGTAAAACTGTAGTCGAGAACATCCGTGGATTCCTCTGCCCGGGGCATTTTTTCAAGTCCGTGCCTTTTCTGAAAGCTTTCCCCTCACTGGAGGCCGTGACGGTTCTGCTGGCTTGCCTTGGCCCAGTTTTTCCTGCTCCTTCTCCTCTCCCGTTCGCGTGGATGAACGCTGTCCACGGCCACGAGTCCCACTGCTTGCGCATCACCTGTGCCATTCTGGGGATCGTGGCGGGAAGCATCATTATAGGTGTGGCTGGATCTTGCGGTGCTGCGACAGCGGGAGGAATATTCCTGGGGGCCTCTGGACTTGGTAAGTGAAAGCTAAACTGAAAACTCTACAGACTTCCTGGCTTTTTATCAGTTCTTTGAATAGACGGGGGCCTTCTAGTAGCTGGATTAGTCAAGGATGGCATTTTTTTGTAGGTTGTATTGTGCTAAATTTTATTGGGCCACTGTAAGAAAACTGCAAATGTGTACTGGTGCTTTCAAAATCACGTAAGTTCTCTTCTTTCAAGACACCTGGAGAAGTGACCTACCTGGTCCAGAAAATTCATATATCACGACTTATCTGGGTTATTCTTTCATTGATCCAATAAAAAGTACCATAGCCTACAATAAATGGAGATGAACAAAATAATGTGATCAAACCCAAAAGCTAGTAACCTGGTGTTTTAGGTAGTAGTAACGACATGTTTATGTTGGCCAAATCAAGTTCAATCAATTCTTCATTGCGGTAGGTGTTGTTATGTTCTTATTCCTACAGGAAGAGGCACATGATTTCATGGCTATGCCATGATAAGGGCAGTTGTGTATTACATGTCAAGAAGCCAGCAATATATACCCAGCACTGTCTTCATCCCAGCTTCAGATAGCTGACTGCAGAATCGTGCAAGTGAAGGAATATTGACCCCCAAATATCTTGGCCCAAAGAAACATGTTAATTTTCAAAGATGCCCTGAATCACAGTGTGACAATATTTGCTGGTTCCTGCATGGTCCTGAGAGTTGGGGGATCCCTGGTTTGTGTTCTGGATCAGTTACTGCCTAGTTAGTTAGTTAGTTAGCATGGTAACAGAGTAGATGAGAGCAGAGAAGGATCCAGTCTACCTGGCTTTTCCCCCATCTATGTCACTCTGGCTAAGGATATATCCCAGCTATCAGCTGTAAAAACTTGGCCACGCTTCGGATACCGCAACTTATGCAACTCAGCTTTGATGTCTTCCTTCTTTTGAATCTGAACAAATCCATTTACCTCTCTGAACCTAACTACAGATTTCTGTACTTGAGTAATAAAAATGTATGGTGCTTTTAATAAAATTGCTACTTTTCTCATCTCCAGTTTGAAAACCTGCATGCATAGAAGACTGTGCGGCTCTGAGCTTGCTGGGTGTAGCTTTCTGAAGTGTTCATTATTTGATTTTCACTCAGCACTGTAAACGCACCCAGCACTAGGCACCGGCAGTAAAAGATGGGGAGTCATGGACATTCACCAAGGTGATAAGGAACAAATGGGGTACACACAGAGATTGAGAAAACATGATTTAGAGATACAGCAGGCCATGGAGTAGCAGGATTTGAACCAGCAGGCTACAACTCCCTAGAAACCAACCAGATTGATGACAGGTTGGAGGTGGCCAAATATCAACCAGCAAGGCCATGGGAACTGAGGCAGCTGGATGTTGGCGAAACAGCCTCACTAGTTTTAGTAACTATTTACATTTCTGCAAAGTTTGGTTATAAGACATTGAGGGAGTTGGGGGAGGGGAGTGTTGGAATACTTATGGGAGCATGTATGCCCATCTACCCTGAATGGTAGAGGGTCAATAAGGCTAACAAAAAAATGTTTATTCTTGTTATTTTTTGCTACTTTTTGCTATTTTTGTTAGTGCAGCGCGCACTAACCCGAAAAATGATTTTTCACTAAAAAAAAAAAAAAAATGGGGATCCGCGGAAAAACGAGATTTTCCCGCGGTCAGACATTCCCGAAAGTGGGAGCGATCGGGCACCCGATTCACATCCCTAGAATTCAAGCATGTTGGGAGAAATACAAAGGAGAGGAGAAGGGCAAGGACAGAGATGACCAGAGAAGCAAGTAGGGCCTGCAGTGACACAATAGACAGGGCCGTCTGTTGCAGGTTAGTGCATTTTCTCAGTGAATGTGGCCAGCCTCAATGCAATGGCTCGGATTATCCACTTCTGAGACCCATTACCTTCAAAGTCAGCATCTACCCTGTGACTTTCGGCTAGTATCTGTTGTGCTTGCTCGTGGGACAGGTCCGTGAGCAGCTTTACTTACTGACCCTGATGCCATACCATAGCTGGAGATACCGCCGATGTCTGCGTTATCACGGCCTGAGTGCCGCCGATACACCTGTCTTGGCGGGGCTGCTGACGCTGCCACTTCCTATTCTTCGCGGTGGGCACTGGCTCCGCAGCGGGGAGCCGCCTCTACTCTTCTGATCTTTGTGACCCTCAGCCGCCAGCCATGCCGCCAACATCCTGCTCCTGCTCTGGCACCCTCCCTAGGCACATGTCACTGCTTTCCATTTAAAGCGCCCACGGCAGGAAAGGCCCCGTGGTCCTCCTTGATGATGTCTATGCCTTGTCACATCCTTAGCCCAATAAAAGGGCCCTCTGCCAGTTCCTCGGGGCCTTTGCAATGGATCTTCATGATCGTCCATGGTCTCTTCATCCTGCAAGGTCTTCCGTGGTCATCTTCCTGTCTTGATGGTCCTCATGTTCTTCATTGGATGTTCCTGATCTTCTTGTTCCATGTTCTTATTCCTGTTCCTTGTCCCTGGTCACCTTGTTCTTTGAAGGAGCTCCTCTGTGTTCTACATTTCGTGTTCCTGATCTCTCGTCAGTCCTCGTTCAAGTCTTCTGAATCTTTAATCAAGTTCCTGATGTCCCTGTCTTTGTTCCAAGGCCAGCCTTCTAGATCCTCCCTCATCCTTCCTCCAGGCGTGCCAGCATCATGGTCCGTGACCAACCCATGGGGGGGGGGGGGGGGGGGCTGTCTAGGGTGTTTCCTGGCACAGGGCCTGTCTCCAAGTCCGTCTTTGCTGGATCAAGTCCTCAGAGTCCATCCATGTTTTTAGAGTTCCAAGTCAAGTTCCTAGCCAAGTCTTGAGTTCTTAGTCATGTACCTAGTTCCGGGGTTCGTGGAGCTTGTCCAGCCAGCAGATCTCCTTGTTCCTCATTTCAAGCCATGATCCTCGATCCAAGGGATGTCTCGGCTCCCATCCTCATCGGAGTCTCAGTCCTGAGCCTGTCTCACTCCCAGCGTCGTCTGCTACCAACCTGTGACAGGTTGTGTAGAGTGTACAGTGGGACAGCATGGTCCATGACTAGTCCATGGTGGACTGTGTTGGGCACGCTGAAGTGCAGTGCTCTGGGAAGCTGAACTCTAACCTGAGCCTTTGTCCATGTTCCTAGTCTTCGTTCAAGTGCTAAGCCTTCAGTGTCTTCATCCATGTTCCTCATCATGCCATGTCCGTCTGTACTGACACACTCACCATTCCAAGCGGCAGGTCTGAAAGGGCCATCGAGTGGCTGGAGGGCTGCCCCAGAGACCAGCATTGTGTTGTTGGGTCTCACTCCATGCATACAGGTTCAGCAGAGGTCTGAGTGTGCCTCATTCCAAGTCCAAGCTATGATCCAAGTCCACCCCGTGTCTGGAAATTCTTGCCTCCCACAGTGCGAACCTTGAAGCTCGGCCCTGAGGTCATGCCATGATCCAAGGGCTCACTCTTTCTCAAGCAAGCGACCACATCCCATGCTCACAACAGTATCTCCACTTCCGAGACCTGCTACCATATTGTGCATGGACCACACTCACACTCTGACTTCTAAGTAATAGCAGCTGTTTTATTACCATGAACTTGATTGTACTCCAGGATTCAATGCAATGAATTCAAGATTATACAAATAACAGCAATACAGCAATAAGTAATGATAATTCGCACCTAATTTTGTGCAGTAAATAGAACAAAAGCTCTCTTTCCTTAGAGATGGAGAAGGATCCCAACGTTGTGCAGCTTCTGCCTTGTATCAGAGTCTCTGATAGTACATCTACAGGTATGGATTAGGAGAGTGCCTCCTCCCGAAACATAGCTCAAAGTGAGAACATTGCTTAACCTTATGAGTTTCATCCACTCTTGAACACACGAGTTATTACTTCCCCTTTTCTCAAAGTTGGTTGTTTACTCTGTGCACTTGCAAGCAGCAACCCTGGGATCTGGGGAACAGTAAGGGGAGCTCTGGGGCCTGCTGACTGATAACCTCCACTTAACCCCAGTTTGGCCAGGTCAGACCTTGGTCAAGCAATCCCATTACAATATCCCAGCAAACTGGGTGGGCCAAGAGGTCCTTATCTGCCAGGAACGACAACAATAAATCTGCTGCATTGAATTTGTTTTTTTGTTTTTTTCAACAGGGTTTTTTATTTCAACCTACCCATTTATAAAGCCATGGCTAAACTTCAATCAAGTTCTCCCTTTTCTAGGTAAGATCTTTTGTAATGCTTGGAATATCAAACTACTGAGTGCCTAACAGATTCCCTGGACAGGCACTGATTATGGGGAGTTGTTTGTAATGCAACAAAGATTGGAAGAGCCAGTACATTCTTAGAATAAGATATGTATTTATTTTATTTTATTTTATTTAGGCACTTTTATATACCGAACATTCGTTTTGACATCATGTCGGTTTACAATATAATAGAGCATAAAATGTTCCTAAAATAATCTAAAATCATTAGATAGGTCATGCCATACTTAATCTAAAAGACAATAAATAAGTAAAACACATAAAACAAAATGAAATAAACTAACAAACATTGCCCCAGAATAAAAGAAATAAAACAAGTAATAAAGAATTATCCAAATTACAATATAATCATAAAAACAATTAGTAAAACAGATGGAAATAAAATAGTTTAATGGACTAATTCCATAATTATATTATAATTATAATTAACAGAAAGGGAGAGTTTCTTGACTGGGGGATTAGCCTGGTTGGGTAAAAGCCTGTCCAAATAACCATGTCTTCAATGATTTTTTAAATGTGTGTGATAAAAGCAGGGCCTGCAGGACCATGCGAAAATCATTGCTGAGCAATAGCCCAGATGCTCTAGTATATGCCAAGGTGAACGAGCCTTCTCTTAAAGCAAAAGTCCCAGACAGTCACTGAAAAAAAGCAATTTCTTGTCAAGTGTTCGAATCTGAGTGTGGAGCTCAGTTGTGATGGCCAACATTCATTTTTTTTTTTTTTTTCATTTTTCATTTATAAAATTTATTAATCGCTTAACACTGTTAGGTCTAAGCGATATACAAAAATTTACATACATAATAAAAAAACAACACAAATAAAGACAACTACATATAAATAAATTCATAAAGACTAACTCATAAAGAATTGTCTAATATTCATTGCAATATACACTGACTTATTCAAATACATTGTTAGCAGTTATAAACTCGATTCAGCAAATAAACTTTAAACACAGCTTTGAATTTTTTGACATCCTCGATAGATCGTACATCAAAAGGAATCATGTTCCAGCAGTTAGGAGCCGCTATGGAGAAAGAAGTTTCTCTTGTATAGTATAAACGGGCTAATTTTACTGATGGAACTTCAAGTAAATCAAGTTGTGAGGACCTTAGTGCTCTGGCTGGCTTATGAATTCGAAGTAGTGCGTTAAACCAAAAATCAGAGGAGGCAGCACGTAATTTAAAGATGGTCATACCTATCTTAAAAATTATACGTTCTGCCATAGGGAGCCATTGAAGTCGACTTAAAACTGGAGTGATATGATCACGCCGTTTAGAAGACGACACTAACCTGGCTGCTGAATTCATCAAAAGTTGAAGCGAACGAATTGAATTTTTAGGTAAACCAATATAGAGACTATTACAATAGTCGAGGTGGGGAAAAATTATGGCTCGTACGACCATCAAAAAATCAGTTTCATACAAAAGATGTCGTAATCCTGCTAACAGTCTCAATTTGAAGAAACCCAATTTCACAACGGATCTAATCTGTGCTCTCCTCAAGATTTTGGAAACTGAGTGGATAGCTCAGAAGGCCTCACTGAACTGCATTGGATTAACCAGGTCCTCTGTGACATGATCCAGATGAGCAACATGGCTTGGTGCCCATGGAGTACAAGAAAAAACAAAGAAGCCCAGGTTTCTCTCCAATTATTTTTTTTTTTTTTGGGGGGGGAGAGGTTTAGAAGCTGTACATTTCAAGTATCTTTTTTAAAACTTTCTTCCATGAGTCAATACCTTTTAAACAATCTAGACTCTGGTGAAACCTTCTAAAGTGCAAATCAAGACGATATACAACTTATCAAGTGCATTCAGCCAGGGTTGGCCCTATGTAGTATCAAAATTTAGCGGACCCCCACTGCTGCCACCGTTACCCTGTGCCTCCTCTCTTTTGCAAAGCAATAGGATGGTACCAGTATGGGTTCACAGTCCTTGGGGTGGCCCCTGCTTCCTACTGCTCCTATATTTTAAACAGGAAGCCCATGCAGGAAGAGGCGTGGCCATGAATGAAAAGGTGAACTGGCTTATAGTTCCATGCAGGAAGAGGCGTGGCCATGAATGAAAAGGTGAACTGGCTTCTAGTCCCATGCAGGAAGAGGCGTGGCCATGAATGAAAAGGTGAACTGGCTTCTAGTCCCATGCAGGAAGAGGCGAGGCCATGAATGAAAAGGTGAACTGGCTTCTAGTCCCATGCAGGAAGAGGCATGGCCATGAATGAAAAGGTGAACTGGCTTCTAGTCCCTGTGTGCAGAGTAAGTGTGTTGCTGTCTGATATCAGCGGGCGAGCAGGCACCTGGAAGGGAGCAAGGTGTGATAGAGGGAGGAAGGACAGCAACAGTGGAGACTCGGGGGTGTTTCTGCCACCCTGGTCAGCTCAATAGGTAGCACCAGCTTGATTTCAGTTCTCCCTCCCTCAAAGACAGAGTATGTGCCATTCTGTGGCGGTCTTCTCTGCCTCAGACTCTATAACTGCCCCCAGAAGGGCAGGAAAAGGGTGAGGTTAATAAATAGTTACTGAGCTACTGTATTATAATTTGATACTTAATAAGTCTGTGTACCGAAGATTTTCTCCCACTGAATCCATGGGAAAAAATGCTTAGTACACAGGGCAAAAAAGTACTTTCAATAACATTTCATGTGATGAAAAAGGGCAACCATAGATGTTCACTCCTTTTCCCTAAAAATAAGAATAAAACAATCCACTTTTTGAATGTCGAACATGAAAGCAGATTAAACTGTTGTGGGAAGAGGTGCACAAAAGAAGTGTAATTGGGCACAGAGGGAGAAGTGCTAAGAAGGCATCAGCACTTGTTTTAAATTCTGACATTAAATCAGCGCTACCTGGCGAGGCAGTAATGGGAAATGTGCCGGTGGCCAGCTTAATATGTTTACGTCTGTGCTGCCAGAGCCCAGAGGTAAGAGCAGAAGTCAGAACACCGCCATGCAAAACTGACAGGGCACCGTCGCGCCTGCATTGTGCTACAGTCCCGAATGAAAGAGAGAGTCTTCCACTTCCTGTTTCCTTATTTTTCCTTCAAAATTCCTATTGCAAAAGGAGCCAGACAGGCATCCTTTAATATTCTCAATTTTTATGTACATTCCCAGCAAGAATTACTAACAACCAACATAACAATACAAATTCTAAGAACCAATATAGGGCCGAGCAATGGACTGTAAGTCGTAAGACAAAAGGAACCAAACGTAGTGCAAAGAAAATCCTCAATGGGAAAACAACTATATCCATGATTGCGAGAAAGTACGTGGTGGCTTCAAATCCTTCGAACAGAGCTCAGATTCATTGTCCTTTTCCCAGCCTGGGCCAGTTTTTCAGAGAGATCAGGCTCCTAAATTGGCTCTTTTGAAAATGTACTAGGGCTGTGTGCCTAACTTTAGGCTCCTACTAATATTAGACTCCTCAATTTAGGATCCTAAAAAGTGGATGGGTATAGGGGATGGAGTTAGGGCGAGGAAACAAAGTTAGGGGCTTAGCATTGATTTTCAGAGCTAGGCATCTAATTTAGGAGCCTAAATCAGGAAAATGAACAGCAGGCCTCACATTTAGGGTCCTACATTTATGTGAATTTTCAGCTGAAAACTTAGGGGGGGTCAAGATTAAAAAAAAGCTGAGACTAAATTTAAGGTCATAAGTTTTTAGTTGCTATTCATTTACCTAGATTTAGGCTCCTAAATTAGGTGTCCAGTGCTGAAAATCAGTGCTGAGCTCCTAACTTTGTTTCCCCACCCTAACTCTGCTCCCAGACCCACCATTTTTTAGTATTCTAGTGAAGTTAGAAGTCTATATTTAGGAAATCAGCCCTAGTAAATGTTCAAAAGGGCAAATTTAGGATCCTAACCACAGAGCAAGTTCAGCTCAGACAGCAGCAATGCACGCTTCCCTCACACACACACACACACACACACACACACACACACACACCCCCACCATAGAAAAAGTTCAGCACAGGCAGCAACAATGCACGCTTACCTCATACACGCAAACGCTCTGCCCCACCACAGGACAAGTACAGCACAAGCAGCAGCAATGCGAGCTTCGCACACACACACACACACACTCACACTCTGCCCCACTACAGAACAAGTACAGCACAGGCAGCAGCAGTGCAGGCTTCCCTCACACACTCACATGCTCTGCCCCACTACAGAACAAGTACAGCACAGGCAGTAGCAGTGCAGGCTTCCCTCACACACACACACACACATACATCACACTGTTTCATCACAGAACACGTACAGCACAGGCAGCAGCAGTGCAGGCTTCCCTCACACACACACATACATCACACTGTTTCAACACAGAACACGTACAGCACAGGCAGCAGCAGTGCAGGCTTCCCTCACATACACACATACATCACACTGTTTCATCACAGAACACGTACAGCACAGGCAGCAGCAGTGCAGGCTTCCCTCACACACACACACAAACCCTGCCCTGCCAGTTTGCTTCATTCTAATCACAGAGAGGTCACCTCTGCACTGGAGAAGAAATTCTAGCCTCTATGTCCATTCAATCCCTGGCCTCTCTCCTGAGGCAGCCACTACTGGGAGGTAGATGGTATTAATCGTAACAGCAGTTTCAGATTTATTAATTTCTATAGACATAAAATTATTTTATATTGATATATTACCAATTGTATTTTTTGCTCTAACTTTATTTTATTTTTCTAAAAACTCTACCTTATTTTATATTTACATTTTATTTTGTTAAATTAGAATTGTTTGTAAACCGTTTTGATCAAATTTTATTTGCTATGATGGTATATAAGAAGTTTTAAATAAATAAATATAAGAAATCCTGTAAAATAGTGAGAGCGTACAGTACATAAAGGATGGGTTTCTAGGTCTTCTCCTGGCTGGGACCTTGGTCCCACTATACCCAGTAAGGTCCTAGAGCTATGTCTTTGCTGTGAGATAGCTGGCCACTGACCTCATTTAAAAGGCAGTCTCTGGGGGGAGGGTAAGCTCTCTCGCCCAGTGGAGTGGAGTGGCCCATTACCAGTTACCAGTGCAGAGGAACTGGTTTGTTAATTTCTCTATAATCTGCAAAATAACATTAACATCAGGTATTTATCTGCCTTTCACGTGCTGGGACAGATTGCGCCCTGTCGGAAAATCTTTTCGTTCACATTGAGGCTCTTCTGCCCTGAAGCCTGGCTGCTGGGTTTCTTGGGTTCCAGTTTTGCATTCACGTTGCAGACTTTGAAGCTTGCTGGGAAGTCTCCGAGCACAAAGCGGAAGGCTTGAAAACCGTGGATCCCTAAGAGACACATCCCCATAAAACTCTCTCTTTCTTTTTATTCCAGAATAAACCTTAATCCCAGACGTTAAGCTTCCACACTGCCAGCTTGTTTTATTCAGCATTCAAGTCACTGCACTGACTTAGCTCAGATGCTGGCTTACGACCATTCCCTCTAAACAGCCTAGGATATATTGAAGTTACGGAAATCAGCCCAAGGTTTCTCAGTATTAACTGGTGCCCTGTCCTTCAGACCTCAGGGTACATTAACTGATCCACCCCTCTGCTCTGCCGGTCCCAGATGTTGGAAGTACATTATCGGCATCCTCAGAGAGAGCTAAGCATTTTGATTTCAGCCAATTCACCTTCTATCCTGGTATTTCCTAAAATGTGCCAAATAATGTATGGATCTAGAGTCTGAACACCTTGGGGGGGTCTTTTAAAATCAGTAGGAAGTCCATCTTCCACATACAACAAAAATCTCCAGTCTCGGCAGCTTGCCTCCAGCTTCTGTCCCTCTAATACAAGGGTCCTTAACCCAGTCCTCAGGATACCCCCGGCCGGTCGGGTGTTCAGAAGATCCATAATGAATATGCAGAAGACAGATTTGCATGTAATGGAGGCAGTGCATGCAAATCAATCTCCTGCATGTTCACTGTGCATCTCCTGAAAACCTGACAGGTTGGCTGTGTCCCCAGGACTGGGATGTGAGCCCCTCCCCCTTCTAATGTATTCTGAATTCCTAAGTGGCATCACCAAGGGTCCCAGTGTTACTGCGGAAACCCGAGGGGAAGGAGGGCAGCCTTACCGCATAACGCTCTGTAATAAAACAGAACGACTCCGATAAAAATCCGCTGACAAAACCCCTTGCTCAGGAGCATTTAGAAATTGCTTGAATCCAATTTTGAAATGTTTCTCCAAATCCTAATTTAGTTAACATATAGATCAGAGGGGGCGGAGACAAGATGGTGCCCGAGTTTGGAGCTCCTGGTGGCCCACTTTGTTTTTGACTTGACAGTCCAGGTCAAAGGGCTTGAGGGGGGAAGAAAGGAAGGCCAAATCGAAGGCCCAGCCAGCACAGCCTCCGCTGCCAGCGAAGGGGCTGATCGCTGGCTCTCGGCGCTCTGAGGAAGTTGCCGCTGGTCGCTGAGAGACGGTCCTGAGCTCCATCTTTGGTTGAGCTCCGGTGGCAGGGACTCCTCACCGCCTCCAGGTGCTTCTGCTGCCCTCTCTTCCTCTCTCTCTCCGTGGTGCAGCCTGGAGCCTGAAGCCAATCTCAGTCAGGCCATTCGAGGAGGCGGAGAGGTAGACGGCATTACCAGCACAGGTCCTGAACACTGCTGGGCCTGGCCTGCAGATTTTTCGAAGGAGTTACATGCATAAAAGTAGCAATTTTCAAAACTGCATTTGTGTGTGTATTTCCTTTTGAAAATGACCTCCAAACTTCCAAATAAGGTAACAGTTCTGGAGTCTGCACCTTCAAAAGGATATAAACAGGATGGAATCAGTCCAGAGGGTGCCCGCTAAAATGATCTTTGTTCTAAAGCATATGGAGATAAACATGCACACCCCCTGTGCATGGAAACCCTTGAGAGATTTGAATGTCTCTATCCTATCTCCCCTATCTCTCCTTTCCTCTAGGGTGTATGTGCTTAGATCTTTTAAGTCTTTCCCCAAACGCTTTAGCATGAAGACCACTGACAATTTTAGCAGCCACCTCTGGCCTGACTCCATCCTGTTTATATCCTTTTGATGGTGCGGTCTCCAGAATTGTACTCAGTATTCCAAGTGAGGTCTCAGGGGAGACCTATACACTGGTCTATATTTATTGCTATGTTTTTCTTTCAAGATATACAAGGTATCTTGAATTTATTTGTAAATGCATACATTAAAAAAAAATGACCCAGGCCAGCCAACATTTCCTGTTCCTTGGTCCTAGAAAAGTTTCAAAATAAAAGGTGTTGTAAATACTGCTTTACCTGTTAAAAAATGAATTTGCACATGCTAAAATGTTTAAGTCCCAAAATGTTAACTTTCATTTCTTTTTTGAGGGTAGGGCATTATTGTGTTGCATTATTGTATTGCTACTCTAACTTGTATTATATGCATTTAGTTTTACAATCAATTTGTTTCAGCATCATAGAAATATTATCCTATTACTTCTGTAAAATGTCCTTCCTTCTGCCTGAGTTAGGCGCTCGCAGCCCTGGATCCAGACTTCCCCGTAGGGACTTGAGCGGGTGCCTGTCGGCGCTGGTTTTCATCTTTGCGCAGGCACAGACGTGCGCGGGCGCGCGCAGCAGGAAGGTGAGAGCGGAGTGCAGAGTCGGTGTAGTCGAGAATACCATTGAAAATTGCGCGTACTTCTTCATGGCGTGGATCTTTCCAAGCTGCGCGTTATCAGCACTGGCTGCCCACTTAGGCCTGTCGGAAAAAGTAAACCGAGAAGGTCTCATGCTGCGAACAAGGCGTGTGGGCGCAGCCCCGGGAGCATTTGGATTTCACCTGCGTAGATCCAGCAGGTCTGAGTTTAAAGTCATGGGGAGAAACCAGAAAAAAACCCCCAAAAAACTCATTTCTCCCCTGATGCAGTGTGATGCATCCAGAAAAAAAGGAAAACAAAATCCTTCCTGATCCCTCCTGCCAGTGGCTGGTTTTCGAGGCTTTCCTAGAAATACTCAATCGGTTGCTGCCCGCCTCCCATGCTCTGGCTGGTTCTGCGCACCACAGGCTGAGAGGCACCGAACAGAACTATTCCCAGCTATAAACAAGGGTTGTAAAATAATAATAATAATTCTAGAAAACCTTCTTTCATGTGAGCTCTGCCTGTGAAATGCGGGCACGTGTTTGCCAGAGAGTTAATCCAGGAAGCAGGGTGCTGGGAGAAGGGGAGAAAGCAGGGCAGCTCTTCTCCCTCCACCAATATCAAATCTTAACAGCTCCTGTGTGTGTGTACCATGGGTCCTGTCCTGCCCACATATTACTTTCCACTTCCACGGTCTTCAGCCTTTCAAAATGCTTCGCTTTTAAAAGCAGCAGCACTGCAGGGAATAATCAAAATGCCAAATTAGTACTTTCTTACATCTTATTACTTCCTGTACTGGTTTTATTCCTACCTATTCTTTGCTCTCCCCCAACCTCCCCCAGTATTCTTTGTTCTTTTTTTTTTGTATTTTTCTGCCTTTCCTTTTGAATAAAAGGGGTATGCCTTTTATTATGCTCACACCCTCTTGTTAAAATCTCCTTTCCCACTGTTATTCATGAGTTGTATGCATCCGTGTGATGCCTGCCTGTCCTTCTGATGACAATCAGCAGGGTAGCACCGCCAATTCACAATGGAATTTCCGAAAAACTTCAAAACTGACTGGGGAAGGACGGAAGGACTCGATCTGCACCAAACATGGAGCCTTAGTGTCTGTGCCGGAGTTGCCTACATTTTTGTTTTAAGTGCTGACTTGTTTTACGAATACCAAGGTGGCATGGGCTGGCAGCGCCCTGAAGCTGTAACAGAGCCTCCCAGAAGGTTTCCGTGTAACTCTCGCCACTGCAAGCATTAAACAGCGAGGAAGTATTGCTGCAACCTGCCCGGAATACCAAGCCCAGGGCCCCTGTCACGTCCTCTCTTAAGAAACCAAGGCAGAGCCCGAGCTGCAGCCGCGTGCGCCACATCTGCTGCCGCTGCCATGGTAACAGGGCTCCTAGGATTCCATTCCCCGAGCAGCGCGGGGCGCGAGCCCGCCGCCGGGAAAGCCCGCAGCCCCCGCCCGGGCAGCACCACCGGTCCCCGCCCCTGACCCCTCTCCCTCCCACAAGTGGAAGAAGACGACACGAGACCCGCTTGGACGCTGAGGGGTTTCACTTTCTCTCCCTCCCATGTGTGGGGGGCGGGGGCTAGCGCAAGGCCGACGGGACAGCCTGAAAGGCCAGGCCAGCTGTGCACGCCTGGCTCAGCCAGAGGAGCGAGGCAGGCTGGCAGGAGAACTGTGCACAGGGACCTTTCCAAAAGACCTGGCCTTTTGCCTTCTTTTAAATTGGAGTTTTGAAAAGTCAGTGTTATGAGGAAGCAGCGGAAATATGTTTATTTGACTTTCTCATATGATAGAGTAGATCCTGGCTGAGTTTTCTACAGCCCCCTCCTTCTTTGCTATGTTGAGTTTTGGGACACTTCTGGGTGTAATACCTCCCTACCAGTATAGACTGGGTAAATGTAACATCAGGACATGCTAGAGAGATAAAGTTCTGGATGGAATAAATGATAGCTTTATGGAGCAATTGGTAGGAACCGACGAGAGAGGGAGCAATTTTAGATCTAATTCTCAGTGGAGCACAGGATTTGATGAGAGAGGTAACGGTGGTGGGGCCGCTTGGCAATAGTGATCATAATATGATCAAATCTGAATTGACAGGAAGGGGGACAGTAAGCAAATCCACGGCTCTCGTGCTAAACTTTCAAAAGGGAAACTGACAAAATGAGGAAAATAGTTTAAAAAAAACCTAAAAAAACTGAAAGGTGCAGCTACAAAGGTAAAGCGTGCGCAACGGGTGTGGACATTCTTTAAAAATACCATCTTACAAGCACAGTCATTCCATGCATTAAGAAAGGTGGAAGGAAGGCCAAATGATTGCCAGCATGGCTAAAAAGTGAGGTGAAAGAGGCTATTTTAGCCAAAAGATCTTCATTCAAAAATTGGAAGAAGGATCCATCAGAAGAAAATAGGATTAAGCATAAGCATTGGCAAGTTAAATGTAAGACACTGATAAGACAGGCTAAGAGAGAATTTGAAAAGAAGTTGGCCATAGAGGCAAAAACTCATAATAAAATCTTTAAAAAATATATCTGAAGCAGAAGCCTGTGAGGGAGCAGAAAGCCTGTGAGGGAGTCAGTTGGACCGTTAGATGATTGAGGGTTTAAAGGGGCCCTTAGGGAAGATAAGGCCATCATGGAAAGACTAAACAAATTCTTTGCTTCTTTGCTTTGGATTTTCAGAAGGCGTTTGACAAAGTTCCTCATGAGAGGCTTCTAGGAAAAGTAAAAAGTCATGGGATAGGTGGCGATGTCCTTTCGTGGATTGCAAACTGGCTAAAAGACAGGAAACAGAGAGTAGGATTAAATGGGCAATTTTCTCAGTGGAAGGGAGTGGACAGTGGAGTGCCTCAGGGATCTGTATTGGGACCCTTACTGTTCAATATATTTATAAATGATCTGGAAAGAAATACGACGAGTGAGATAATCAAATTTGCAGATGACACAAAATTGTTCAGAGTAGTTAAATCACAAGCAGATTGTGATAAATTACAGGAAGACCTTGTAAGGCTGGAAAATTGGGCATCCAAATGGCAGATGAAATTTAATGTGGATAAGTGCAAGGTGATGCATATAGGGAAAAATAACCCATGCTATAATTACACGATGTTGGGTTCCATATTAGGTGCTACAACCCAAGAAAGAGATCTAGGTGTCATAGTGGATAACACATTGAAATCGTCGGTTCAGTGTGCTGCGGCAGTCAAAAAAGCAAACAGAATGTTGGGAATTATTAGAAAAGGAATGATGAATAAAACGGAAAATGTCATAATGCCTCTGTATCGCTCCATGGTGAGACCGCACCTTGAATACTGTGTACAATTCTGGTCGCCGCATCTCAAAAAAGATATAATTGCGATGGAGAAGGTACAGAGAAGGGCTACCAAAATGGTAAGGGGAATGGAACAACTCCCCTATGAGGAAAGACTAAAGAGGTTAGGACTTTTCAGCTTGGAGAAGAGACGACTGAGGGGGGATATGATAGAGGTGTTTAAAATCATGAGAGGTCTAGAACGGGTAGATGTGAATCGGTTATTTACTCTTTCGGATAGTAGAAAGACTAGGGGACACTCCATGAAGTTAGCATGGGGCACATTTAAAACTAATCGGAGAAAGTTCTTTTTTACTCAACGCACAATTAAACTCTGGAATTTGTTGCCAGAGAATGTGGTTTGTGCAGTAAGTATAGCTGTGTTTAAAAAAGGATTGGATAAGTTCTTGGAGGAGAAGTCCATTACCTGCTATTAAGTTCACTTAGAGAATAGCCACTGCCATTAGCAATGGTTACATGGAATAGACTTAGTTTTTGGGTACTTGCCAGGTTCTTATGGCCTGGATTGGCCACTGTTGGAAATAGGATGCTGGGCTTGATGGACCCTTGGTCTGACCCAGTATGGCATTTTCTTATGTTCTTATGTTCTTATGTTTACTGACGAGGTTGTTGGGGAGATTCCTGTTCCGGAGACTGTTTTCAAGGGTAATGATTCAGATGAACTAAACCAAATTATGGTGAACCTGGAAGATGTGGTAGGCCTGATTGACAAATTGTAGAGTAGTAAATTGCCTGGACCGGATGGTATACACCCCAGAGTTCTGAAGGATCTCAAAAATGAAATTTCAGATCTATTAGTAAAAATTTGTAACCTATCATTAAAAGCATCCATTGTACCTGAAGACTGGAGGATAGCTAATGTAACCTCAATATTTAAAAAGGGCTCCAGGGGAGATCCAGGAAACTATAGACCAGTGAGCCTGACTTCAGTGCCAGGAAAAATAGTGGAAATTGTTATAAAGAATAAAATCACAGAACATTTAGATAGACATGATTTAATGGGACACAGCCAGCATGGATTTATGCAAGAGAAGTCTTGCCTCACAAATCTACATTTTTTGAAAGGGTGAATAAATATGGACAAAGGTGAACCAGTGCATGTAGTGTATTTGGATTTTCAGAAGGCGTTCGACAAAGTCCCTCATGAGAGGCTTCTAAGAAAACTAAAAAGTCATGGGATAGGAGGCGATGTCCTTTTGTGGATTATAAACTGGTTAAAAGTCAGGAAACAGAGTAGGAATAAATGGTCAATTTTCTCAGTGGAAAAGGGTAAACAGTGGAGTGTCTCAGGGATCTGTACTAGGACCGGTGCTTTTTAATATATTTATAAATGATCTGGAAAAGGGTACGACGTGTGAGGTGCTTAAATTTGCGGATGATACAAAATTATGCAGAGTAGTTAAATCTCAAGCGGATTGTGATACATTACAGGAGGACCTTGCAAGACTGGAAGATTGGGCGTCCAAATGGCAGATGAAATTTAATGTGGACAAATGCAAGGTGTTGCATATAGGGAAAAATAACCCTTGCCGTGGTTACACAATGTTAGATTCCACATTAGGAGTTACCACCCAGGAAGAGATCTAGGCGTCATAGTGGATAATACATTGAAATTGTCGGCTCAGTGTGCTGTGGCTGTTAAAATAGCAAACAGAATGTTAGGAATTATTAGGAAGGGAATGGTGAATAAAATGGTGGATGTCATAATGCCTCTGTGTTGCTCCATGGTTAGACCGCACCTTGAATACTGTGTACAATTCTGGTTGCTGCATCTCAAAAAGGATGTAGTTGCACTGGAGAAAGTGCAGAGAAGGGCAACCAAAATGATAAAGGGGATGGAACAGCTCCCCTATCAGGAAAGGCTAAAGAGGTTAGGACTGTTCAGTTTGGAGAAGAGACGACTGAGGGAGATATGATAGAGGTGTTTAAAATCATGAGAGGTCTAGAACGGGTAGATGTGACTCGGTTATTTACTCTCTCAGATAATCCAAGGACTAGCAGACACTCCATGAAGTCAGCAAATAGCTCATTTAAAACAAATCAGAGAAAATTCTTTTTCACTCGGCTCATAGTTAAGCTCTGGAATTCATTGCCAGAGGATATGGTTTCGAAGGTTGGTATAACTGGGTTTAGAAAAGTTTTGGATAGAGATGACGGAGAGAAGCAAAATGATTGCCCATTGAACAGCACATTGAAAACACTCCTCTTATCTTGGTAAAGAATTGCCTTTTATTTCCTGGATGCCTCACACAAAACGTAATGCTAAACTCCGAGGAGTAGAGCCTCAGCAGTCCAAACAAAATGAGATGGCACAGAGGAAAATTGAGGAGTGTTTTTCGACGACTCCCGAACAAACGCCCGGAGCGATAGCCACGGTGGAGGAAGGCCTAGAGCGAGGTACTCCTCCTTTGGCTGACGAGATCTCCTTAACCCCGGGAGCGCCGGCGACACCTACAGCTCCGGGAGTAGTCGTGGTAGACACTCCAGAAACGGAGGGACTCCGAGGGAGTCCGGAAGCGATGCTAGCTGAAGATTTGAGAACCGGCAGAACTGGAATAATTCCTGGAATCGCAGAAGAGCTGCGAGCCGCTGCGAGGACGCCATCTTGCAAAAAGACGGGGACTTTACTTACTTCTCCAGAAGGACTGGAGGAGTTGTCTACCGGAGCTCTTGAAAGAGTTAGCCTTCGATCCGGGGACACATCGAAAACCCTAAGCGGTAAGATTGCGCTTATTAAGCCTAAGAATATAACCTTAGACACACTGTGAGGCTTGAGGCAGCGGTAACAACGCTGACCGGAGTAGCAATGGATTAAAACTCTTAAGAAGAATTCTGAGCTGAGAGAACACCAAGAACAGAGAATATTAGAAGTTGAAACAAGGGTGAATAATATTGAGAAAATATAGACGAATTTAATTCAATCTGAATCATTGCAGAGTAAAAAACTGGAATATCTGGAGAACAACATGCGGATATTAAATTTGCGTATTTTAAACTTTCCAGTTATAACACGGATGGCACCGACTGAATTATTCAAGGAATATGTTCGCAATACAATGCCAGATACCTGCAGTCTCCTAGTGAGTAAAGCTTTTTACTTGCCGATGAGAAACAGAGAGACTTTAAATCAAGAACCACAGATTGATATAAAAGAAGGAATACCAGCAAGAGAAGATGATACTAATTTGAATTTATCAGAAGTTTTGCAAAGCTCACAAGAAATGGAAATAGTACAAAGAAGAACTTTATTGGTCATGTTCACATTTCAGTCAGATAGAGATAATGTGTTAAAATTCTTCTTTAGAGTAAGAACGTCGCTATTCTATGGCCAAAAGATTTGGGTTTTCCCAGATCTCACAAGGGCTACACAAAGTCGGAGGAAGACATTTTTGGCTTTAAGATCAGAAGTCCTAGCAAAAGGAGGATAATTCTTCCTGCGATACCCGTGTAGGAATGCCAAATATATATTCCAAGACCCAGAACAGCTAAGGGTATTGATGGAGTCCATTCAGTAACCGGCCGTGATTAGTAATTGGGAATATGCTCACTGGTTTACCTGAAATGTTTAAATGTTTAATCGCTCACATGTAATGCTTCTCCCCCTTTTTCTGTGTTATAAGAGGATATATGTAACTGTTTGTTTTCTATATGAACGGATTTCCTATATTATATTTTAATCTGTAACATTGCCCATATTTCAGACAAGATGGTTTCTTGTATTTATGTTAAAATGCAATAAAAAGAAAAGAAAAAAAAAAGAAAAAAAGAAAAGGTTTGTATAAGTTCTTAGAGCAGAAGTCCATAAACTGCTATTAATCAATAAGGATTAGTAGCTTGGGATCTATTCATTTAATGTTTGGGTACTTGTCAGGTATTTGTGACTCGGATTGGCACCTGTGTTGGACACCGGATACTGGGCTTGATCAAATCCACATTACTAATGGGATTGCAGATACCAATAAAAACATAAAGGAAAAATTACCTTTATTAAATCAATTATCCCTCCCATCACGCTTAGCCCCAGAGGACATATCTGAACGCTCGGTGCTGCTGCCATGTCTAATTATTTACACATCTGGTTGCTAAACGGTTTCAGATCTGAATTCTTCAGTTTAAAACATTGGCTTCACCCGATGTTCCCGCCTGGGGACGGTGGTACCTGGCTTTCAGCCTTGCAGACATTTCACTCTGGTTTGACGCGGCTCTTCAGCCAGCCTCTCGGTGCTTTCTCAGCTCGCCATGGAGACAGCTTTACTTCCACACCTTCCCGGCACTCCTAGTGGGAAGCTTATGGGATTTTGTGCCAGCACGGGTCTATGATCAGCTCTTCTTTGGTTGCATTCACTTCGATTAATACAGATTAATGCAGCCCTGCGAAACACGGTCCCGTGTCGGGGGACTGAACTTTCTAACATCAATCGAGGCGACCTTTCTGTACATCTAATTTAAATTTGTGAAAACTATTCTCAATTAAAAGTATCTCTAATTAACCTGCTGTATGTTAAATTATATTTAACTATTATTATTATCCTAAGCACTTCGTTCCTTAGTCTTTTCTTTCCAGCAGTCTTTGCTTCCAAGTTTTACCTCCCTTGTTGAATGTAACTTTGTTCTTCCTGTTACCTACGGTTTCGTTACAGTTCCCCCTTTTTGATGTAAACCGACCTGATATGGTCCCTACCATGAAGGTCGGTATAGAAAAGTGTTAAATAAATAAATAAATATTTACGGTGTTTATGCTATTTCTTTCACTGTCATCACACATTATCCATTGAAAGTGTTATTGCAGCACACAATTCACCTTTTGATTTTCCCACTGGCGCATTGCTCCACCGTATCTTTTGTGGGATCTAGAAGTATTAACATCATGAGACGTTTGAAGAAATAAGGTAACGTCTGAACCAGAAAAGGGAGTCACTACCATTCGGAGCTCCAAACCTTTTTGTTTTATAGTGTTGCTTTTAGTGTACACCGCTTTGTGCATAGTTTTATGGAAGGGCGGATAATATAAGCATGCACATAAATAAATCTGTCTAAAATCCCACCATGCATCCTGTTATCTGAGCCCGGGAAATAGAATGTGAACTAAAAAGTTAAGACCTGACCTAAGGCAGGTGTTACACTGTCAGCCTTACTAAGTAGATGTTAAATAGAGGCTGGAGGAGAGAATACCACATTATTCAACGCACGCTCACTAAAGCCTAATTTATTTTTCATATTCTTTTATTTACATATGCATATGTACATAGTGTGCACGTTAGGGCTTTGCCAGTTCCCACCATAGTTACAGATCCTTATCCAACTGCTTCACACTTCGATTCATTGCTTTAGCATCTCTCAGATATCCTGGTGTTCTTGGGGATGCACCTGAACTCCTGGGTTCCCTAGAGGGGTAACAGCGACATCTTGCTGTTACTTGGTCACTCTGGAGAAGCCCCAGTCCCTAGTATGAACAGGGCTTTTATATCCCAGAGGGCTTGTACCTGGCTGTCAGCCACATAGTGGCCCTCAGAATGAACGTCTCTCACTGGAAGCTTCCCACAACCACAATGCACAACCCTTACAGGACTTCCTTTAGAGGAAAATCACCACTTTAGTATGATACATCCTCTTTGGACTCACCCTTGCACACACCCTGTGGCACGTAGGGGCCTCAGATCTTGTATCAACCTAGAGCTTTATTCTATCCTTCTCAAAAACATGATAGCTGGTTCGGAAAGGCAAAGTGAGTTAAAAATACAAACCCGTTAACTGGTGAACAGCAAAACAAAAGGATGAGCACAGGCCCGACTTCAAGTCTTGCTTGAACGGGTAGACTGGAAGCTTTATAGATGTTACTAATTCAGTAACTTTGTACACCCATATACGAAAGGACTTGAATTACCCCTTCACTTAAAGGAATTGTACTATACATGTCCTGATTCACCCTTCAGTCTTTTTCAGGCTTCACGGTTTATTATGGAATTAAACTAATTGTTCAGTTTTGGCTAAGGGTTGATATATGGTTGCCTTTTCTTAACACAAGTTTCATGTCTTACTGCACTGAATTTCATGCGGATCATGCAATATCACATTTTCAAAAGCATGGTTACTTATTATTGACAGCATATGTAAACAGTATAGTGCTAGAAAATTGTAGGATCCTTGTAGAAGTAGTATAAATTGAGACGTAATCGGTGTGGAATATTTAGAAAAACTTTATTCAAAGACGCTGTAGATCTCGGTCCCCCAACACGGATCATGTTTTGCCACAAGAGCCAGAGTGAAATTAGAATTTGAAAGGGTTAATCTGGATTGCATTCTATGACTTATATTATGTTTGCTTTAATCCCATGATACCAAAGACAGAATTTTGTAAGGCTACCACCAAAAAGAGCTATCAGTTCTAGGCGAGGAAGCCTTTTAGAGCTGCTTGGATTCTCATCACAATTTCTCATTTCAAGATAGAAGACTATCACACATGTCACTTACTACGATAAGTATCACTGGCTTCGCCCTCTTAAATTTCAACCATTGCTATATTGCATGGAAACTTAAATTGGCTCCATTATGTCTTGCGCTGCCAATGTAGCCTAGTGGCTAGAAAGAGCTCTGAACTGGAAGATTCTGGTTCCATTCTCCTGGCCACCCCTCACTGAGCAACCTTCAACAAGTCACTTTGCTTCTTTGTATTCAGTTGTAACTTCGGGACTGATTGACTAAGCTATTTTCCCATAGAATAAAAAGCCTTTTTTAAATCAAGCTCTTAGATTCTAAGTGCTTTGGAGTAGAACAGTTGTAACTGTGTGTGTGTCGTTTTGTACGGTGCTGTGTATACCAATGGCACATTAGAAATAATAAGTTTGCTGGGCACTGTTAGGTTTATTGCATAAAAGAAAAGGGGAAATTCTAAATGCCAGCTTTTGTTTCTAGGGAAGAAAAGGATTCATCCCCCTTCAGCCAACAGTAAAGGTGATGCGCCTGCTGAACCAACAAGGAGGGAAGGTACGGACAATGTTTCAGAATGAATACACTGAGCACGAAAGATTTCAGCCAAGGCCATTCCCAATCTTCTCTGAAGGCAGGCTCTCGTTTTAATGAGGTTCCCTGATACGTCTGAGATGTCAGCCCAAAGTAGATCTCCAGCTTGGAAGGTTCGTTTGGTCTTTCCTCAGGGCTATGAAGCTGGAGCAGCAGTCTTTACAATAATTACTACTCCTAGTCTAGTGTCATTTCTGTGGCTTCGCATTTTATTCTTTGAAGCAGTAGGTTGTTTCATGGTACCGCTTCGGCAGTGGCCATGGCATCGTTGGGTCCCCAGCGTTAATCCCTTATAATATCTACAGGTCCTCAGTCTCAGACAAAAGGTCCTCAACTCACAGCTCGAGCCCTGTTCTAGTGCTGGAGACGTCATCGATCTTAATTTCCCAGGGAATTCCTGTATATCTTTTATCACCAGAGACCACAACAAGAAAGCTGTAAGCTCAGTGCCCTGGAAGGTCAAGCCAGAAGTTACAGCATTTAAAAAGAGCATAATCAAGTTAACTCTGCACCTTTCAAACATGGCTTCCTTTCTTCAGAATTATATTTTAAGAGGCCCATTTTCAGCCGCTGTGCAGCTTGGCAACTTAGCCAGATAAAAATATCCGGCTAACTTTGCCTATATATTCAGTGGCTGATAAATATATCCCGCTTTCCTAAAGTTAGCCGGATAACTTTATGCAGGTAAATGTAGGACAGGTCTACGGGATGACCAGAATTAGGCCTGGATTTACTAAGCTGCAATTTATTTTATTGTGGGAAGAGCCCAATATCGGGGGGGGGGGGGGGGGGGGGGGGGAGGGGAGGGGGGAGTGTTGTCTCATGATATTTCACCCCTCCCTGACAAAATATCGCGACAGTATCACTGCTTTCTTTTGTCTCGTGGAAAAAGTCTGTGACACAAAAGAACGGGTTGAGGCCTACACACCCATCTCTTTAAAGGGCCATGCAGCCCGACATGAACCCTCCAAAATAATAAAAAAGAAGCCACAGGGGGGTCTTACTACCCTCCTGCCCACCCCATGCCCGCCATTTGAGGTGGTCCCACAAAAAAAGGTGTAAAAATAGATTAAGTACTCGTGTGGTGACACCTCACCCCCTACCTCAAATCCCTCCCCATTATTTCAAACACTCCCCCTGGTCCACCCCTCCCTGGCTCCCCCTTTCCATTAATAGGTATCCCAGTGAGGGTTCCCCCCAAATCTCCCTGGTGGCTTAGTGCACCCATTGCAGATCCCCCTGAACTCCTATCTTTAGAAAGCTCATTGGTATCAGTAGAAGGCCCAGGGTACCCCTAGCCCTGGGCACGGTTAGCACCATTTCCCAAAATGGCCGACCGGCCTTTGCCGGGTCTCTCCTGAGTTATCTGACTAAATGCTTCTGAATATGAACCTCTCAATGTTCATGGTTCACTTCTTGCAGCCACGTTGCCTTATATTTCATGATCTAATGTCATATTTTGCTCATTCAAACTCTGACCTGAAGGAGAAAGTTTCAGCTCTCGAAAGCTATTCAAGAAATGGATGAGGTGAATCCAATGAGAAAGGTATCAGCTGACACATAGATCACCACTCATTTAGGTACTATTTGCTTTTCTTTAGTCTTCAGTTGTTTCATGAACCATTTTTTAAAATGAAAGTACGGATGTTTTAAAGTCCCACACATCAGTGTCTTACCTTTGCTAATGATTTTCCCCTTCCCCTGCTTAAGGCAAGCCAACGAAGAATGACATTTCTACAGTCAACCAGAGCCTTGAGAAAGAGAAGATGGGATCCTTTACTTCACACCAGGGGTAAGGACTGGCATGTAGGAGCTGTGCTGCTCCTATTAAAGGGCTGGGTGCCCTAGGCAAATGAGGCAGAGCGCTGTGGGATTCTTCTGTCCATATAGGACAGTAAGAGATGAGGCAGAGCGCTGTGTGATTCTTCTTTCCATATATGTCAGTGACAGATGAGGCAAAGCGCTGTGGGATTCTTCTTTCCATATAGGACAGTAAGAGATAAAGCAGAGCGCTGTGTGATTCTTCTTTCTGTATAGGACAGTAAGAGATGAAGCAGAGCGCTGTGTGATTCTTCTTTCTGTATAGGACATTAAGAGATGAGGCAGAGCGCTGTGGGATTCTTCTGTCCATATAGGACAGTAAGAGATGAAGCAGAGTGCTGTGGGATTCCTCTGTCCATATAAGACAGTAAGAGATGAAGCAGAGCGCTGTGGGATTCTTCTGTCCATATAGGACAGTAAGAGATGAAGCAGAGCGCTGTGGGATTCCTCTGTCCATATAGGACAGTAAGAGATGAAGCAGAGCGCTGTGTGATTCTTCTTTCTGTATAGGACATTAAGAGATGAGGCAGTCGCTGTGGGATTCTTCTGTCCATATAGGACAGTAAGAGATGAGGCAGAGCGCTGTGGGATTCTTCTTTCCATATAGAACAGTGGTGATAGGGAAGAGTGCTCTGTGATTCTTCTTTCCATTATGACAGAGAGATGGGACAGAGTATTGTGCAGTTCTTTTTTTCATATACGACAGTGAGGGATGGGGCAGAGTGCTGTGTAATTCCTTTTTCCATATAGGACAGTGACAAATGGCGCAAAGCTTTGTGTGAATTTTCTTCCCATATAGGACAGTAGAGGTGTACTTTTGTTTTTAACGACATTGCCTATTTTCTTTCTTATCTTTTTTAAACCAAGGATAAAAAAAAAATCACGAAATTTCATGTTTGGTGCGCACCATTTTGATTTAGTGTGTGCCAAGTTTGATTTAGTGCGCACTATTAATAGTATGCACTAAGTCAAATAGCGCGCACTAAGCAAAAAAAAAACAAACCTAACCTAGCAAAACCAAAAAAACAAAAAAGGGGGGGAAAATGAAACCAAAGAAAATTAAAGTTTTATCAATGCTCACCTTTACAGGACAGTAAGAGACGGGGCAGAGCGCTGTGGGATTCTTCTTTTTGCATAGTAGTGATAGGGGAAAGCACCTTGTGCCTCTCCTTTCAGTGAAGGATAATATAGTGACTGTGTGTTAAAATAGCTTTTATAATAATTTTACAATTTAATTTTAACAAGTTTATGTTTGGGCCAGTGAGGATTTCCTATTCTCGCCGTATCTGATGCTGAGGCACCCGTGAGAGCAGCCCTAGGCACAGCACTAGCAACTTCTCTCAGCACCCGGACCATCTTAAAAGGAGGCGCCTTGCAGAGCTCATTGGGCAGTGAGGATTCCCTATTCTTGTTGTACCTGATGCTGAAACCCTCGCAAGAGCAACTTGCTGATGCGGCAGTTACTACCCTTAGCCATTAAGCCTGATAACTTTGTTGCAACTCCAACATTGCTCTTTGCTTCAATGGCAAGGGGTAATGAGGAATTGGATTCAAACAGGAACCCTGAATTTTACAGTCTGGGAAACTGATAAGAATAGGGGTAATGGGGATTCAGACAGCAACCAAGAGGGCCCTGGGAAACTGATAAGCATGGGGGTGACCTGCACAATGCAACAGAGGCTGCCATAGGCTTGCTGGGCAGACTGGATGGACCGTTTGGTCCTTTTCTGCAGTCATTTCTATTTCTCTGTTTTTATGTAAACCCAGCTACACCTACTGCCTTAATCACGTCCTCTGGTAGTGAAATCCAGAGCTTAATTGTGGGTTGAGTGAAAAATAATTTTCTCCAATTTGTTTTAAATGTGCCACATGCTAACTTCATGGAGTGCCCCCTAGTCCTTGTATTGTCTGAAAGAGTAAATAACCGATTCACATTTACCTGTTCAAGTCCTTTCATGATTCTGTAGACCTCATTCATATCCCCCTCAGCCCCCGTCAGTAGTGGAATTGAGAATTATTTGCAGTCTTTCCTTTGTTGATTATTTTCCTCCTATTGAGGTTTGCTCCATTAATCCTCACTTCCCTTTTTGTGGTTTTTGATGAGATTAATTGGATAATTTTTTTCTCTTATATTTGTGATGGTTTTTTCCATTTGACTGTTGTTTTTTTTTTCTTATATTGTCTCAGTTTCTAAAAGCTTGTTAAATAATTTGCTCGTAGTATAATTTTGAAAAGGAATAAATAAAGAGTTTAAAAATAACGTTTGTGTTTTATTGAATTCAAGTCTAATTTTTTAATTCTGCTTTGAGGGCTAAGCTGTAAGGTGTTAGTGGGTGTAATGCAAACAAACTGAGTGTACATGGCAGCTTGCATTTGCACTGCTTTCTATTTTCCCTTGGCACTGAATTAACGTTTTCCATTGGTAATGGATTAGCAATCACAAAACCATGCCAACATTATTTTCTCTGGGCGGTAAAGGAAGTCCAAATAAGCAGCTTGTACCTCAACTGAAACTGGGCACGTGGCCCTTATTTACGACGTAGTTTTATTAATGAATTGCTTTAATTTCTTTTTCTATTTGCAGTCCGTCATCTGGCACCCCGGATCTTATCTCCAACAGGCAGCAGAAAGAGCCAGCTCGGAGCTGAGGGAGCGCACGGTGTGAACACATTCATAATGTCTAACTTTGCCTGGCAGCTTGGCACCCTTTCCACAGACAGAGATAAGCTTATGTTACATATCAGCCTGATGTATTTGGATAACATTCAGGAAGCCAGAACAGACTGTTCCATCACTCATTGTCACAATATCCTTTCTGAGATAGAAAACCTAGCGCACCATTTATGACTCATGTGCTCTGTCTGGCTGCTGGGAGCTGCGCCTCTACGGAGGAACATGGTAGATGACGGCAGAGAAGCACCACTTGACCCATCCAGTCTGCCCAGTCGCCCTCCTCTCTGCTTCCCTGCCGTGCTGGAGAGAGAAGCTTATTCATTCCCGTGCTTACAGTTCCACGCCAAGCCCTGACTTCTCAAACCTGTTCTCACCATTGCCCTCTCTGTCTGCCCCAAGCAGGTTGAAATCCTCCTCCGCCTATGCCCTGTCAGGCCTTGCTGTCTTACAAGTCCCATACGTGATCCAGGCGCCCGCGAGTTATAAAATCAGCGGTCGGTGCGCGCAAAGGGGGTGCACAATTGTGCGCTTTGTGCGCGCCGAGCTGCGCTGCCTTCCCCCATTCCCTTCCCCCCCCCCTCCCCACCTTCCCATCCCTCCCCCTATCTACCCCGTCCCTACCTTTTTCTTTTTTTCGATTTTATTTCAAAACTTACTTCAGCCCTGGGGCTGAAATAAGTTGTGCGTGCCGGCCGACTGCCGGCGCGCGACCCCAAGCACAGCAGCAAATGGGCCGCTATGCCGGGAGCCTCTAACCCCGCCCCCAGACTGCCCAAGCCCCACCCCTTTTTTTGCAAGCCCCGGGGCTTACACGTGTCCCGGGGCTTTACGTGCGTCGCCGGGCCTTTTTAAAATCCGGCCCTCTTTGTCTGAGGTATTTGGCTGCTCCGTGCCTCCTGGCGGAAACATTAAACGATGAGACGGCGACAGAAAAGGAGGGCTTGGTTCTCCCTGGCTGCTGTGCTTCTCCCATCCTCTGCCCCTTGCAAGCTTGAATTCTGCCCCCGTGACTTCCCCTGGAAGTTCTCCCACCTCTCACCAGTAGAAAATAAGTTTCTCAGGCTTCTCTGGAGTTTCCCTCCCCTCAGTTAGGATGAGCCCCTTCTCCTTCACCTTTTCATTCAGTGGAAATGATCACCTTCTGATACTTCACTGAAGGTTGCTAACCATTTGAATGTTTGTATTATTTTTCATTTCTCTGCTTTATTCCAGAGAGTGCATCTTTAGCTTAAATCTCTCTATGTATGGCTTAGATTTAGGGCTTCTAATTTTTGGTTAAAACTGAAAACCTCCAATAAAACACTCTCGATGGGGAAATTGTTTTTTTTGGTTTTAACCAGAAAAACCTGAATGAATAAGTCTACCTTGGAAGTGCTCTGATGTGGCCACTGCAGTCAAGAAAAGGCAGTGGCCTGAAGAGAGGTCCAGTGGGCCACGGAGGACCTTTTCTCACCGTAGCTCGAAGGGATGCCCAGTGGACCATAGACTCCATCCTGCCAGGGCCTGAAAAAAAGCTTGGTGGGACTGCAGCAGACCCCATCCCACCACAACCCAAAAGGAGGCCCACTGGGTCAGCATCTAACCTCAGTCCATCATGGCCCAAAGAGAGGCCCAGTGGGGCTGCAGTGGACCCCATCCCACCACAGCCCGGTGAGGTCATGGTGGACCCTATCCTGCTGCTGCTGAATAAAGGCCGGACAGATATATAGAGGACCCCATTCTGCCTCGGCCTGAAGAGAGAGGGGAGGCCCTGAAAGTGTGTGTGTGTGTGTGTGTGTGAGAGAGAGAGAGCCTATGTGCATGGGTGTGTCTGCGTGCGAGAGAGGATGTATGTGAGAATGTGTCTGTGAAAGAGAAAGCCTATGTGTGTGTATGTGTGAGGGAGAAAGAGAGAGTATGTGTGTGTAAGAGCATAGGTGTGTGTATGAGAGAGGGTGAGTGTGAGAGAATGAACAAGTGTGTGTTTGTTAGAGAGAGGATGCAGAGACTGCCACCAGCCCTGAAGCCACACACACACACAGCCTGCTACCAGCCACAAACAGCCTACCAATCCCTAGCCCCAATACCCCATCACCCCCACCTCCATTTCCTCCAGCTGCACATACCCTGACACTCCCTCTAGCTACACACATCCAGTGCACCCCTCTGGTCAAGTCAACAAAGAAATTAATCAAGATTAGCAAGATTTCCCTTGCTAATATGTGTTTATGATCCTGCAACTCACTCTGTTGTTAGAGCAGTTTCTTTTAAACTTCGCCTGCTTAGAGGTGAAAAAACCCCCCACTTTTAGATGCCTATGATTTCAGAACTGTGGTTCAGGCAGTGATACTTCCATTACTGGAGTATTGTAACGTTTTGTATATTGGGCAACCAACATATGCCTTGAAATGCCAGAGAACCTAAATTGTGCAAAGACTTTTAAGGCCACGCTGAAGACTTAATTATTTTAGTAAGCGATTTGACTGATTTAGGAAGTCCTGTCCGAGTTTTGTGCTATTTTCTCAGGTTGAATTGTAATGTTCTTCTGACAACTGTTTTTTATACTGTTTTGAATGTATCAATTTGTTTTATGTTTTTACGTCAAGTCGAATTTTAGCGTCTTTTTGATAATTGGAGTTTCAGCTCTTCTATGATTCTAATTGTTCAGTTTTGTACTTCTCCTAGGACTCTGGTAGAGGCGACTCATGAATGCATAATAAACGTAACCCTGGTCCATCCTTGCTCACCGCTGTGGTTCTTTCAGTTGTGCCATCTCCTCCCTGCGCGGTTATGAATTCCTTACGTCCTTGGCCTTTTGCCCTCGGCCCATCACCATAATCTCCTTCTGTTGTGAATAGAGAGCAAAAGTGTTTTCTTATGGTATCTGCTTTCTTTTTTTGAATTCTAGTTATACCTTCCCTGGCTTATTTTCCCTTAAAGGAGAGGGTGCAAGTGCACGCTCAGGTCTGCGCCCGCCAAACGTCAGAAAGGATGTGAGAGGTGAGGCTTCTTCAGCCTTAATTCCGCACGGAATCCCAGAGGAATTGGGGGATTTTACGTGGGGAAACAGTCCCCTGCTTGGCCATATAATGGGGTGGGGAGAGGAGGTATAGAAAGCTCGGTCAAGTACCATCTCTGGCAAACGTTTTATGTTGGGTTCACTGAAAGATTTCCCAGCTTCTGAAGAAGCCCATTTCCTCCAGGATCAATACTGTGCCTAGGACTCTGCACTTACAAGCTGCCGCACATCCAGAATCTGCCATGACAGGTAGGAAGGCAGCTTGTCACAGTCCAAATACAGTTTGTGCTTTATCTACACACTCACGGTCTTTAGCTGTCTCCAACTGCTTTCTTCTAGAGGTCACCCTCACATAAGAACATAAGAACATAAGAACATGCCATACTGGGTCAGTCCAAAGGGCCATCAAGCTCAGTATCCTGCTTCCAACAGTGGCCAATCCAGGTCACAAGTACCTGGCAGGATCACAAGCTGCTCATCCAAGAGATAAGAAGTGGATTTCTGCAATTCTGCCTTAATAATGGTTCACAGACCTTTCTTCCACCATGTTACTGATGCATTCCTGAACCTACCATGCATCTTTATCAACTGGCACGTGTTTTGTACTCATGTACAAAGAATCCAGCCCATTATGTGGCTGATGTACTTCTGACGTAACACACATTTATCAAGAGTGTGGCCCTCACATCAATGCAGCACTGTTCATGCACCTCAAAGTATCACCTTGCCGTAGTAGTCTCTCGGCAGTAAAACTCAAACTAAACTTTTTATAGCATGCAAGTCATAAGCATTTAACATGCAGGCTAAAATGCCACTTAACATGCAAAGCAGTAAATTTTACGTCCTGTGTGCTAAAAAAAAAAAACCCCTCGATAGCCTGAGGATGGTATTAATGTGAATGGTAAGACAAGAAGCGCAGTGCCTATGTAGTGCATCTTGAGCCCCACCCCCTGCCACATGTAACTGGCCCAAACTGAAGGGGAATTCTTCTCCCCTCGACAATACGTATCAATGGCTGCTTCCCTTTACCCCCAGCTCCGAGACCCCTCCTCCCCCCCAAACCCCTCCCCAAGGAATATTGGACCATTTTAACAAGCACGCACCAAAATTGGGAGATATGTGCACCAGTCAGGCTCTCGTGCGTCCATATACGTGCACAAGTTATAAAATGGCCGCGTATCTGGGCGCGCGCCGAGGCACATACGCCAAAGTGCGGCCGCACACTGGTTTGAAAGTTACTGTCCCTGGCACTCATACAGCAGTGCACAAAATGGCCTGAGTGTGCATGCCAGCATTTCTTGCATCGGCACCTTTGTGTGAAGTGAATCTGAGGAAGCGGAGAGGAAAGACAAATGCGGAGAATTGCGGCAACTGCACCAAAATGACCTCACTCCTTTGCCAGTCTGGGGAAAATCATTTGAATCTCTGCCTCTCTCCTTGCCCTCTGTTGTGATTGTTTTACACCCTCGGTGCAAGAGACTGAAGAAACCACTCAGAGGAGGGAGTGATTTTATGTGCCGCGTGTCGGCAGCGTCCAGGAGGCAGCAGAGCTCTCTCTTCTGGTGCACAGAGATCCTTAATCCAGAGTTAGTAAACAGGCAGCACTACGGGTCTCTGGCATTTACTAGAGCTGCTCAGCCCTGATTAGATTACTGTAATGATCAATATTTTGATGCATCTATGGAGTACACAAGCCAACACATGTGGCCCTGTCTCCCAGCAGTGGCTTAGACAGTCAAAGGCTCCAGATGGGCTGCAAATCATGTGGGAGAAGTTTTGAAGCATAAGAATCTTAAAGCCAATGTATTCCTCTCTTATTCAAGGGGGGCTATAGAGCTGTAATATAATTGTTATTGTTGTTATTAATATTGTCTGAAAGACTTTTCACTACTAAGAGCCTGATATTCCAAAGACCTAGGAGCCTCACTTTAAAAGTTAGGCTTGTGAATTTAAAAAGTTTCCTGGGCCGAGTGCCTAAATTTAGATGCCTAAAAAGGATGTGGGAACAGGACAAGAGGGCCCGAACTTAGACAGCCTCTGCTGATTCCCAGTGCTGGGCACCTAATTTAAGTTCCTAATGCAAGATTGTCCTTACATCTGGCCTAACATTATGTGCTTCAAGTTAAAATACCTTGCCCAGCAAGCTTTTTACGGTAATATCTACTGCTCCATGCAGGTTACTTCGTGTTTCTCTCAAGGGTAGTAATCATAAGGTTTGGGGGTAAATAACCCCAAGCCTTATGATAAGGGTAGTAATATGTACAATCTAAACCAGGCAACTGTTAAACCCATAGCAAATTACTGCTAGCAACATTTCTACTGGGTAAGGAGCCTTCTTGATAATTCAGACAATGCTGCTTGAACATGGGATAGGAGGCGATATCCTTTCATGGATTACAAACTGGTTAAAAAACAAGAAACAGAGTAGGATGAAATGGTCAGTTTTCTCAGTGGAAAAAGGTAAACAGTGGAGTGCCTCAGGGTAAATGTGAATCGGTTATTTATTCTTTCGGATAATAGAAGGACTAGGGGGCACTCCATGAAGTTAGCAAGTAGCACATTTAAGACTAATCGGAGAAAGTTCTTTTACACACAATGCACAATTAAGCTCTGGAATTTGTTGCCAGAGGATGTGGTTAGGGAAGTTAGTGTAGCTGGGTTTAAAAAGGGATTGGATAAGTTTTTGGAGGAGAAGTCCATTACCTGCTATTAATTAAGTTGACTTAGAAAATAGCCACTGCTATTACTAGCAACGGTAACATGGAATAGACTTAGTTTTTGGGTACTTGCCAGGTTCTTATGGCCTGGATTGGCCACTGATGGAAACAGGATGCTGGGCTTGATGGACCCTTGGTCTGACCCAGTATGGCATGTTCTTATGTTCTTATGTTCTTAACATGCTTTGCTTTGGGACTTGCCTGTAGAAGCCATCCTGTGCTTTTTCCCTTACTTCTGCACATCAGTACCCCAGACTGTAAAAGTCAGGACCCTTTTTGGTTGTTGAATTTGTTGACTGTTATCTTCTTCCCCACCTCCTCCGGAAGGGCTTTCCAAGCATCCACCACCCTCTCCATGAAGAAATATTTCCTGACGTTGGTTCTGAGACGTCCCCCCTGGAGTTTCATTTCATGACCTCTAGTTCTACTGCTTCCTTTCCGATGGAAAAGATTCAAAGTTCGTGCATCCTTAAAACCTTTCAGGTATCTGAAGGTCTGTATCATATCCAGGGGCGGACTCCCGATGACGACCAGCCCGGGGATTGGCCGCCCCAGCCGGCCCAGGAGATACCACATGACTAGAGTGACCGGTCCACCGGGGGATGCCCGATCCCCTGAACCTCCTCTCTTCCAGGGTTACACATTCAGACCCTTCAGCCTCTCCCCCTGCACCTCCTCTCTTCCAGGGTTACACATTCAGATCCTTCAGCCTCTCCCCCTGCACCTCCTCTCTTCCAGGGTTACACATTCAGACCCTTCAGCCTCTCCCCCTGCACCTCCTCTCTTCCAGGGTTACACATTCAGACCCTTCAGCCTCTCCCCCTGCACCTCCTCTCTTCCAGGGTTACACATTCAGACCCTTCAGCCTCTCCCCCTGCACCTCCTTTCTTCCAGGGTTACACATTCAGACCCTTCAGCCTCTCCCC
The DNA here is from genome assembly GCF_901001135.1 of Rhinatrema bivittatum. Lineage (NCBI taxonomy): Eukaryota > Metazoa > Chordata > Amphibia > Gymnophiona > Rhinatrematidae > Rhinatrema > Rhinatrema bivittatum. The sequence continues at coordinate 117,148,719 of NC_042624.1, forward strand.
CTGCACCTCCTCTCTTCCAGGGTTACACATTCAGACCCTTCAGCCTCTCCCCCTGCACCTCCTCTCTTCCAGGGTTACACATTCAGACCCTTCAGCCTCTCCCCCTGCACCTCCTCTCTTCCAGGGTTACACATTCAGACCCTTCAGCCTCTCCCCCTGCACCTCCTCTCTTCCAGGGTTACACATTCAGACCCTTCAGCCTCTCCCCCTGCACCTCCTCTCTTCCAGGGTTACACATTCAGATCCTTCAGCCTCTCCCCCTGCACCTCCTCTCTTCCAGGGTTACACATTCAGACCCTTCAGCCTCTCCCCCTGCACCTCCTCTCTTCCAGGGTTACACATTCAGACCCTTCAGCCTCTCCCCCTGCACCTCCTCTCTTCCAGGGTTACACATTCAGACCCTTCAGCCTCTCCCCCTGCACCTCCTCTCTTCCAGGGTTACACATTCAGACCCTTCAGCCTCTCCCCCTGCACCTCCTCTCTTCCAGGGTTACACATTCAGACCCTTCAGCCTCTCCCCCTGCACCTCCTCTCTTCCAGGGTTACACATTCAGACCCTTCAGCCTCTCCCCCTGCACCTCCTCTCTTCCAGGGTTACACATTCAGACCCTTCAGCCTCTCCCCCTGCACCTCCTCTCTTCCAGGGTTACACATTCAGACCCTTCAGCCTCTCCCCCTGCACCTCCTCTCTTCCAGGGTTACACATTCAGATCCTTCAGCCTCTCCCCCTGCACCTCCTCTCTTCCAGGGTTACACATTCAGACCCTTCAGCCTCTCCCCCTGCACCTCCTCTCTTCCAGGGTTACACATTCAGACCCTTCAGCCTCTCCCCCTGCACCTCCTCTCTTCCAGGGTTACACATTCAGACCCTTCAGCCTCTCCCCCTGCACCTCCTCTCTTCCAGGGTTACACATTCAGACCCTTCAGCCTCTCCCCCTGCACCTCCTCTCTTCCAGGGTTACACATTCAGACCCTTCAGCCTCTCCCCCTGCACCTCCTCTCTTCCAGGGTTACACATTCAGACCCTTCAGCCTCTCCCCCTGCACCTCCTCTCTTCCAGGGTTACACATTCAGACCCTTCAGCCTCTCCCCCTGCACCTCCTCTCTTCCAGGGTTACACATTCAGACCCTTCAGCCTCTCCCCCTGCACCGCCTCTCTTCCAGGGTTACACATTCAGACCCTTCAGCCTCTCCCCCTGCACCTCCTCTCTTCCAGGGTTACACATTCAGACCCTTCAGCCTCTCCCCCTGCACCTCCTCTCTTCCAGGGTTACACATTCAGACCCTTCAGCCTCTCCCCCTGCACCTCCTCTCTTCCAGGGTTACACATTCAGACCCTTCAGCCTCTCCCCCTGCACCTCCTCTCTTCCAGGGTTACACATTCAGATCCTTCAGCCTCTCCCCCTGCACCTCCTCTCTTCCAGGGTTACACATTCAGATCCTTCAGCCTCTCTCCCTGCACCTCCTCTCTTCCAGGGTTACACATTCAGACCCTTCAGCCTCTCCCCCTGCACCTCCTCTCTTCCAGGGTTACACATTCAGATCCTTCAGCCTCTCCCCCTGCACCTCCTCTCTTCCAGGGTTACACATTCAGATCCTTCAGCCTCTCCCCCTGCACCTCCTCTCTTCCAGGGTTACACATTCAGACCCTTCAGCCTCTCCCCCTGCACCTCCTCTCTTCCAGGGTTACACATTCAGACCCTTCAGCCTCTCCCCCTGCACCTCCTCTCTTCCAGGGTTACACATTCAGACCCTTCAGCCTCTCCCCCTGCACCTCCTCTCTTCCAGGGTTACACATTCAGACCCTTCAGCCTCTCCCCCTGCACCTCCTCTCTTCCAGGGTTACACATTCAGACCCTTCAGCCTCTCCCCCTGCACCTCCTCTCTTCCAGGGTTACACATTCAGACCCTTCAGCCTCTCCCCCTGCACCTCCTCTCTTCCGGGGTTACACATTCAGACCCTTCAGCCTCTCCCCCTGCACCTCCTCTCTTCCGGGGTTACGCATTCAGATCCTTCAGCCTCTCCCCCTGCACCTCCTCTCTTCCGGGGTTACGCATTCAGACCCTTCAGCCTCTCCCCCTGCACCTCCTCTCTTCCGGGGTTACGCATTCAGACCCTTCAGCCTCTCCCCCTGCACCTCCTCTCTTCCAGGGTTACGCATTCAGACCCTTCAGCCTCTCCCCCTGCACCTCCTCTCTTCCGGGGTTACGCATTCAGACCCTTCAGCCTCTCCCCCTGCACCTCCTCTCTTCCGGGGTTACGCATTCAGACCCTTCAGCCTCTCCCCCTGCACCTCCTCTCTTCCGGGGTTACGCATTCAGACCCTTCAGCCTCTCCCCCCTGCACCTCCTCTCTTCCGGGGTTACGCATTCAGACCCTTCAGCCTCTCCCCCTGCACCTCCTCTCTTCCGGGGTTACGCATTCAGACCCTTCAGCCTCTCCCCCTGCACCTCCTCTCTTCCGGGGTTACGCATTCAGACCCTTCAGCCTCTCCCCCTGCACCTCCTCTCTTCCGGGGTTACGCATTCAGACCCTTCAGCCTCTCCCCCTGCACCTCCTCTCTTCCGGGGTTACGCATTCAGACCCTTCAGCCTCTCCCCCTGCACCTCCTCTCTTCCGGGGTTACGCATTCAGACCCTTCAGCCTCTCTCCCTGCACCTCCTCTCTTCCGGGGTTACGCATTCAGACCCTTCAGCCTCTCCCCCTGCACCTCCTCTCTTCCGGGGTTACGCATTCAGACCCTTCAGCCTCTCCCCCTGCACCTCCTCTCTTCCGGGGTTACGCATTCAGACCCTTCAGCCTCTCCCCCTGCACCTCCTCTCTTCCGGGGTTACGCATTCAGACCCTTCAGCCTCTCCCCCTGCACCTCCTCTCTTCCGGGGTTACGCATTCAGACCCTTCAGCCTCTCCCCCTGCACCTCCTCTCTTCCGGGGTTACGCATTCAGACCCTTCAGCCTCTCCCCCTGCACCTCCTCTCTTCCGGGGTTACGCATTCAGACCCTTCAGCCTCTCCCCCTGCACCTCCTCTCTTCCGGGGTTACACATTCAGACCCTTCAGCCTCTGCCCCTGCACCTCCTCTCTTCCAGGGTTACACATTCAGACCCTTCAGCCTCTCCTTTACTCTTTGGGGGCCAATTTTCAAAGGCTTTAGGTTTTTAATTTTTGCAGTTAAACTCTTATATTGGCCCTTTTGAAAATTTACTAGGGCCAAGTGCCTAAATTTAGACTTCTAGTTTCACAAGGATCCTACATTTTGTAACCTAAAACGTGGGTGGCTACAGGGGCGGAGTTAGGGCAAGAAGACAACGTTAGGCGCTTAGTACAGATTTTCAGAACTAGGCACCTAATATAGCATCCTAAGTCTAGGAAGAGAGTGGCAGGCCTGAATGTAGGAGCCTAACTTACATCCCTAAATGTATGCAAATTTTCAGCTGAAAACTTAAGACGTCTAAGTTCTACTGAAAACAAGATCCTAATTTAGGCATCTAATGCAGGAGCCCATTTTTTAAAATATGGGCTCCTTTGAATATAAATAGCAAAGTTAGGGGTCTATTTACGTATATAGTTTAGAGTGCTCAGCGCTGGATTCTGACTGGACAACGCTACAGTACAACCACAACAAACAGAGAAGAGTTTGGAAATGAGAGTATATAAAATTTACGAGCAGAGAGCTTAGTAGCACTGCATTCCCATCGCCAAGGCTTCTTCAGAGATTACCATATGCTTTAACAAATCCACTGAGGCCAGTTATGTAGAGCTAACAAAAAAAGCGGGAATGCACAGGTTGCAACCAGAATACCCACTGACTCAGAGCTTTGCATGAAATTATCAAAATGCAGCCTGCAGAAGATCTCTTTGCAAAACAAATCAAATCTTTGTTGTGTTTAATGGGACGATGGGGCTGTTAAGTGGGGACATTCCTCTGAGAGAGAGAGAGCTGCCCCCTTGCCCAAGTCAATCTGAAGAGGCTGGGCAAGTTTCGGGTTTTGCCCCGTTATGTGCATGGAGTTTGTAGTTCCGATTTCTCTAGGGAAAATGAAGTTGGACGCCATCTCTCTGCATGGTGAAGGGGTAAACCCAGGGCTCGATCAGCCTGCTAGAGTGAAACGACAACCCTGAGAGTGGGATCGTTTATACTCGCAAAGCCATTATCCTCATTAAAAATAAAGGGACTTACAAAGCGGCACTTAATGGTGTTTTATCATGAATGAAGAAAAGTCGGCTTCTGAGGTCACCGCTTCTGTCTCTGTGTGAGAGAATCTGGTTGTGAGCTCCTCCCCCACCCAATAGCTTTTGCATTTGGTGTCCTGTCCCAACCACATTTTCAGGGCATGTCAGGGTGTCCAAGAGGATCCTGGCAGGACTGTTGTTTTGCAGATGTGCAGACGTGTACACATCCCATATAGAGGACTCTATATGGGATGTGTAATAGATGTGTAATAGACTTAGTTTTTGGGTAATTGCCAGGTTCTTGTGGCCTGGTTTGGCCTCTGTTGGAAACAGGATGCTGGGCTTGATAGACCCTTGGTCTGACCCAGTATGGCAAGTTCTTATGTTCTTATGTTCTTAGTTCTGTGCGGGACTTCTCAACGCTGTAACTTGCAGTTCTCCTGGAAGATTTCTTTTCACTCAGCTGCTGCGGAGAGTGACAAGTTGCAGATATTTCCCATTGCTAGAGGGGGCTGTGCTGCCTCCTGGTCCTGCACGGCTGCCACAGGGGCAGGTTCTCTGGCAACACCGCCTTGGAAAGTGCTGAAGGGGAAATACGAAGTTAAAAGTGCAGCTTTCTTCCAGGCCAGACCCCACAACTATATTAAATATAGTCTTTAAAAAAAATGATTTATTTAATACTAAATAACAGGAAGCAATAGAAGCAAATTATTTACTTATAATTGGGGGGGGGGCAATAGAAAAAAAATGCAAATTTTCAACCCTCTGTAGTGCCTCCCCCTCCCTTGGTGCCCTGTGCACCTGCTTATTTTGCTTAACGGTTAATCCAGGGCTGGTTCAGCTAAATAATTAATTTCTAAACCATTTGAAGGGGAACGTGGGGAGAAATATCAATTGAAAAAAAAAAAAAGGCAGAAAGGTGCGATTGGCCCATCGCACAGTTTTACCCTCGGTTGTGCCCCCGTTTTCTGCGGGTAAACCTGGGAGCACCGCTGAGCGCCCCCGCGAGGAAATCCCACGCAAACGAGGGCGCGGAGTGCGTAGCGCTCCCAGATCCAGAGAGCTGCGCTGGCCAAACGCACTCTGTCTCAGCGCGGGAAACTTAACTCCGGGTCAGAGATGGAGTTAGGTCTCCAGCGCTGCTGTGCCGGCACCTAAAATTCAAAACAAAACGTCTTCTCCGCTTCACCTACATTTCTATTTATCCAGGTAAGTGGTGGCGGCTAACAGCACTGACCAGCCTGTCAGGGAGGCACCACCCCCCTGATCACCGCATCGGCCTGTTAATTCGCAGAGGGGACCCGATGAGATCCAGATTGTGCAGGGAGATTTCAGATCGGACCTGACTTTTTGACATAGCCCTCCTGATGCCTTCCGGTACTTGTAGGGTTGACCTTAATTACAAGCAGCAGGGCTACCCGTCTACATGTGCATTACAAAGTTCAAAAACCAGGATTGGACAGCAGCCAATCACTTAATATCCATGCCCTTTACATTCCTTGTACACGCCTACCATCACTTTCTGGATACAATTTCTCGAGCTCCATCAAAACAAGCATCTCTGATGATAAGTCTGACTGAAGCAGTGCTGCCCAGCCTTTCAAGCCCAAGGCTAACAAAATGTGTGGCTCGCCAGCCTCTGTGGAGCAGGCCCTGCAGATGTGTGTGTGTGTGGGGGGGGGGGGGGATAGGGGGTGAGGGACTCATGTGGCCAAAAGAAGACCTAGGGGAGCACTGAATGCCTTGGCAGTTTCTCTTCCAAATTTTAAAACAGAGAGAGGGGAGCAGAGGCAGACAAGAACCTGTCAGGATGGATGACCTTCCTTCAGATGCAGTACAAGTGCAGGAGAAGGGGGAAGTTGGTGTGGGGCTCGGTTAGGTACCTACCAGAGCTCCTCCCCTGCTGCGAGCCACATCCAGTGCTCCCTGCATGCTCTCCCCACCTCACCCAGCCTGGTGATAAGCAGAGGATGGACGAACTCAAAGGAGGTGGAGCTGTATTCTGGCCATATTCAAATCCAGCTTAAAAACTCACCTTATTAAAGCTGCTTTTAAATCCTAAGTACTTCTCTGCAATAAATAGACTTCCCACCGACTCCTGTTTGTCATGTGTGTCTGCCTTGGCTAGACTCTAAGCTCCATGGAGCAGGGACTGTCTCTTCTATGTGTCTGTACAGCACTGCCTATGTCTAGTAGCGCTTTAGGATTGACAAAGTTGTAGTAGCAGTAGTAGTAGTTGTGTGCAAACTCTCCATGCCCATTAATCCCCAGGCATTATCTAGAAAGGAGAAAGCTACTTGACTACGCTTGTTCTCGGAAACGAGTTCTTGCAACCACTGCTGGACTGGTGTCTCTCATTGCTGCGAGGTGCTGAGCGCAGAGCCCAGGTGCTGGTTGGACCTGAGCATCAGGCAGTGGTAACCTTTCCGTGGCACACTGATCGGGAAACACTGGACTGTAGTAAGCTGAAAAAGGGATCGAAGATTGTCTGAAGGCTTCCTTCCACTCAGTGTCTCGGGCAAAACTCCTTCAAACCTAGGGCTCTCTGGTTTCTGTTAACGGGCAAGCTGAAAGACTAGGAACCAGAGCTACTTGTCTTCCCATCCCCTACTCATTGTAATCAATCTTATTCCAGTCTGAGCATCAAAGGTTAACAAATTGTCAGTGCAGGCTCCATTTAAGATGCTATCTGTCGTTGCTCTCCCTTTAAGCAATGTTCCTCGGCTGCATATATGATATCTACGGAGGAAAGGAAGACCATGATTAATGTGCTTTACGAATGAAAGGGAAAGAGTAACAAAGCAGAAATGCCGGAAGGAGCAAAGGCTTATATGTTCTTTTATGCCAGTGAACTGCCAGTAGCAGAAAGTTTTTGATGCATTAAACCCCCTGCTTTACACATGATGATGAACTCATTATATCCCACTAATAAAGATTTCAACGTGACTGTGAAAAATTGCAGTACTAATTCTGTTCCTGGGAAACGCACACCATCCAGCACATTCCCTTAAATACTATTCCTTTACAGATGCTGCTCTAGACAAGAAGGGCCATTTCCATGTTGTGCCAAGGACCAGGCTGGTACATATAAGGTCATCAGAATAACTAACTTTAGTGCCTATCCAATGAAACAGCAAAGCAAAGCCTTTATTGATGGGAGGAGGGGGTCTTCCAGAAAAAGAAAATAGAGAAACAAGACAATGAGATCCATGGAATAATCTTAACCTGCATCAGGAATGATCTTGTATTTCTTGCTTCTGGGCTCAGCTAAAGATAGGAGCATTGGCAGAGGCGATGCTCTCACAGGGCTAGTGCTTCCATTATGCAAACGGGGAGGATGCCTAGAGTGCCAAAGTTTTGGGGGCAACTATATAGAAAGCACATTACAATTAATTTATAAGAGTTCTACTGAGGCCTTGCATCCACTAAAAGATTATAAGAGGGCGTATATGTCATAAATGACAAATCACAGCAATCATTATCTCCACCTAGTATTGCCTATATTTTAATTATCAATCCTCCTTCCTCCTAAGCAACATTTTTTTTAAAGACTTTTCATTTGTGCACATATTGGGAGCTACGCCTGTACTTGGGTGGCGATTAAAATCTCGGTGGGCACTGGCTCAACTTGTGCATGCATCTCCCAGTTCTGGCACGCGTCGAGCTTTTAAAGTTCACCTAGTAGGGTGCCAAATACTCTTGCGCTGAAGCCTATGCTCACAGCCCCTGGGGAAGGAGTAGGTGCCATCATTCTTCAATGCACATCATGGCGGCTAGCCAACAGCAGCATTAACAGGGTTACTGAATAATTCCATCTTCCCTAGAACAAGGGCAGGTTCATTGAGATTAGTTTTGAACATATTTATGCTTCTGGTTTCCTTAAGAAAAGCAGGACTACAACTCCCTGCATGCCATGGGGTAAAGCCAGGACCAGGTCAGCCTATCCTTGGTCATTGGTGCTCATAGTATAGCTCAGGTTCTCCTTGGTCAGTCTGAGTTTCAGGATATCCCTCATGAATATGCATTATATTGGATCTAGGCTTTAAATAAAATAAAAATGATATGTGGGTACCTAAAATAGTATATCCATCAGAGAACCCTAAAATAGTCACATGAAAGATATCTTAAAATGAGTCATTAAAAAGGGGATACAGTTGAATCATAGTCGACAAGAAAGGATACTTTACAATTGTTTCACAGGACTGTTGTTCCAGTGACTACATTTGCAATGCACAAAGTATCTTTCTTGAAGTCCAGCTCTGTTGCAAGTGGGTCATTGTTTCATTACAAGCACTTTGTATATATTTTGACAATCTTTTATCTCGATATCTGTACATGATATAAATGCATAACACCACAGAGAGTTTAGAAACAGTGTGAATGAGGAATAATTGACTAGGGCAATTGATAAATATGTGTGTGTGTTATTGTGCCAGTTTTATTTTTTAAATTATTTTTTGAATAGTTTTGATATTCATTGCCATTGTGTGATAAAGCTTGAACATTAAGCATCTTTCAAATCATTTAAATTTTAGTGGTGTTACCCTATTAGTTCTCTGATGGATAATGAATATACATGAGATTTATTTGCAATAAATTGGGTTGAAAAAGCAAACTTATGTATGAAAGTAATAGTATTCCATGCATATTTGTTAGGGTTATGTTAAAAAACAAGGACTGGTTTGAGCACACTGTTCGAGATGAGATGTGTGCACCTTCTCTGACGTCAAGGGCTGTGTTTACTTGCAGCCTCTAGCTGGAAAGCTGAACTGGAAGAAAAACTGGCACCCAGGACTGATGCAATGCTCTGCTAGGCTGCACAATGTCAAGCTTCCCTGGCTTTGTTTTATGCCTCCCAACAGGACATTTTGTAGGAAAGAAAGTCAAAAGGATGGCAGTACGGGCCTTGCAGAGGGTTGGGGTGAAGTTCCTGAGGTCGATGTCTTCTGTTGTTTTACTTCCATTTTGGAAATCCCCCAATGCAAAGTTGAGATGATGAAGACATTTACTTCAAACTTCCTTGTCTAGAAAATCAGTGTCACACACTGGAGGAGCTCGCCAGACAAAGTGACCGCTGAATTTTCCCTCTAGCAGGTATGTCAGCCTGAACAACTGGATGGGCCTTGTGGCCTAATATCTTCTGTCCTTTTTATATGGCTCTGTTAGTCACAGAGAGACCAATATTCAAAAACAGCTGAGCTTCTAAATTTAGGGAGCTTAAGAGCCTGATTCACTAAGGTATTTCTTCCATTCTGGGAAAAATGCTTAGTAAACAAGATCCTATGTTAGGAGCCTATTTTTAGCCGAACTTAAGGACCTATATTTTCAGCTCAAAATTCACTTAAATTTAGGAAGGCTGATTTTCAAAAGTTTTAGGCTCCTAAATTGGCCTTTTGAAAATTTACTAGGCCTGTGGTTCCCTAAATTTTGGAGGCTAAAAATGGGAGACTACAGGAGCAGAGTTAGGGCAGGGAAACCAAAGTTAGGAGCTCAGCACTGATTTTCTGCACGCAGCACCTCATTTATAGGGAGATTTAGTAAGATGCAATAGTTTATCACAAATGACCCAGTGAAATCTGGCACCTCCCTGACAAACATTTGCAGCTGTACTGCGGCTTTATTTTTTGTCGCGGCACAAACGCGCAACAAAGAAATCACGCCACGGTATGGGACCATCCTGCGCAATGGCAGCCCATCTCTGCTGGGGCTGTCTTTGCTTAAAAAATCCCGGCCCACCAGTCCTGAAAAAAATCACTCCAGGGATCTGTGGAGAACCTCGCCCACTCACCCCCAGCTTCCAGGTCCTTGAAATAAAAAAAAAATCAAATGAGTCCAACCATGCAGTGAGGACCTGCTCCCCTCCCCTCCCCACCCCATCCTTTTCAATGACAAAAATGTCCCCTTAGTCAAACTCCCTTCTCCCCTCCAAATAAAGTTAAATCCCTAGTGTCTAGGGTTCCCCCAACCCCCCAAAAATTACACTGGTGGTTTGGGAGTCTCCAACCCCCCAAACCCTTTCACCTAAAAAATAAGTCATTGTGGCTGAGTGGGGACCTAGAGTGCCGCCTAGCTCTGAACCCACTGATGTCATTTTTCAAAATGGCGTCAATGAGCCCTTGTCCCTGTCATGTGGTAGGGGCAAGGTCACATCACCGCTGTTTCTTAAAAGGACATTGATGGGCCCGGAGCTAGAAGGTGAGGGGTGAGGATCCAGACCACCAGGTCTTCCAAAAACCCCTGGGGTGATTTTTTTTTCAGGATTGGGGGGAAGCATGATTTTTGAGCCTCAGGCTCTTTAATTTTTCTGCAGGACCATAGGGGACCCATGTTAGCGTCCCAATGCTCCCTTGGGAAAATAACTACAGCTCCCTCAAGTGCAGTAAAATAATGGGGCTGACTTTTTTTCCAAAGTCAAAGGTGTTATCTTGTTATCCTAGGATTGCCTATGCATGAGTTGCTTTGCATGCGTTAGGCAATTTTATGCAATGCAAGCAGCTTATTTCCATAGGGGGAGGAAATCTGCTCTTTCATGCGAGATCACGCGGTGGTGCCATGATAAGTGCGATATCACATGATAAACAGCATGTAACGTTACATGAGTTACATGCTGTTTAATTTGCGACATCGCTGTATCGTGGCTTAGTAAATCTGGCTATAAATCTAGGCCAGGTGTGTGAAACTGGTCCTAAGGGCCCCCCAGCTAGTCAGGTTTTCAGGATATCCCTAATGAATATGCATGAGAAATATTTGCATACACAGAAGGTAATGCATGCATCCCTGATCTAGGCTAATGAAAGGAAGGCTCATTTTGGGAACCTAGGTTTAGGTGAATTTTCAGTTGAAACTTTAGGCTCCTGAATTTGACGGAAAATAGGAGATCGACTTAGAACAGAAATTGAGTTCAGCTTTTAAAAACTATTTGAATTTACCACAATTTCTGCCTTTCCTGACTGGTTAGCCACTTCAAAGCTGTCTACATTCAACTACTGTAGGGATTCCCCTGTCCCCAGAGAGCTTACAGGGATGCTAAATTTAGGCTTCTAAGTTAGGGGCTGGGTGCTGAAAATCAGTGCTAAGCCCCTAACTAGGATCCTAGTGAAACTTAGGAGCCTAAATTTAGACCATCACCCCTAGTTAATTTTCCAAAGAGCCAATTTAGATGACTAACTCCCAACATTAGGAGCCTAAACCCTTTGAAAATTGACCTCAGAATATCTCCTGAAAATGTTGTGTTGTAGTTAGAGGGGATCTGTCCTTAATTTACTGTAATTAGTGTCTTAGGTAAAGACCCTGAAGGAGGTGTCATGTGTATTCTTCCTGTGAGTAGATTTAAAATGTTACCGCTGTTCACCTAAGATATCCAAGGGCCAAAATCATGGAAACTGATGTATTTAGCTGCTGATAATTAACTTTTTGTGACTCTACGTGTGGCACAGTCAGTGCGGAGTAAGGGTGCTGAAACAGGTCCTTGACATCCCTGGTGATCATCGCTCCCTCACCCCCATCCCAGCTGCTCTGGTTTTCAGGACCTCTCTCATGAATACCCATGAGGTATATTTGCAGTCATTGACGTGGCCCTGAAGCCCAATGCATACACATAAATTTCCTGCAAAACACCGTCCCGGCTGGGCCTTCACCCCTGCACTGGTTTCAGCACCTGTGGGGTAGAGCAGGAATGCTCTGGTGCATATAGCATCCACTAGGAAAAGATATTTCAATGCAGGAAAATGAAAATGTATTGTTTATACTTAAGTTTCACATTATCGAGAGGCAGGGAATCTATTTATAACATTCAGAGATGTGTAAAAAATATTTCATAGGACTAAATCTGTAAATGTTCCCCAAGCCTAAATATCTTTTTTTGCAGGAGGTAAAAAACCCCTTTGAGTCAAATATCCCCAGCTATTTGTCCATTTCTGTGGCACAGGACTTTTGCATGAAAAGAGGTCATGATGATAGAGACCTCAGATTAATTAATGCATTCATCTCGATCTGAAATGATACTGCATATAGGGAGGCACTTTTGATATGCTGTATTTAGCTTGTGTAGATAGAATAACCACGGGAAGAGTATTGCCTCCTAGGTGGAGATACCTTCCTCCTGGCCTCATAATAATCACCATGCTGTGCCCTAACACTTCAAACGGACACGAACCACTTCTAACGCTACATGGAAATGCCATCTGTGCTTAACATAGATTAAAAAAAAAAACCCAAAAAACAACAAATGTGTTTTATAGCTTTAAGTACTCTTAGCCAGGCCTTTAGAGCTGGCTTGGAGCAAAAGTAAAATGCACGGTAGCAATTTCATTCTTTGAGAAGCAATTAAACTGTAAATGGAAAAATGTCCCTTCACCGCAGTACTTCATGTAAATCACCAGGGGAAATATTGCAGTAATGACCTTTGCTTAATGACCTTATTAGATTGCAGATTAACTTCCCTTCGGTGCAGGACTGATGTGTCATGTGAAGGGAGCAGTGAGACAGGTCATCACTACCCATCCCAGCTGCTAGGGTGTTTGAAGACGCAAGTTTTGCAATAGGTCAAACAAGACCGGACATCTCTCCCAGGAAGCTTGGGATTGCTTTGATCCAACATTCTAAGCTCACCTTAGGGCGCGTTGTATCGAACCAGAACTGGGCAATCATCAGAACAGTATTGCGTCTCTCGCTCCTTTGAACTTTACTTTGCAGTCCGGATGCCCGAAAGCTCCTGCCAGGAGCGCCTGTCCCCCAGCTGGCTGCAGGTATACAGGTGATAAGGCTTGGAAAGAGACGATGCTGTCAGGCCACCTGTATGTAAACCTGAATCCTCGGCGGCCCTGGTTTCCCGGATCTCAGATTACCAATGACTTGGGTGGTTTTTTGTTTTTTTTTTAAATTCTTATTTCATTTTAGTTGCAGTCCTGGAGGGTATTGATTTTCTAACAGACTTTGCCGAGTATTTACCATTCGTAGCATGAGCTCTGCGCCAGTTCATTACCAAAAAAACAGATTGTGGCACTTCCCCTCAATCCGTGGCTGTCGTGCAGCAGTAAACCTCATGAAGCAGCCCACTGGTTCCATAAACATTAACTTTGCAAGCAGAACATGCAGCAGCGATAGATTAAACACAACGATTATTCCTAAAGAGTAACACGATTTCTAAACGCCAGAGTTTGGCAGTGGATGTGGAAGTACATACTGAAAAAAAATTAATTTCTGCTGCTGATTTTGGAATTGATCATTTTCTAGCCAAGCAGCTGAAAGCAAATCATAACATTTTATTGTATTCTGTTTAGAAATTGCACTATTGGTAGTACTTATATTTCTGTATATGAACACAAGAACATACAATTTGCTATACTGGGCCCATGAAACCCAGTACCCTGTTTCCAACAGAGGCCAATCCAGGTCACAAGTACCTGGCAGAATCCCAAAATGGTCGATAGATTCCCTGCTGCTTATAGGAGGGATAAGCGGTGGATTTTTGCAACTCCACCTTAATAACCGTTTATGGACTTTTCCTCCAGGAGCTTCTCCAAACCTTTATAAAACACAGCTACACTATTACCTTTCACCAAATCCTCTGGCTACTAATTCCACAGCTTAATTTATGTGTTGTGTAAAAAAATATTTGCTCTTATTAGCTTTAAATGTTCAACTCAGTAAATTAATTGTGTGTTCCCTAGTCTTTGTACTTTTTGAAGAGTAAAGAACTGATTAACCTTAACTCCTTCCACACCACTCAATATTTTATAGATCTGTATCGTATCTCCCCTCAGCTGTCTCTTCTGCAAGCTGAAGAGTCCTAACCTCTTTAGCCTTTCCTCATAGGGGAGCTGTTCCATCCCCTTTATCATTTTGGTCACCCTTCTCTGTACCTTTTCTAATTCTGCTATATCTTTCTTGAGATGTAGCGATTAGAACTGCACACAATACACAGGATGATATCACCCCATGGAGTGATACAGAGGCTTTATTATATTCTCTGTTTTATTCTCCATTCCTTTCCTAATAATCTCTAGCATTCTATTTACTTTCTTGGCTGCTGCTGCTGCACACTGAGCAGAAGATTTCAACATCTTTTCAACCATGACGCCTAGGAGTGGTGACTCCTATTGTGGAACCTTGCATGATGTAGCTATAATTTGGATTTCTCTTCCCTAAGTGCATCAATTTGCACTTGTCCACATTACATTTAATTTGTCATTTGCATGCCCAATCTCCCAGTTTTGCAAGGTCCTCTGGCAATTTCTTACAATCCTCTTGTGATTTAACAACTTTGAATAATTTTGTGTCATCAGCAAATTTGATCACCTCACTTATCATATCCCTTTCCAGATCATTTATAAATATATTAAAAAGCATCAGTCCCTGAGGCACTGCACTGTTTACCTTTCTCCACTGAGAAAACTTTTAATCACACTCTCTGTTTCCTGTCACACTCTCTGTTTCCTGTCTTTTAACCAGTTTGTAATACACAAAAGGACATCACCTCCTATCACAGGACTTTTTAATTTTTTAGAAGCCTCTCATGAGGGACTTTGTCAAATGTCTTCTGAAAATCCAAATACACTACATCTACCAGTTCATCTTTATCTACATGTTTATTAACCCCTTAAAAAAATTCAGCAGATCTGTAAGGCAAGACTTCCTTGGGTAAATGCATGCTGACTGCGTCCCATTAGACATGTCTATCTACAATATATGTTCTGTGAATTTGTTCTTTAGAATAGTTTCCATGATTTTTCCTGGCACTGAAGTCAAGCCAACTGGTCTGTAGTTTCCTGGGTCACCCTGGTGCCCTTTTTAAATATCAGGATTACATTGGTCACCCTCCAATCTTCAGGTACACTGGATGATTTTAATGGTAGATTACAAATTAATAATAATAGATATGAAATTTAATTTCTCAGTTCTTTCAGAACACTGGGGTGTATACCATCCAATCTAAGCAATTTGCTATTCTTCAGTTTGTCAATCTGGCCTACCACATCTTTCAGAATAATTTTTCCATAATTTTTTTTCAGTCTCTGAATGGTGACATCAGTTTTGACCTTCAGTAACAAAGCACTGATGCAACTTATATCAGTCAGCTCTTCGTGCATTACACTAAGACTGGGAGCCCCTTAGCCTAATTCTGCAAAGAGGAAAAAAAACTGCTAAAGTAAGCTTAGTAGATTTCCTCCACAGATGTGCAATGTTTGAAGCGTAGGCTCCATATGGGGAAGTATAAATAGCCCAAACAGTAAAGGAACTCATGGACCACATTCCTCCGTCGGAGATCTAACATTAGAAAGTGACGTTTATTTTTTTTTAAAGATTCACTTGACAGACACCGTATGCCAGATGTCTTTTTTGGCCGGAGAGATCCATAACTCTCCACCTGTTCTAAGTTAAAGTTCAGGTCAGGCAGCTTTCAATTATATTAGGAAGGCCCATCGCACTTCAAACATGTGCGATGAAACCTGGCAGCTTCTGCACGCTGCTGAAAAAGAAAACACCCAGGATCGATGATCTGAGACTGCAGATTTCACAAAACACAAAGAGAGAGCTGCGACTGGAAAAGGAAATCTCTTTTCAAGAAAATAACGCCTATTATCGGATTTCCTTTCCGGCTTCCATCTGGCAAAGTAACTCGAAAATTTATCACTCAGTAGTGCTTGCTTTTTATTATTATTATTATTATTATTTTTTTTTTTTTTTTTTTTGTTAGATTCCAATACATTGGAATTGCTCTGTTTCATGACACTGCGCCTCATACAGCCACCCCATGCACTTCCTGGCCCTCTCTGGCTAGTGGCGGGTTTGTAGGGGCAGGAGGTGAACAGATCTCAGCAAACCTGATGAAAACGAACAGCAATAGCTCTAACTAGCATTTATTGCAAGCTTCATTTTGTGAGAATAGCAGGCATGTTCCCTCTTCCTCTGACAAGCGGGCAAGTTTCGTGCACGGGAAAGGCAGGCGGCCGGGAACGCGTCAAGCTCCAGCCCGCCCCTAGCGTCCAACGCGAGGAAAGGCAGCCGGCGCTAAGAGCCGCCCCTGCTTTCAGCACCACCGCACTGGACAGCAGCTCGGCGCCGACATCCGACGCCTTCCGGCTGGCAGCGCCCAGACCTAACGGGGAGAGCAAGGCGTCCGGAGCAGCCAGATCGTCCTACGCAAAGGACCCGACCCACCATGCCTGGTACCAGGATCAGGCACCGGGCTCGAAGAGGGCTCGGACGCGTAAAACTGCCAGCAGAGCGCCCCTGGTCATCCTGAGAGGGTGGTGGGAGATCAACCTCCTCGGATAGGCGCGCAAGTGCAAGCTGGCGCCGGCAAGGAAACTGCGCGCCTGAAACCCCCGCCAGCTGTGCCCCGGGGGGTCTCGTACTACGAACAAAGGAAAGGAGGAGAAGAAAAGCCTTGGAGACTGGGGGAGCAGTGGCCGAGAAACAAGGCATCGAGAGAATGCTTTGGGCTTTCTGAAAGTTTCCCGGGGTTCGGGGTTCGGAAAAGAAGTCTGTCCGGATCGGAGGAGTATATAGGAGGATACACGGGCTTTGATTATTATTTTTTTTTTTGGGTTATGGCTCCCTGCTCCCTGCTCTGCTCTTCCCTGCCTTCCGGAGCTGCTGCTTTAACTCCCCCAGCGCCCGGTCAGTACAAATCTTCTGACGGGGAATGAACGGATTCTCAAGCCTGCCCATAACCCCGGCAAGAATATATATTTTGTAAGCTCCGAAGTCCCGGTAAGTGAATATCTCAGTTTGGGTCCCATGGTTTGCAAACTACTTTTCTGCATTCATTCATCCATCAACAAGTATTCAGGAGCTTCCCTCCAGCAGAGGCTGCGGTGCTCCCTGCTCGGGAGGAATCGCCCCGCCGTCCCTCTATAGTATAGCGTAGTTTATTATAAGTTTCTAAATATGTAACGCGACCTGCTCTCTCTATATTAATGGCAGTAAACCTGTACGGACTATCGGTTGGGTAATTGTTTGGTTATGAGTGCGCGTTAAGATAGATTTGGTTCCTATTTGCTAAGACAGGGTGACAGAGACCCCTGCCCTGACCCACCCACCAGGGAAAACCGCAAGAAAAGGCAGATTGTTGGGGGGGGGGGGGGGGGGGGTTTCTCCCAGCGAAATGGATATTGTTCCCCAAGAGAAAGCGGGTTAAAAGGTAGTGACAAGGGTCTTCCCTCCCCGACCGCGCAGCGAAATGAAGTTAAGTGCGATATTGAGAGCAGGGAATGCGTTGGAGCAGCCGGCAGAGAGCCGGCCCCGTGACTCCCACCCACGACCAGCGCAGGGGCTCGGGGTTTCGTGGCCTTCCTTGCTGTAGTTTTGCTCTTCCAACATTTTCTTCCTCAGGCCGACCTTCATTGGGCTGCTCTGTATAGTCTTTTTTTTTTTGAATCGCGTACTACGTTTTTCCTCTCCAAATTCCTTTTGATTTTTAGACATGAACGCTATTTTGAGACTTTATGGGCGGGCACGTGGGTCTTCTTTTGGGAGACTTTTCTGTTCCATCTGACGCACTGTTCTGGCGATCAGCAAAGGAACTGAGCCAACCTCTGTTTTTTTTTTTTGTAAAGAGCGTTCTTCCTGAAAAGCCTGAGGGAATATACAGCTGTGATCTCTTACGGGATGAAGTGAAGCGACTAGGAAAGAGAGCACCGTTGCTTGAAATCTGGCTTCTTGACTTCCTGAAATCCTGACACGTAAGGCAGCCCAAGGGTTAAGAAAATGGATGCTGATTAACTGAGCGACCTTTTCCTAACCTGACTGCCTGCATACTTAAAAAAAAAAAAACCCAACCCAAACATTTAACCTTTTGGTACTTTCGGTTTCTCTGACTTAATATCACCAGACAGTATTATTTTCTGCTTTTCTGTACACTTTTTTGGGCTGCTCAGAAATCAACACCTGCTATGGACAGGCGTTAATTTCTGAGCATAAAAACCTGTGGGTCATAAGGAGATAAGGATGGGTGCACATTTTATTTTTGGATCTGGGGAGAATAGCTAATAGCCTCATTAATGTGCATTTGCATGTGATGAGTGCTGTTAGTTTCGTGGGGGGGGGGGGGGGGGGTTGGACATGCATTTCTGGCAGGCTAATCCCCTTATAGAATAAGGGACTGTGGACGTGCATCCAAAACTGCGTCCAACTACCACTTAAACTGCGCTCAGCTGAGTGCACCGTATTGCATCGGCCCGAGTGTGCAGGTCCCAAGACCCCTGCAGGCACAGTCATGCATCCTGTGCCGCCTCCTCGAGTTGCCCCTCCGTGCTGCAGCGAGTCACAACTCAGAACTGTGCAAGCTGAACTGGAGAGACTGAGCTGCTGCTGCTGCTGGCATCTCCTGCTGCCTGCTGTATTCCTTTGTGCTTATCCATCACAGAGAGACGTCCGCTCACTCCCTCGCGGATTTTACACTTCTCATTCTTCTTTTAATTTGCTGCAACTTGCAGAATGCAGTGGGACCCAAATGAATGAGTCAGAACTGGCCTAAAGGTTTCCCCCGCTAGCCTGGGCAGGTTGGATTATTCAAAGAATCCTTTCCGCAGGTGCACAAAAACTAGCACCATGACATAATGACCTATAACTCTGGCCACGAGGGTCGGCGAGAAGGGAGAGCCGTCCCCCAGCTCCCCTAGGTGGCTCTCAGTGCACATTTAGTTAGTCATTAGCATTTCTAAATCTTATTTTTGCACTTTCTCCCCCACTCGAATGTGGCCAGCTTTGGAAATGTCAGTTTGGTCCCCGGAGCTGTCAATAGCATCTGTTTCAACAACTGACTTTCCTGCAGCATCCCACACAGCACCACAGATGGGTTTCTCCTCTCCCGTATTAACAGCAAAAAAAGGGCCTTTCCTGATTCACACAACTATAAGCTGGGGAAAACCAGCAGCCCTACAGCCTGACCTTTAGGACTGACCACCAGCACCAGCTCCAGTGCGTCCCGAGTGTGACCGACCAATGCTCAGAGGTGCAGGTGATGGAGACTTAGGGGAAGGCAAAACAAAAGCTAGGGAAGCACTCAGAGTCCCAGCAGTCATTCATCTCCCCCCTCTCCAGCTCATCCCTCTCCCCCAGCCCATCCTTACCACAGTCTCTCCTCCACCCTCGCCCGCCCACAGTTCTCTCCTTCTCAACCCTACCTTTTCTCTTATTCTCCTAATCTCTTCTTTTTCATCTCCACACCTTATCCTCTTTTTTTCCCTCCCCTTCTTATTCCCTCTGTACTTTTTAAAATCCTCCCACTTCTGCATGGGCAGACTACCTTTCTGCCTATTTGACTCCCTGCATCCTCCCTTGCCTGCTCTGTTCCCCATTTCTCCTTGAGCTGACCTTCTCTGTTCCCCTCCCCATCATTCCTCCTCTGTAGACTTTGCTCACCCGTCCCTTTCCCGCTGCTTCCCACCCCTCAACCTCTCATGAACATGTTGGGCTTCCCTTTATTGGCAGGTTCAGCTCTCGCCTCTCCATGTGTGATCCCCCCAGGCTTGGATCACTCCCCTGCTCTGCTCCACTGAGCCCAGGCATTTTCCCCCCCCTGGAACTGGTCCTGCCTCCCCATTCCCTGTGGAACTTCTGCCTCCGCTCACAGATCTGAGGCTGGAGCCAGGACCATGGCCTGCAGAGTCCACACGAGACGGTTGCCTGAGCCTCGGCAACTCAGCCTTTCCCCATTCAAGAGCCAAAGCTGCACGAGGAGCTTGGAAGTGCCAGGATATAATAGGGGAATCTTTTTTTATTTACATTTTTGTGAACAAGTGGTTCCCTTCCTTTCCTTCCCCCCGTCAGTTCAAGCCCTGACCACATCTCCTCTCAATAATACTGAAGCTGCCACTTGTTAAGAGTGAGATTTTCCAGCCCATGGCATCGCGTCTCACCACAGCCTCCTCTCTCTTCCCCATCCTTCCAGTAAAATACCTTAGCTACTCCCAGTGACTGCAGAGCTGGGGGGAAAAGCACAGATTTTACATGCCCCCCCCCCCAGCCTGCTCAAAAAGCTTCACCAAACTTAAACAATTTTCTAAGCTTTGTGTCTGTAGTTTGAATGTCTCCTCTGTCTCTGCTTGCTCTTGGCCTCCTCGTTCCTTTTCTTTTATAAAGTATTTTCTGTCTTCCTCTCCTATCTTGTTTCTGTGATTTCTCCTTGATGTGTGTATATCTTCCTATTCACCAGCTCTCTCCACAGATCATTATCTTCTCTCAACTCTTTCAGCATCCCCCCTCTGTCTCACACAGCTCCCATCCCAGTTCTCTACATCTCTCTCACCCTCTTAGCTTTCCCTTCCTCAAAACCAGCACCCTAGCTCCTCTTCTTATTACTGCCTATGTCCTGTTTCCCAGCCTATCCCCTCTCTCCCAATCCATGTCTCCTCTCTCATCCCCAGCCCCCATTGCCCTCACAGCCTGTGTTTACTCCTCTCCCACAGTTTCACTATCTGCCCTTCTTGTCCCACAGAGCTGGCACCTGTGAGCACCAGCACCTGGGTTATACATGGGAGGGAGTAGTGAGCTGGGGGCAATAATTGAATGAGAAAGTTATCCTTCACAAAAAGATTTCTCGTAAAAATAAGTACAATAAAATATGCAATAGAAGTTAGTGGGATCAGAAATTCTGAAAGAAATGTGCCTCGTACAATGCCCTGCTTTTCCCAGATGGGCAGATTTTGGCTTGGGATAAACAGCTCAGTATAAGCACCCACTGAATGCTTTTTAAAATCTCTGTATGCTTAGCTCTCTTCTGGTTCTGTCTGCAGTGTTTACATCCAGAGGCAGTGCTGCTTCTCCCAAAGGCTGACATGGTGTCCGCTTGGTCCATCTTAAGAATTGCTGAGAGCAGAGAATACATCTGCTTTCCTGTCCAGCTTTGGATCAAATAAGTTTGATAGATTCCATATACGTTTCACCACCACTAGAGAAGCCCTCATCCACATCTTGCAAATGACTGCATAGCATTCACAAACAGCATAAACCTATATTCTATTTCCTAGTTGGCTACCTTTCTATTCTGCCTGAAGTTTATGTTGGTTTTGCTGCATCGTTAAAGATGTGCTTGGGGCACGGTTTCATGATCAGCTGGTAGTGTCTCAAGCCCACTATGCATCTGGTGTTTCGATGAACACATACATGTCAGGTTTACCCTGTACAGGCTGAGAAAGATAAATGCAGATGATAACAGGGAAACACTCAAGCCCAGTGCTCTATCCCTGCTCACAGACAAGTGAGAAAAAAAACAAACAACAACAGTGAGTGGCTTTGCCCAGAAAGCTAATAAAGGACACCAGGTGAAGCTCAGTAATAGGGACAGTGGCTGCAGTGTTCACCTGTCATCCCTATGGGGGAGGGGGAAGGCTTAATTAAAGCCTGGCTGCAAGTAATTTATACTTTCTGTCTTAGCCACTGTCCTTCATCTTTCTGGAATCTTTTTCTGATATATTTTCCCCATCTTTGTTAAATTTCGTACTTTGCATGAAGTAAACTTTATCCCCCACCTTTAACTGCGCTGCATGTCTTCTGTTTCCAATTCTTTAATTTTAGAAACTGTTGGGGAGGGGAGGGGCTCTGATGAGTTTTCCAGGTCTTGAACTTGTTCACATTTTTTGCAAAGTTCCTTTCTTATGTTTAATGTCTCCATTCATTTCCTTGTGTTAGCTTTCTTGTTCTCATCGTGTAGCTGTTTAAGATTCTTCCTCATTGACTCTTTATTTACTATTTCATTGATTACCTATGCATGCTTCTTTTTCTGTATTCCTTTTTTCCACAGATTAGATAGATTTTTATCTGTAGCCAATTTCTATTTGGGTTATCCTCAAGAGCCTTTGGTTTGAATCTATTTTTCAATTTGTCCTGGAACTCTACTCTTAAATTGAAGTTTGTGGCACATTCAAGATTGCATCTTCTTGGTAACTTGCAGTAAACATATCTGGCTAACTTGGGATATTCAGCAGCACGAGTGTGCCAGTGAATATATCTAATTATATAAAAGTGAGCCAGATACCTTTCTCCAGCTAACTTTAGGGCTGATCTCAGGCAGTCTTGGCGTTACAGCCTGACAGTGCTGCTCCACTCTTGAATACTCCTGACCTAGCCAGATGTGTTTCTAGCCAGCTTATAAACTTATCTGGCTACGTCTGGGGTGCTCAAAGCCCGTGGTTTAGCCGGCTAAGACAAATCTGTTAAATATTGCCCCCAGTGTATCTCATCTTTTTAAACTTAGCATTTGTTTTGCCCCAGACAGGGTTGTGATCTGATCCACAGCCTGCTCCTGGTCTGCATTTTCGCACTTTATATAATATTTTTGAACCAGTTATATATTTGATTTGATTTGTGCCATCTGGGGATGTCTAGCCAATTTCTTTTTTTTGTTCACCTATGAATTAGTTATAAAGAGCAGGTGTTTGCAACTGAATTCCATTAACCTTTTTCACTTGCTATTTCCTTCTTTTAGTTCAAGTGAGCTTCCACTGCCCTCCTACTTTTAGCATCTCATCATCTGCAATGATATGCCTGTCCTTATGTTTCGTGTTCCCTTTCACGATTTTCTTTCTGGTTACTCACAGAATTATTCAACTTCATCTCTCTGCCTCTTCATTTATGGGCAGATTTTAAATTGCCCACGTGCGTAAAATATGGGGGTTAGGCATGTGGCTGAGCCTTGTGTGCACCGCGAGCATTTTAGAAGGGGCCCTGTTACGCATCCAAGAGCCGGACCTTGCAAAGGGGCAGTCTGGGGGTGAGGAGGGGCAGTCTAGGGGGCAGGGCAGAGCTGGAGACGGCCGGTACAGAGTCCATTTGCTGCTCTGCCGGCCGGCGAAGTTTGTAAACAAAGAAAAAAAAAAGGTAGGAGCTTTTAAGGGGTCGGGGAGGGGAAGAGGGAGGGAGTATGGGCAGGGGGCTAGGGATGTTCCCTCCCAGTCCACTCCTTAACTGGAGAGGACTGGGAGGGAACTGGGGAAGGCTGCAATGTGTCGCTGTGTGAAAATTGCAATATTCTACACCCCCCCTTGTGTGCGCCGCCGTAGATTTTATAACATGCACGCGATGGCGCACGCATGTTATAAAATTGCGTATCCATGTATGCGCGCCCGGTGGCGCATGCACATGGACGCACGCATGTTATAAAATTGCGTATCCATGTATGCGCGCCGGGTGGTGCATGCACATGGACGCACACATGTTATAAAATTGCGTATCCATGTATGCGCGCCGAGTGGCGCATGCACATGGACGCACGCATGTATGTTTAAAACTCTACCCCTTAGTGCATATATTTGTACCATCAAGGAGCTTACCTTCAAGCTTTAACCTCTCAGTGAGCTAAAAGTAATAAGAGAGAGCCTTTACTCATATAAGGCACAGCCCAGCTATTTAATGTGATTCATGAACGCATGAGCAGAACAATTCCCTCGCCTTTTGCTTTCCTCTTTCTTCTCTTTGCTCATCAAACCTGCATATATTTAAATTACATGTATTTATTTGTTTCTTTTTATGTCATGCACTGCCCTGGGGACCCCACAATCAAATCAGCAGTTTACAGAAAATTGAGATGATACAGCGTCAAATAAAGATTGGACTGACACAAAAGGAAACAATTGAATAAAGCATTTGGTTGGTTCACTTTGAACTGAAAGTCCTCAGAGAAGTGGCCTCTTGGATAGATATTTCCAGTGCTTATTGCTGACTTCCCTCATACACGGCAGAATCAGATTAAAGGCCCAGTTTTTTCAGTGCTTTCAGAAAAGCAATTTGTGGGACTGTTTCAAAAGCCAAACGTGAGTCATCAAAGACACGCAGGTTGATCACAGAAGAGTCAGAGATGGGTCACAATCTAAAACCCCATTAGGAAACTTTTGAATAAGCCCCAACTACAATTGATTGATATTTTTTCTACTCAAAGCAAACTGAGTTCAGGATCCTTTGATTTTGCCTATATTTTATTATTATTGTTACTATTATTTTTCTTAGATTTATCTCATGCCTTTTCTTTGATAACTCAAGGCAAGTTACGTTCAATTATGGTAGATATCTCCTTGCTCCAGATGGCTTAATATCTAAGTTTTGTATCTGAGTCAATGTAGGATGAAGTAACTTGCCCAAGATCACAAGGAACAGCAGGATTTGAACTTTGTCTTCCCTGGTTCTCTGCCTGCACTCTCACCACCAGGCTAATCTTTTAGTCAAGAGCTAAGCAAAACAGAAAAAGAAACTTGGCACATCCACATCTCATTTTATTTCTATTTATTTATTTATTAAATGTGTAGCCCGCCTATCCACAAATCTCAGCAGGGCACAAAAGTACATACACAATTATAACCACAATGAAAAATAATACAAATACATATAAAATGACAATACATTAAATAATAATACATTACAATTAGATTAAAAATCACACATTAGCAATTATTGATTGCCCTATCTGGATATCATGCATAACATTAAGGCTCATCAATTTCATCAGTCTGGAAATAGATGGTTGAAATACTAAAAAGTTTGCATAAGCCTCCTTAAAAAATTGTTTGAATAGCTTCCTAAAACTAAGTAAAACCAGAATTATTTTTAAAGATTCAGGAAGTGCATTCCAAAGAATAGGACCTGCCACTACAAAAATGTGTTCCCAAGATTCATGCAAATGAACCTGCTGAATAGATGGTACCTCTAACAGATGTTTTGTAGTTGAGTGTAGAATACGGGGCAGTTGGGCAGACTCATAAATCAACTAAGGAGCATAGTGGTAATAAACCCTAAACTCCTTTAAACAGTAGAACCAGTATTTTGAACCTAATACGATACTGTACTGGAGGCAAGTGTAGATTAGTCAGCACCGGTGATATTTGATCTCGATGGGAGCATCCAGAAATTAATTGGGCAGCTGAATTTTGAATGAATTGCATTCATTTCAAAGTTGGCTTGAAAACGTTTTCATCAAAAACTCTTGGACAGTTGTCTGCAAACTATTATTTAGGGTTGTAGGACTGTAGGGAGGTATTGCAGTTGTCAAGTTTGTAATATGCATCTCCTATGCTATATTTTAGGTCTTGCAGTGTAGAAGATGGAAGACAATTGTGTTATGTGAGTTGGATGAACCTTCATTTCTCTATCCCACTACCCTTTCTGTGCTAGATTCCTATGCATAGTCAGTTTTGAACTATCAAGGCATCCTTTCCTAGGAGGGGTTGAGCAGAGACTGAAGTTTCAGAGCAGAGAAAAGCAAACATGTTTTGTTTGTAAAGGGATTGTTCCTCCCTGCTATGCAGTGCTGCTTATAAGGTAGTGAAGGCAAGGCAAATTAAGCAAAGAGGATGACATATTTTATTTACATTTTTTGTTTTTTGGTGTTTATGAGAGCTTTTCCTAAGGCCTCAGTCTCTTTAACTTTTTCCATCTTATTGAGGGAGTTGGTTGGACAGTTAGATGATCGAGGGATTAAAGGGGCACTTAGGGAAGATAAGGCCGTCATGGAAAGATTAAATTAATTCTTTGCTTCGGTGTGTACTGATGAGGATGTTGGGGAGATACCTGTTCAAGAGATGGTTTTCAAGGGTGATGATTCAGACGAACTGAACCAAATCATGATGAACCTGGAAGATGCAGTAGGCCAGATTGACAAACTGAAGAGTAGCAAATCACTTGGATGGATGAAATATACCTCAGGATTTGGAAAGAGCTAAAACATGAAATTTCAGTCCTATTACAAGTAATTTGTAACCTAACCTATCATTAAAATAATCAGTTGTACCCGAAGACTGGAAGGTGGCCAATGTAACCCCAATATTTAAAAAGGGCTCCAGGGGCGATCCGGGAAACTACAGACCGGTTAGCCTGACTTCAGGGCTGGGAAAAACTGTGGAAATTATTATACAGAATAAAATCACAGAACATATAGAAAGACATGATTTAATGGGACACAACCAGTATGGATTTACCCAAGGGAAGCCTTGCCTCACAAATCTGCTTCATTTTTTTGAAGGGGTTAATAAACATGTGGATAAAGCTGAACCTATAGATGTGGTGTATTTGGATTTTCAGATGTTTGACAAAGTCCCTCATGAGAGGCTTCAAAGAAAACTAAAAAGTCATGGGATAGGAGGCAATGTCCTTTCGTGGATTGCAAACTGGTTAAAAGACAGGAACCAGAGAGTAGGATTAAATGGACAATTTTCTCAGTGGAAAAGGGTAAACAGTGGAGTGCCTCAGGGATCTGTACTTGGACCAGTGCTTTTCAATATATATAAAAATGATCTGGAAAGGGTATGACAAGTGAAGTGATCAAATTTGCAGATGACACAAAACTATTCAGAGTACTTAAATTAGAGTGGATTGTGATAAATTGCAGAAGGACCTTGCAAGATTGGGTGTTCAAATGGCAGGTGAAATATAATGTGGATAAGTGCAAGGTGATGCATATCGAGAAAAATAACCCATGCTGTAGTTACACAATGTTAGGTTCCATTTTAGGAGAAGATTTGGATGTCAGTGTTGATATTACATTGTGAGGTGGCAATGTTGATATTACATTGTGAGGTGGCAGTTAAACAAAGTGAGTGTTAGGAATTATTAGGAAGAGAATGGTGAACAAAACAGAAAATGTCATAATGCCTCTGTATCGCTCCATGGTGAAACCACACCTTGAATATTGTGTACAATTCTGGTCGCCACATCTCAAAAAAGATATAATTGCGATGGAGAAAGTACAGAGAAGGGCGACCAAAATGATAAAGGGAATGGAACAGCTCCCCTATGAGGAAAGGCTAAAGAGGTTAGGGCTGTTCAACTTGGAGAAGAGACAGCTGAGGTGGGATATGATAGAAGTGTAAAAAATTATGAAAGGACTTGAATGGGTAAATGTGAATTGGTTATTTACTCTTTCGGAAAATACAAGGACCAGGGGGCACTCCATGAAGTTAGTATGTGGCACATTTAAAACAAATCAGAGAAAATTATTTTTCACTCAATGCACAATTAAGCTCTGGAATTCATTGCCAAAGGATGTGGTTAAGGCAGTTAGAGTAGATGGGTTTTAAAAAAGGTTTGGTTAAGTTCCTGGAGGAGAAATCCATAAACTGCTATTAATCAATAGGGAATAGCCACTGCTTATTGCCAGCATAGTAGCATGGGTACTTAACAGGTACTTGTGACGTGGACTGACTGCTGCTGGAAACAGGACACTGGGCTTGATGGATCCCTTGGTCTGACCCAGTGTGGCATGTTCTTATGTTCTTATGTACAGTTTTCCCACTATACATAACAGATGTCTATGTTTCTATTGTTGCTTCCTTAATTCCTTCTTATGTGGTTGGACTGTCAAATGTTTTTAATTATATTTTAATAATGCAGCTTAGTGGCTGAAGTTTGGAATCATTTATGCATCTTTAAAATGGAAAATAATTATTTATCTTCTGGTATATAACTTGTATGGTGTCATATCTAATTATTGCTTGTTCAAGGCTACTTTTGGCTTAAAAGTTCTCTCTCTCTCTATGTATATATATGTGTGTGTGTGTGTGTGTGGCTTTTAAGTAAAAAATAGACTAGAACAAACAACTGTTCACAGTCAGTTGACACAATATACCGGTAAGTTATATATGAGAAATTAAATAATTAATTTATTTTGAGTCTTGAAGATCATAAGAAATATCCCTGCAGAGTTTGATTAACTCAAATTCTGCTGGGAATTTTTCTAAGTGATGAAAGCTTTGTATCTAATCCTGTGAATAGAGAAAGGATGGTAGAGAGAGCTGTTAGGCAGTCAGAAGAAGGCTGGACTCAATAGACCTCTGATCTTATTTATTTATTTAAAAAAAAGAGTAATCTTATATTCTGCTACCTCCAAAACTCTGTTCTGAGCAGGTAACAGAAAGCTACATGCATAATTAACAGAAAAACACAGCTACAAAATTAAAAATATATTCACAATTAAATGCATAAAGCAAAATACAATCACAAAATGATGAAAAAAGCATCTATAAATTAAAAAGCTTTAACCTGTTATCTAAAAATCTTCAGATCCTGCTCAGCCCTCACTGATTCCATAAAGTGAGTGCAATGGATGAAAAAGCTCCATCACAAGATCATTTCAGCCTAAAGACTTGGGTTGCTGGAACAGATAACATCTTATTTATTTATTTATTCTACCACTGTAACTTTTAACCATAATATACCTTTTCTCAGAGTACATCAGTCAGGGCTGGTGGTCGCCATTACTGGATGGGAGAGCAATATTCTTTTTAACGTGAAGAAGTCGGGTGGCAGGTTTGAAATAGTAACCCTCACACACAGGACGATACAGTACAGTGCGCTCTGGACGCGCGTTTGGACGCGTGTTTTCGACGTGCTAGCTTTACCCCTTATTCAATAAGGGGTAATAGCGTGTCGAAAATGCGCATCCAACCCCCCTGAAACTAATAGCGCCCGCAACATGCAAATGCATGTTGATGGCCCTATTAGTTATTACCACGCGATTCAGTAAGTAAAATGTGCAGCCAAGCCGCACATTTTACTTTCAGAAATTAGCGCCTACCCAAAGATAGGCGTTAATTTCTACCAGCACCGGGAAAGTGCACAGAAAAGCAGTAAAAACTGCTTTTCTGTACACCCTCCGACTTAATATCATGGCGATATTAAGTCGGAGGTCCCAAAAGTTAAAAATAATTAAAAAAAAAAAATTAAATCGGCCCGTAGCTTGCGGGTTGAAAACCGGACGCTCAATTTTGCCAGCGTCCGGTTTCCGAACCTGTGGCTGTCAGCGGGTTTGAGAACCAACGCCAGCAAAATTGAGCGTGAGCTGTCAAATTCGCTGACAGCCGCCGCTCCTGTCAAAAAAGAGGCGCTAGGGATACGCTAGTGTCCCTAGCGCCTCTTTTTACCACGGACCCTCATTTCAATATTTTTTTTTTAGTTAATCACGCGCACAGGAGAGCGGCCTGTGCACGAGCCGTGAATTTTACTGTATCAGCCTGATATTGGGATGCAATGGTCAGCGAGGTAAGAGAGCTCTGGCGACATGAGCACTGTGACTCGAGGGGGGGGGGGATATGAAAGAATGTGACATCATCATGACGTCATTGCCTAGGATGGCTGGACACCCTCGCATCAGCACTGACATCAGTCAGTATGTGATTAATGATCAAGATTTTAAATTGTACATGTCATTTGATAGGGAGCCAATGCAATTCATGCAGCCCAGGAGTGAGATGGTCTCGTATACTGCTGCCACTTAACACCCTTGCTGCTGCGTGCTGTATTAGACGAAGCAGCTTAGCATATAAGGCCCACAAACAAGCTGCTACAGTAATCTAAATGCCCAAGAACCAGCGTCTTCTTTCAGTCTAACCAACTATTGTAACTATGAATAACAATAATCACATCCCATGTTAAAGTGATGCAGCTCAGCAGTCCTGTGTATCTTGGGAGAAGTGAATAATCCCGCCTTTAAATGGATTTTTAGGCTGGTCCCTGCTTGAAACTGCATAATACACTATTAGCTGCAGTAAAATATGCATGAGCTTCATAATCCCTTTTCAGACAGGCAGAGTCATTATCTTGACGTCACCAGTATGTGCAATGGGGAAGAGGAAGAAATGAGCATGCTCCTGCTGTGATGTCATCTCAAACTAAGGGCATGAAGCTAAATGTGCTTGCCCAAACTTCAGTCACCGAGCTGTGATATTTAAATATGATCAAAAGCACTTTTTCTGTCCGACTATATAAGAAAGAATATAGAAAAAGAAAAATGAGAAGAGCAAAGGAATGCAAACATTTTATATCTGATGGAAAAACTGGTGCAAGATGGAGGAAGTTCAAGAGACTGAGGCTTTAGGCTCACATAAATACGGAACTCTAAAAAAAAAAACCCCTAAAAATAAAATATTTCACCCTCTGCCTTGCCATCGCCATCACTGTCTTATAAACAACACAAGCAAGCAGGGACAATCCCTCCCCCAACAAAGTATGGAGGTTTTTCTCCAGTCTGAAATTCCAGTTTCCAGGATGTACCGAAAGCTCAGAACTGGCGGCGGATAGGAATCTGGCACAGGAAGGTTAGGGGGGCTGGAAAAACAGAGGCTCATCCACCTTGTACAAGTTTGTCCTTGATCCCAACCTAAAACAGAACATAGGAGATGCACGTTAGAAACTTCACAGCTACAACACCAATCTTAAAAATAGCTTGCTGGTAACCGTATAAGAGGTTTTTGTTGTGCTCTTTTATAGTGTGTATACGTCTTATGTCTGTAACTTCATGTAAGACATATGTTTTTAATCCTGTCTATGGAAAACAAGATATGAGAAGAGCTTTTTTTTTTTTTGTGTGTGAATTTTTATCTGGCAAAACTTAGCGGCCCTGAGAAGGCTCTGAGATGTTGGCAGTGATGACTTCCTTATGTTACCAATAGCTGGGGCAGCACAGTGATTTCAACTTGTAAATTACCGCGCTGCCACTGCTTCTAAAAGAAGAAAAGTTAAATCAGCACTGCCAGTGGCTCAGAGCCCTTGTCAAGCTTCAAGCCTTGGAAAATGCTAGTCCCGGATATTTGGCCTGTCCGCTGTTTTGTAGTGGGTGGGTAATCCGGAGAGTGAGAAATACGTTTGACTGAAGATCTTAGGGCTACTTAATGCTCTGAGTTGTCATTTAGGGAGGGCCATCCCTGATAATGTATTGCAGATGAATTTTCGGACACTCTAGGGCCACTATTCAGTTGCTACCTGGCTGCACAAGTTAAGCTGGATAAACTTATCCAGCTAATTATGGTCAGCCAACTACCAGTCCTAGACATGACCGACTAGCTAATCATTATAACACTGAATATCAGCATTTATCTGGCCAACTTATCGTAGGATTTGTCATCCTGCTAAAAATATAGCGCAATGATGAGCCGTGACTAGAAAAGGGGTGGAGGCGATAGCATGCACCCGGCCGTTTTTGCCCCCTGTGGTTGTGGCGCGCTGCACACCACCGCTCCCATAGCGCCACCGTAAAAGCTGTAGTTATTTTCGGTGCTACTGCCAGCAATCATTTATTTTTTTATTTTTATTTAACAGCTTTTTTATACTGATATTCGTGGTTACATCATATCGGTTTACATCAAAACTAAGAGAAAATACAATAAACAGGGAAAGGGAGGGGGGAGTGGGATAACCAATAAAAGGATAGAAGTTAACAAGGAAGGAAATAGGAGAACCAACTAAAAGGGTAAATAACTTAATAACGTAACAATGACTTTAGTGTTAAACATTATCGCCCGCAGCAGTACCATCAATAATCTTTTCCTGAACCCAAACCATCCCTTTTCGCTCATTTAAATGTTATCATCACGATGCGGTCATTATCGCGTGTATTAGGGCGTTATCGCATGCGTGTTTTGAAAAATGATCCCCTTTGATGGCTAAGTGTCCCTGCCCAGGAAAGCCCTCACCCTGTCCCTCACTTAGCAGGATATATTTTTATTCAGATAAAAAGTTAGCAAGCTAAGTGGCAGCTGCTGGCCATGCCTGGATATTCGAATCGTGCCACTTAGCCAATTAAGTGGTGCTATATAATGGGCCCTATGTGTCTTGGAATATCCCTACAGTCCTTCTAATATATCGTGCCAGTTGAATAAATGTTGAAAATAAAATAGAGGATGTGGATGCATCTAAAAGGTGTAACTTTAAGTGTGTGAACTGTGACAGAATAAGTGCAGGACATTTGAGAAAAAAAGTAGGGACGGATATTGAGTATTGTGTGCAATTCTGGTCACCACATCTAAAAGAAAGATAGGGGTAGATTTTAAAAGGTTGCGCGCAGGCGTACATGTGCGCGTGCTACCCGGCACACGCACATGTTATAAAATCCTGGGTCGGCGCGTGGAAGGGAGTGCACAATTGTTGCACCTTGCGTGCTCTGCCTTCCCCCCGTTCCCTCCCAGGACGCTCCAAAATCGGAGTGGCCTGAGAGGTAACTTCCCTTCCCCCTAGTCTGACCTTCGCACCCCTTCCCACCCCTTCCCACCCCTTCCCCTAACCTTTCTCCCCCCCCCCCCCAGCCCTACTCTAACTCCCCCGACCTTTATTTTACCTTTTGCGCCTGCCTCTGGGCAGGTGCAAGTTGCACACGCCGGCCGACTGCTGGCATGCGATTCCCGGCACAGCGGAAAATATGGCCGCTGTGCCGGGAGCCTGACCCCACCCCTGGACCACTCCACCCTGCCCCTTTAGTAAAGCCCTGGGACTTACATGCGTCCTGGGGCTTTACACGCGTCGCTGGGCCTTTTGAAAATAGGCCCGGCGCACGTAACCTTTTTAAAATCCAGCCCATATAGCAGAATTAGAAAAGATACAGAGAAGAGTGACCAAAATGATAAAGGGAGATGGAATGATTCACCTATGTGGAAAAACTAAAGAGGTTAGGATTCTTCAACTTGGAGAAGAGACGGCTTCCCATAAACTGCTATTACGGTAATTAATAAGCAATAGTAGCTTGTGATTTATCTAATGTTTGGGATCTTGCCAGGTACTTGTGACTTGGATTGGCCACTGTTGAACACAGGATGCTGGGCTTGATGGACCTTTGGTCTGACCCAGTATGGCAAATCTTATGTTCTTATCATAGAGGTTTATAAACAGAAGGAGAGAAATCCAAAGGTTCAAATCAACCTTTTTATATTTGAAGGCTGAAAAATGGTATTTTGTTACTGTAGATAGTATCTCTAGTATTTGGAATGATGCCAATGAAAGTCTCTGCAGTCAAAAGAGGAAGAGTATGATCTATGACATCCCTTAAACACAAGGGCAGCAACATCAAATTCATGAAAATATGACTTTCCTTAGGTCAATTGCAGTTCTGCAAAACAAGGGTTTTACCATCAGCCTTCCCCATGTCTGTGAGCAGTAGTCTACTTGGCTGATATATTTTGGGTGAAAAGACAGCTATCGCTCTTTCCATTACAGTTACTTTGTTGTATTGTTTATTTTTGTGTTACAGGAAGTTTTAAAGAACCAAACATCCAGGGAGCATCTAATTGATGCCTTTGCTTTTTGTGAAACAACGCGCTGCTGGGAAGAGTCGCACAACAGTGATGTTCACTGATAAAAACAACTCCTCTTTGCCCCAGAAAGCTGGACAAAAGAAGACAAGACCGCAGGGCCTTCCCTCGCCAGCACTGTGTTGTGCTTGTGGACTTTGCATTATGTTAGCAGGGATCAACATCACCCTGGTGGGGGCATTTGCTTTTGGGACCTTCCTCCCCATGAACAACCCTCCTATCATCATTGGACCCATCTTGCTGGTGGTGGCCTTCACATTTTTTGGAGCTTGTTGTATCTGCAGTCGGAGACCTCCCGCTCATGGTACAAGGAAGTCAAAGCCTGGCTCCAACATTGGCTTCATCAAGCCTGGGAACACAGCCTTCGAAATTGAAACCAGTGAGCACACGGTGCAGGATACCACTGCCGTCCAGCTCAGCCCCACTAATTCTCCAGTATCATCACGGAAGTCCACCCCAGTGCACGAAAACTCTAAGACCTGCAAGCTCTTCACCATGGATGGGAATGGACCTGCAGCAAAATACACTGCTGGGGGAGAGTCGATACAGTTGAATTTACCCAGAGATCCCATAACATAAAACCAACCAAATAATTAGACTTCCCAGCAACAGACACAATTCCATGCAAGTGCTGACATCGGATGGAGCCATCCTTGCAACCCAGCCGATATTTGATTGACACTTTTTATTAAGGAAAACTCTGAAATAGAAAAATGGAATTAAAGAACTCAAACTTTTCCACAGGGGATCTCTGGTTTCTACATGTGCAGAGAGTAATCTTTGACCTTTTTTGTTTGTTTTGAAAGAGTGCCAAATGTATTTTTTCTTTTTTTAATGGATTGTCATCCTTTCCTTATCTTCTGTCATCCTCTGCAGAGGTCTCCCAGCCTCAGGGTGAGACTGTGACGGGGGTGTCAAGTGAAGTTGTGGCATGAGCTTATTGTAATGGTAGTTGAATATTTTGTGATGTATTGAAAGAGAAAAGTCCATGACATATCAGAGGAAGCAAAACAATCAGATTCAATTTGATGTCATAGCTCTACTAGTTGGTCAAAGCTGCATAAACCTAATCCAAAGAAAACAAGCCAGGCACACCAACCAAAGGATCATAAAGCCAAAGAGCTGGTTTCATTATGAACCATTAGACATGGCTAAATGTTTATAATGGAACCAAAGTTTCAGCTTTGTGATTAATACTTTCTAGTTCTTTCATGTGCTAGTAGTGCCAAGCTTGGTTTGCTTTGAGAGGCTCTTCTGGGAAACTATGACTATGGCAATAAACAGTAAGTAGGTGTGCAACAAAAAAGAGGGTACCATGCACCCAAGACTGGCTTATGGTATTTATTAATCAACTAGTTTTGGGGAATGTCCTCTCCCCAGTCCCTAAACACCAGCACATTACAGCAGATTGGCCAGAGAGAGCAAGAATGGCTGTCTGGGAGGTGTCATGGGGTCTTGTCTGGCTCCATTTCTGACAGCTAGAAATTACGGTTCCCTTCACAACCAATGACTTCCTTTCCCACGTGATTTAATGAGATGCGTAGTAAAAGTACTGTGCAGCACATTGGATTAATTTGTTAATTAAAGTGAACCGTTACTGTTTGCCCTTACTGCTTCCCTACTCATGGGTTGGAGATGGACTGTGACAAGGCCAAAGAAAACTGACAAGAAAGCTGTGAATTCACCATATCCCATAAACCTAGAGAAAATCCATAAGGAAAGTAAGTGGCATCCAATCAGGAGGCAACTGCATGGAAATCAAAGGATGGCCAGAGGTCCATTGCATTTAGATGAAAAAGGATTTGTCCATCTGTAGCCAGACCAGCTGGGCAGTGAAATAAAACTCCTTCTCAATCCTAAATAAAGAGGTTCCCTTGTGTCTGCAGGAGCAGCTTTCCTTGATGTCAAAGCCCATCATTGATGCACCGATGCTTCTCACCTCCAAAACTGTGCCCAAGTCCCACAAGCAGAGTCATAAATAATCAGTGCAGGAGAACCTCACCCTCTGTCACCAGAAGATGTTCAGGCAGCCCCAGTTTTCTAAGGGTCAATCCGGCTAAAACTCCAAGCCAGCTATGGACTCGCATTTTGGTAGCCAAATTACCTACTATTGAAAGCATTTTCAAATGAGAAGCAAGGCGATTATATACTGTTCTTCTCATCTCAGTAGAAGCTGCAAATGATAGGTTTCAACGCCTTGTGTTTGTCTCTACGTTTGGGGATTAGCGTGCTTAGAGACCTCCTGCCTTCTCTCTGCCAGTGCCAAGATGAATCCCAAGATGCTCCTCTCTCAGTGACATCACGGTGCTGATCCCTTTGTGGCGTTCATCAGAAAACGCACCCCAAACCTTTCCAGCACCTCTAGCTGCTGCTGCTCCCTTGTCTGGCCCCCTACCACCACTAGCTGCTCTTTGGTTCCCCGCCATCTATTTATGTCATCACTACCACAATTCAGTGAAACCCTCCCCAGCTAGGGCTCCTCCTGCTCCATGATACCACTCCTTGGGTCTTCCCTCCTTCTACTGCTAGTTCTGAGCCTCCAGTCTCCTGCCACTGTCACCATTCACTTCATACCGCTGCCATCGCTCATCTGGCGCCCTCCTCTCCAGCTGCTGTCAGCATTCCTTGCACTCTCCACCCCTCACAGTCACACTTAGGTCCTGCTACTGACCTCTCTCTCTGCACCTCGCACGTTGCCTTGTCCCTGGCAGCAGCTCCAGGCAGTGCCTCTTTTCTGCTTCTCACCGACTGGGATCTAGAAGGAGCCAAAACAGATTGCACACCTGTGCATGAGCTCCCCACGGCACCGTGGCACCACTTTTACCCAACAGCACTAGTGACAAAAAACACGCAAAGGAACTCAGGTGGCGATTCACGGGGAAAACAGGAAATGACTCCAAAGACACATTTGCTGGCTAGATAATGGCAAATCAAAAATACTAAAAGTAAAACAAACGACAGATCCTAGGTAAGCCAACAGTAAGGTTCTTAAACCATATGAAATAACTTTGATGGTCCTTCCACTTTAAACTGGCAGGTAGTAACTATCATTAGGTAAAACACAATGCCAAGGTTCCATCCAATAATTCCTTCTGAGAACAGTGCCAAAGATACAGGGGTGCCCAAGGTGGGCAGTTATTTAACAGAACAAGAGATAACTCCTCATATAGGGGCCAATGTAGTAAGCTGAGCATTAGAACTGGGCACTGAAATCCAGCACACAGTTTCTTAATGCACATGCTAAATAATTTTTTAACTTGTGATGCCACAGGCTAATGCACCAGGAATTAAAAAATACAAAACCCCCAAAAATGTGTGCAAAGAAAATGCTTAGCATGCATAAAAACATGATTTGTGCAAATGCTTAGCATGCATAAAAATATGTGCAAATGCTTAGCATGCATAAAAACATGATTTGTGCAAATGCTTAGCATGCATAAAAATATGCATAAAAATATGATTTGTGCACATGCTTAGCATGCATGAAAACATGATTTGTGCACATGCTTAGCATGCATAAAAACATGATTTGTGCACATGCACCATGATTTCTGTGCCAAAGATTCGATTTACAGGTGCGGGCACCAGAACTCCAGCTTCTACTCCTAGACTAACACTGGCCATGGAAACCTGACTACATCTCAGAGTAGGCGCTGAAAAAACACGTGTTAAGCCTGCGCACCTCTCTGTATTGGAGGGCAATAGCTAATGCCATCATTAGCATAGGATTTACACGAAAAGACGCTAACTTGTATGCACATGGAGAATAACTTTCAAACAACTATGAGCGACAGAATATCCAGGCATAAATGGCTGAATGCAAAATTACGATACAATTTTATAATCCACGCGTATCAGATGCACGCGTATTATAAAATGCACTTATCTCTACACCACAATGTACACATACAGGTATGCTTATACATGGATACATTCAATGCATCGAAAGCGTGTACTTTCTCTATTTTAAAAATATATGCGCGTATAGTTGATGTGTGAAAATAAAGTAGGACTTGTGTAAATTTGTATATTTTAAAATATGCACATATGTAAATGAAATTAACCAGTTTACCAATTACTCCCCCAGTCCTTCCCCAGGTCATTGAGACCCTCCTGGTTCTTTAACCTAAACTCCTCCCAGTTCACCCAGACCTCCCACCCGGCCAATAGTACCACAATAATCATGTTTAATATCACTTCCACCAGATAATTAGCAGGTGTAAAATTAGGCAAATTGGAAAATCTACAGTCGTGACTTTTAAAATAACAACTTATGTGCGTAATTGTTGATCCTGCCCTGGAGTGCCCTAACACCACCCCCTTTTTATGCACAAATACGTGCACGCAAAAGCAAACATACGCATGTTAAGTTTCATATTTATAAAACAGCATGCACGTGGGGAGATATTATTTATGTTTGAATATGTAGCAGGCACGTGCATTACTTACATCAGTTTTAAAAGTGGACTTATGTACATTACTTCACTTTGGAAATCATCCAAAATAATGCATTCAAACTCGCCTGCAGAAAGTTACGCTGCTCTTGGTAGGGCGTAGCTCACGGAGGTTCGTTTATGCGCCCACCTTTTAAGCATGTACGTAAAACCCAACTCCGCCTTCTGGAACACCTACTTTGTGTGCACCTAAATGGATGTGTAAAATCGGGTTATGCACAAACCACGAGCAATTTTATAATGAGCCACTTTTACATAGAAACTCGTGTTTTATGTGCACACATTACTTGAAAGACACCTTCATAAAATGCTTTTCATGACCAATTGCACCAAAAATATCTAATTTTCAATCTTAGCAGCCAACCATTCTCAAAATAATTACATATATATATATGATCAGCTTGATTTGCTCAAATTGCTTTTGCGCAGATGCTAACGTTAGGGTAGAATAATCACTTTAGATTCTCCTCCTGTTTTGAACGCAGCATTCTTGCAGGCCGATTCAGAAAAACGTGCAGGCCACTCTCCTGGGCGCGCGATTCAGGAGGGTGGCCTATGCAAATTAGGGCCCGCGGTAAAAAGAGGCGCTAGGAACACTAGCCCGTCCCTAGCCCCTCTTTTTGGACAGGAGCGGCGGCTGTCAGCGGGTTTAACAGCCGAAGCTCAATTTTGCCAGCGTCGGTTCTCGAGCCCGCTGACAGCCACGGGTTCGGAAACCGGACGCCGGCAAAATTGAGCATCCAGTTTTCAACCCGTGAGCCGCGGGCTGATTTTAGCATAACATCACTGAATTTCACTTGTGAACAAACCTGCTGTGTCCGTTCCCACGCAAGTCACTCCTACTACAGAAGCCTCTGCTCCTAGGACCTGTTCTTCAAGCCCCATAAGTGATCTTCTCAGAGAAGTCCATGGCCACGGTAATTCTCCTGTTGTAAAGATTTGTTGGGATATTTTTCACCGTCTCTTGCCTCTTCCCACACACATCTTTATTTTATACTAGATCAATACTTCCACAACTTTGTTAGCCACGTTTCTTTTGGCGGTTTTATGCACAGAAGTGGCTCTTTCAAAATTGTCCCGGTGGGTATGTGTGTCACTGTGCGCTCTTCCATGCATTCTGTGGGGAGGACGTGTGGAGCTGTTTTCCTCCATGGACTACGCTCTCGGGAATGCCTCTTTTAAACCCAACTACAAGGGGGTGAGATGTGGCAGCTGTAACCCCAGCCTGCAGGGTGATCCACTTCCAGATCCATATTCAAAGACCAGCTGATGATCCTATTAACTTTACCTGGTCATCCAGCAGCACTTATGCAGGTAAAGGTGCCAACGCATCTATCCGGATAAAGTTTTCCGGCCAACTTTAGCACATCAACGTTTCCAGTCAGAGTTAGCCGGCTACCTTTAGCTGGCCAGCGTCGAACATCGGCACTGACTGGCTGAAATGTAACTCTGACCCGGGAATTCCTCCAGTGCTGCCTCATTTTATCAGGTAAATTTTGTGTGGACAATTTGCCTTGACAAAATGTACCTACTTAATGTGGATAGAGTGGGAGGGATAACGAAAACCCTGAATATTTGTCTGGCTAACTCTCATAGTTCACCAATAAAATCTTTTGAATATGGGTCTCCTTACCCTGTGCCTCTGGAAGCCAGGAAAAAACAGGGAATTTTGTCTTAATTTGGCTTTCCCAGTAAACCAAAATAAATGTATGTAAATGAGCACATAAAAGGGGACTTTAGGTTAAATGCTCCTTTCTTTAATAAAAGAAAAAAATCAAATCCTCTAAAGCTGAAAATGGAAGATAGCTGAAAGCAAAGAATCACCATAACTCTTAGCCAATCAGATAGCAGCTGACAGCAGAGAATCAGCATAAAACTCTTAGCCAATCAGATAGCAGCAGACAGCAAAGAATCAGCATAACTCTTAGCCAATCAGATAGCAGCTGACAGCAGAGAATCAGCAAAACTCTTAGCCAATCAGATAGCAGCTGACAGCAGAGAATCAGCATAACTCTTAGCCAATCAGATAGCAGCACTGCTGAAAGGAGGCAGTCTGAAGAGTTCTGCATGTGGCCATGAGCCTTTGGTTTTCCCTGGCTGTAATCTCCTCGGATAGGCAGCAGCAGCAGTGATGGATCACTTAGAAGCCTGGAATCCAGTTAAGAGGCACAGATGAAAAGAACAAATAGCCTAGCTGCCTGGGTGCCGCAGATAACCCAAAATTTCACCATGCAAGTGCTTGCCTCATGGCTACCCAATTCACGAGATTAGTAGAGAACGAAATAACTGATACAATTTCTTCTAAAAATCCTTGTAGTTTTATGTGCTGTTTGTTTCCTTAATACTGAATCAACAAAATGGCATTACTTAACATTTAACTGATTTCCTGCCTGCAGAACAGGCACGCTCAGGCCTGACATGTTGCCATAGTATTCCGAGGGAAAGACAATGTTTTCTATGGTACTTCTGTCCTGCTTTTTAACTTTCCAAATCTTTATATGTTGCCTTTGTGATTGTTAAAAAAAATAAAAATAAAAAAAAAACCCAGCTAGAAGCATTTGTACAGATTTATTTTAAACAAAAGAAAGACAGCAAAAAAGATTTATCCATGCAACATAAACTGGATTTTACAATGTAGCGATGTGCAAACTGTGAATTTTGGACACACAAAGACCAATAAAACTGACTTGTTGCTAAATTCATTTATTTGATTTTCGTTTTCCGAGTTCTTATGGTTCAGACATAAAAGAGCTGTAGAAATTCCAAGGGGCCATCGATGTGGGGCGAGTCCTCTATCCATGTCCAATTATCACTGGATAGCCAAGAACATCCAATTATCCGTGGCAGGATAGGTGCAAATTCTGTGGCATGGTGGGAAAAATGTAGTGGCCATACTTCTTAATTCTTTTATAGATTAGATTCTGAAAATTGCATTATTATAGATCCTTTTTTTTAAATATGTAGTGATGTCTGGTCTCATTGACTTCCCTTTAAACACCACCCTTAATGAACTGGCCCAGTGGATCAGTGGCAAGCAGTGGCCAGGATTTGACTCCCAAGTCAGGTCTTCTGCTTTCTGAGGCTGGGAATGCTACAAAGGTAGCACAGCGCAAGCATTGCACATTACGGTGGCCCCTCTGAATGGCCAGACCCAGGGCTCATCACTGCAGGGCTATGGAAGGCCCCTGGCAGATCTCAATGACTGGCCTAAGAGAGGTGGGAGAGGGGAGGACTGGAAACCCCCCAAGCAGTTGTACATGAAAGCATAGCCCAATGGAGGCTGGGTTATTAGAGAGCTGGAAGCCCCAGGAGCACGGAAAAACTGTTGGCCTTAATACGGTGGTGGAAATGCAAACTTATTTCACACATGGGTTCTCAACCCAGTCCCCAGGGCACACGCAGGCTTTCAGGATGGTCAGAATGAGAATGAATATGCATGAGATAGATTTTCATGCATTGCCTCCACCGTATGCAACTCTCTCTCAGGCATACTCATCGTGGTTCTCCAGAATATCTGACTGGCTCGGTGCGTCCTGGGTTGAGAAGCACTTAACATATTGTTTAAATACAAACACCCTAAAAGAGCAGACTGCCTTGTCCTGTCCATATTCATTCACTGTTCAGTGTTAAGTTGCTTTTGCTGGATGCACAGATTAAACAATGCTTAATGTAAATCCTGTCATCTATTTACTTGCACAAACTTCAGAACACAAATATTCCGAGCCCCAAATTGGTTCTCAAAATGGCCAAAGGATGTTTGCATCGTGTTATTGCAATCATATTTGGTTAGCCTGCTAGGGTGTTTGTATCAATACTAAATTTGCTTGAGTCAGTCTCTTAGGAATTCTGGGTTAAGTTCTGCAAAGAAACCTTTGGATTTTGAATACATCTGTTATTTTCCTTGCACTCAATTCTTAATGTGAAACTGATAAAAAGGAGAGATTCTGCAGCATTGAGCAGCTTAGCGGCAAACTGGTGTGTGTGCGGGGGCCCGTGACCAGGTACTCTGGCAGATCCTTCTACCCACCCTTGCAAGTACAAAAAACGTCTTTCCGGTCTGCTTTGATCTAATGGTGAATGCACTGGAGAAGGAAAGTGGCTCCAAGCTTCTGAATGAGGCTCATGTGTCCTATTTGTGCCAGCTTACATTAAGAGACCATGGGCAAAAGTAACCTTTGCAGTAGCTATAGTCAAGTTTTACCTGGATAAGCTGACTCAACAACAGATGTGAACCACTAGGAACACAAATCTGTCTAATTACGCAAGGAAGATCC
Source organism: Rhinatrema bivittatum (assembly GCF_901001135.1). Lineage (NCBI taxonomy): Eukaryota > Metazoa > Chordata > Amphibia > Gymnophiona > Rhinatrematidae > Rhinatrema > Rhinatrema bivittatum. Next base: position 117,190,626 of record NC_042624.1, read on the forward strand.
ACCCATCATTGAAAAAATGAGCAAGAGAAAAAGTGGAAAATGGGCGTTTAAACTGAATGTGTTTTTAAATAGCACAACCGTGATGAATGAACGGAAATAATCATAAATAGAAAAGAAAGTCAGCTTATCTGAGTTTCAAGGCCAAAATGAAATCACATTCTCCCTGTTACAATGCAAGGCAACATCTCGTCTTGGCTCAGCATGGGCATTTCATTTCAGCACCTGCTTTGGGTTGTGCTATGTATAGCGCTACATAAAAGATGTGAATGGTTAACTGTGAATTGAATGGATCTCCAAATTATCAAGGCAGCAACAGAGGACCTACCAATGCCTGCACACGAGGTCGCAAGCAAGGCAACTTCATTAGTCAACTTGACAGAAATGTTGTAATTAACTATAAACTGAGCCCATGCACTGCATGATTTGTGAAGCAGGGTGGATAGCAGTGCTTTAAGGAGTGTGGGTGAGCGTCCATGTCTTCTGATCTCCCTCCAGTTCTGTGCATGCCCGGTGCAATGGATGCATGCTATGAGAGGGAGTCTTTTTAAACTAGGGTTTGAGGGATAAGTTTGTATCCAATAATATACCTAAGTCCTTCTCTTCTGTTTGCATAGAGAAAAGCCTCCCATCAGTCCTTTCGAGCAGAGTTGTCCTGCTAATCCAAAGCAGACTATTGTCTGGAAAATGGAACTACGACCACATCATCCCAACGCTGATCACTCTACGTTGACTCCCTGTTCAATCAAGAATAATCTACAAAGTACTCACCATAATTTTCAATAACATTAATCCGAATAATGATCTGTTGGGAATAACATTTAAATCACATATTCCGTCATGAACGATCACAAAACAAAGGCCTCATACAAATCCCGACAGTGTGTGGGTGTGGGTGGGTGTGACTGTGTGTGTGTATGAATGGGAGCTGTGTGTGTGTGTGTGAGAGAGTGTATGAGTGTGAGTGTGTGTGTGTGTGAGTGTGTGAGGGTGAGAATGGGTGCTGCAGGTGGATTCCAACCTGCCAGCAGCTGAAATGAAGATGAGGGCCTGACGCTGCTGGTAGAGCCCAACCAAAGAAAAGCTGGAGATGCCTGTGGGTTTCTCCGAGAGGGAGTGATGTGTGTATGAGGCTTGTATGTGTGTGTGTGTGTATATAAGAAAGAGAGGAGAAAGCTTGTGCATCCCTTTTCCACTAATCCAGGACAATCTCAGGATGACTGGCAATCAAAGTTCCCAGGTATGGAGAGTGTGAATTTTAAAAATTCTTTTTTGGTTTTATTTTTCAGGTGTTATTTGCTGTGTCTGCTGTTTTGAAATATTTTATTGGTATTTGGGACCTTTAAAACAACTTGTATATGAGTTTTTAATTATTTGATCTTTTATTCATCAGCTGTTTTTGAAATATTATTAGTATGTTTTAGTATTATGATTATGTATTTATTTTATTTCTTGATTTTATTGTTTGATGTTTGATGAATGGTGATGGCTCTGTTTTTTCACTGTTGCACTGCATAGAGTTTCTGGTTTCTTGTGGTTTCCAGTTCAGTTTTTCTCTGCACATTTGTATTTCTACTTTATGATTGCTCTATTCTGTATTTGCTGAGGGTAGGCTTATGATCTGCATTTGTGATGGAGGAGAGGCATTCTCCTAATAGGAAGTGTATTAGTGTGTTAGGGCTTTGAGAGGGTCAAGCCCACACCCAACGCACATCACAAAGTCATGATTTATACAGGAACGTCGGTATAAAAAGTTATAAATAAAGAAATACTACCATAGGGGTTCCAAGTGTCTTTTTTTTTTACAGGGATTTCTGGTTGGCATCACAGCAGTGCATGTAAATGTAATATAAGTGATATTTTTACCTCAGAATACTGCACTTTGATATTTTTCATGTAAAAATGAAAAGCTATGTCCACCTCTTTTAATGTAGAATTTCCTTCCCTAAGTTTACTCTTTGGATGTGTATGCTTTGGAGGCTGAACAGGGAAACAAGCAGTGCACAGAGACGCCCTCTCCCTGGAGCAGGCTTCCCGAGCCTTCAGGGCACATGCATACCTGTGGCAGGCCCATCTAATGATGTGGAGCGTGGCAAACCTGTTTGTACAATCCCAGGACTCTTTGTAAAGACCAACGAGGTAATCTAGTGTTGATGCCCAAAACACTGGAAGACAGCAGGCTGAAAGTCAAAATCTCCACAAGAAAAGGAACTTGCAAACTATTTTGAAAAGGTTGGCGTTGACTGAATTAGCTGAAGCTTAACCTGTCCAGCCTGAGCAGGCCTCACCGTACTATACCTGTATCACCTGATCCGTCTCGGTATCTTCCTGCGAATGACGCTGAAAATAATTTTCCACACAACGAGGTACAACGCCAGCATGCATGCATGTACCTTGTGGTGCCTTTCTCATGTTGAGGTATCTAGAAGTTGTGGATCCTGAAGGAAAAGGTGAGGTCTGATCAAGTGGAGCTGCTGTTTATTGGAGCAAAGGGGTCAGATAGTCTCAGGATCTCTCTTTAATTCACATGCGTGCTCCCATTTCAAAGCACTTGTAAACCAGCGGCCAGTCTTCAGAGAATAATGACTTACGGGCTTACTGAACTTGCATGGAACTAGTCCCTAGAACAGCTGAGGAGGAATGAGATCGGTAACAGCAGCTCTGGCCCTAGAATTAGTGGCTTATTAGTGTTAACATTGCTGAAAATGTTAATGATGGATCTGACACTAATGAGGACATTGTAGACGTCAGCACAACTAGGAGTTAATTTCATCTGGCGCATGATTTCCATACAGTTGATTGCTTCTACTGGATAAAGCACTAACAGAATGAGAAATTGAATACATTGAAACAAGCACAGCAGAATGAAAATAATTACGGCACAGATAAATACGCCATTAATGAAACTGGTTCTGTTTTCAAGGGGATGGAATATCTGCTGTCACAGTGCTCAGGGTACGTCCCTGTGCTTAGGCACTGGAAAGGACAGCGCATGAGTCGCTCCATGGGACCACACAAAGTGGCTGAATTAGCCAAGTTTGACTTTTGAGGTCAGTGACGCCATCATCAAGGATACGGGCTGGACAAAACAGTGCCCCTGGAGAGGGTTTACTCTCAATGCCTCCTTTCTCTTTCAGGCTCATGTTCCATGCAGACTCAGACTCATTCAGAAGGGCAGTCTGGTGCTCTTCCGGCTGGGCTCCAACGGTGCTGCCCTTCTGACCACCCTGCAAACTCCATGCACACAATACCCAGGTGCACGCCACTGAGCCAAGGGGAAGTACCTCCAGCATCCTCCATGCACATTAATGACCTTTAGGTCTTACTTCACCGTAATTTGCTTTCTGGGTGTAGAGAACGTTCTAGTTTTGCCCTTTCTCCTTTGGGAGTGCAGTAATCTGGTTCTGCCAGTAGAGGGAGTAAAACTTAGAGGCACAAGTTAGTAGTAAACCTCTTCCTGGGCTTTTCATTTCTTGAAGTGAAAGACGAATTGCAAAAATACCCATAGAGAGAAAAACCATGTTCTTCTGAAGCAGTAGCAAGAGAAGATCAACGCTGGAGCCACCTAGGAGACAGGCAGGCTCATCCTGATTTTCCTCTAAACCTTTAGTAAATCCCTAGAGAAGGATTTACTTTTCCGAAAAGAAGAGATGAAGAAGCTGAAGAAGGGGTTGAAACTTGGCCTGGCAGTCCTTGCATATTTCAAGTAAGAGAGAAGGAGAGGAGATGTCCGTCCGTCCCCCCGAAAGCCTGAGAAGGAAGGGGATTTTGTCTCATGTGTGATGTGGGCTGAGCATGTTCAGTGGGTTGAACATTGTATGTGTGTGAAGGATTTTATCAAATAATATTTTGCACTAAAAACGCTTTTTGATGTAATAAAAATAATTCTTGTTTCTTGATATAAATGAAACAAGGTTTAACTGATGGTGTCGTATTTTTCAGACTGTACTGATCTAGGCGAGTTCATTTGGTTGTTCCTTTGCATCCTTTTGGTGCATCCTTCATATGAACAGAACAAGTGTAAAGAGATTCTTTTTTTGTAAATATTTTTCCTGGCCACTTTCACCAACCATTGAGACTTTGGGGTCTATGTAATAATAATAATAACCCTGGTAAAACAACATTACAAGAGCTATCTCACCCGGGCTAGGGGAATTTCATGGGATTTAATCAATCTCAGTTTATTCTTTGGGAAATTTGCGCATCCCCAGCCACGGCAATCTGTAATGGGCTCTCCTGCCTCCCCCCGCCCCTCCCCCAATCCTGGGGCTGCCATCGTTTCAAGGGGACATAAAGCCCTGTATACACCCCCCACCTCCCCCAAATTAAAAATTCTTTGGTGATCCATGGCAAACCCCTGCTCCCTGCTCCCGACCTGCACCATGCCCTCAAATGTAAAAAGAAAAAAGCCAGTTATCTATGTTTTGAACTCTCTTTATGGTCCTTTAGCCCTGCTTATCAAAAATCAAAGCCCCCTCTGCAAGCCTCACCCCACAGCTCTAGGCCAATGAAGGCGAACTCCGGTCCTCGAGTGCCACAAACAGGCCTGGCTTTCAGGATCTCCACAATGAATATGCATGAGACAGATTTGCATGCACTGCCTCCATTGTAGGAAAATCTGTCTCCTGCATATTCCTTGTGAATATCCTGAAAACCTGGCCTGCTTGTGGCAGTCGAGGACCGGATTTCGCCATCACCTCTCTGAGGCCACATCTGAAGAGGAGAAGAACAGCCCCCTGTTCATTCCTGCCCCGCTGATGCTAGCTTTCAAAATGGCGCCAGCTGATCCCATTCACTCCTTTGGCCCCCCTCGTGTGCCTGAGTGGCCCAGGAGCATTGCCAGACACCTCAGCCTGGAGGGGAATGTTAGCTGCACCTCTGCTAAATCCATTTCCCTAAAGGAGCACAGCTCATGAGTTCTTTTTGCAAACGTCACTACAGGCTGGCAAGCTAATGAGCTGATTCGCCTGCGTTTGCATGCCAAGCGGCTCATTATTTTACCTCCTGTTGGGCCTTACTTTTGTGCTACTCTGCAAAATGGCCAAATAAGTGGCGGCATCAGCCGATAGCACGGGCTAATTGGGAAGTAACTCACGTTACTGGCTGACTTATTGCCATTTTTCGGCTAAGTGCGAATAGGCCTCTTGCTTTTTTCGGGACCCACATACCCTGTGTGCACTGCTATGTCTTGCTTGTAAGAACTTGGTGAAGTAGCTTAAGGAGTCCAGAATTCAGCAGGGGACAAATTCTCCCCCTTTCCCCAGTAACAGGCAGCCGGGGGAGGGGGTTGCATGCAAGGGACACAGGAGCACTTCAGCATGGTAAGAGCACCTTCTGCAAACCCCATGCATGGGAGGTAGCTGCTGCAGGTAGATGTCACACAGCCCTCCCCGGCACTGCTTGGGTGCCTCGTGCTTGATGCAGACGGCACACAGGGTCACTTCCCCCAGCTGGGTCAGGACCATCAATCCCTTTTCCAATTTGTTTTTATTGTTCGAGCTCAGACAACATCCAGCAGATATCACCGAGGCATTAATTGTGGAAATAATTGAAAAGAAGTTCCAAACAGTTCAGCGGCAAGCGGTTGCAGGTCACTGCTGTGCCACCTGTGTGCTGTTCCGCTTATGATTTTGTTTCCCGCTCCGCTGGATCCCCATTGATTCACTCCCAGGGCCGGTTCATTTTTGGGAATCTTTACGGTGGCCACCAACGGGAGGCTCTGGGCTAACAGAAGCAGAGCAGCTTAGGTTTACACAGCCAGACGGCCGATCCAGGCTTTTAAGATGGAAAAAAAAGATGTCAGTGAAACAGAGTGAGTAGGGCGAGACGCTGCCCTAATGGGAATAAATGCAGGGAGGCCGATTAAATTGACTGGAATGATTTTTCTCTAGTGTCAGCCATAATGTGCTGGGAGGACTGCGGTCAACAGGTCCCTGGCTCGCTTTAACCCCTTCCTGCACCAATTATTCTGGGATGCAGGAGAAGGCAAACCAGGTTGTTAAGGGACTGCACAGGGTGAGGGTGGGGGCAGGGAGCTTCTATTCCCCACTGCTTTCCTTTTGCAAACGCCTCCTCCAAAAACAGAAGCTCCCAAACTGCATCCCTAGGCCTTTTACAATAAGACGGTGACTTTCGAACCATAAGTGCCTGGGCATCAGCAGGAGCCCAGGGGTGCGGCCATTTTATAACTCGCACGCGTGTGTATGCGCGCGTGTTATAAAACAGCCTGGCTGCGCGCACACGGGCGCTGAATTTGAAGTGGGTGCGTGCAAATCCCGCTTCCGTCACGTAAACTGTGGGATTTTAAAAGGGGCTCACGCCCCCGTCATTGCCAATTTCACCAGTTCGTCCAGCAGTTAAGAGTTAGGTCCTCCAAATCCCCCCCCCCCCCCCCCCAGTTACCCCGGACTCTTTAAACCCCTCAGAAATAGCTCGATCCTTTTATTTTATAACGCAAACATCAGGGGACCTCGACGCGTGCCGGGCGCGTATTTATGCGCGCATCACTTGCCCAGACCCAGAATCGCCCCACTCCTTTTTGGAAATTTTTTGAGTAGCGCACACTGTGACATTCACGCACGCGACTGGGCGTTTATTTGCGCACCCCCTAATTAATGCACGCGCCGAGCGTTTGACATTCACCTTTAAGCCTAGAGGCAGTGCCAGGGGGTTTCAGAGAAGGCGAGAGGTGGTGCTCTAACATTGTTTTTGGAGGAATTTCTTGATTTCCCAGCGCTAACACCTGAGAAGGAAAATATTTCTTACATTGTAAAAGAACAGCATCGCATCCCGTACCTAACAGCGCAGGTAAGAAACTGCATTAAGGGATTGTTTACTAAGGAGCATGAACACCTTAATGTATATTAAACTCAAATTCGGCACCTAACACTTGCTAAATCCATATTAACGAAACATCATCAGTGAGGCCCATTTAAAAGTCACTAATGATGCAGAGCATATCCCTTTAGCACGAGAAAAGTAGCGCCCGCACAGCTATTCAAAATGCTGCTGGCCGACCTGATGCTTTTTTTTCCCCTCCTCCTGCATAGAGACTACTAGAGACTACTAGAACTTTCTCTAGGCGCGTATAACACCATATGCATGTCGGCCCTATTGGTAAAGGACCTCACCCACAATTTTGTGTGCCTCGGGCAAAGCTGATTGGTATGGCAGCCCCTTGACACTTAGGTTTTGTGCTGGCAGAAAACAGATGCTGTGAACGACTGCCTTAGGATCTGCATGCACGGGATGGGCGCAGGGTCTTCCTTAGCGCTCCGGGCACTGGCTGCCTTAGGATCTGCATGCACCGGATGGGCGCAGGGTCTTCCTTAGCGCTCCGGGCACTGGCTGCCTTAGGATCTGCATGCACCGGATGGGCGCAGGGTCTTCCTTAGTGCTCCGGGCACTGGCTGCCTTAGAATCTGCATCCACCAGATGGGCGCAGGGTCTTCCTTAGCGCTCCGGGCACCGGCTGCCTTAGAATCTGCATGCACCGGATGGGCGCAGGGTCTTCCTTAGCGTGCCAGGCACTGGCTGCTTTAGGATCTGCATCCACCAGATGGGCGCAGGGTCTTCCTTAGCGCTCCGGGCACTGGCTGCCTTAGGATCTGCATGCACCGGATGGGCGCAGGGTCTTCCTTAGCGTGCCAGGCACTGGCTGCTTTAGGATCTGCATCCACCAGATGGGCGCAGGGTCTTCCTTAGCGCTCCGGGCACTGGCTGCCTTAGGATCTGCATGCACCGGATGGGCGCAGGGTCTTCCTTAGCGTGCCAGGCACTGGCTGCTTTAGGATCTGCATCCACCAGATGGGCGCAGGGTCTTCCTTAGCGCTCCGGGCACTGGCTGCCTTAGGATCTGCATCCACCGGATGGGCGCAGGGTCTTCCTTAGCGCTCCGGGCACTGGCTGCCTTAGGATCTGCATGCACCGGATGGGCGCAGGGTCTTCCTTAGCGTGCCAGGCACTGGCTGCTTTAGGATCTGCATGCACCGGATGGGCGCAGGGTCTTCCTTAGCGCTCCGGGCACCGGCTGCCTTAGGATCTGCATCCACCAGATGGGCGCAGGGCATCCCTTAGCGCTCCGGGCACTGGCTGCCTTAGGATCTGCATGCACGGGATGGGCACAGAGTCTTCCTTAGCGTGCCAGGCACTGGCTGCTTTAGGATCTGCATGCACCGGATGGGCGCAGGGTCTTCCTTAGCGTGCCAGGCACTGGCTGCTTTAGGATCTGCATGCACCGGATGGGCGCCGGGTCTTCCTTAGCGCTCCGGGCACTGGCTGCCTTAGGATCTGCATGCACCGGATGGGCGCCGGGTCTTCCTTAGCGCTCCGGGCACTGGCTGCCTTAGGATCTGCATGCACCGGATGGGCGCAGGGTCTTCCTTAGCGCTCCGGGCACTGGCTGCTTTAGGATCTGCATGCACCGGATGGGCGCAGGGTCTTCCTTAGCGTGCCAGGCACTGGCTGCTTTAGGATCTGCATCCACCAGATGGGCGCAGGGCATCCCTTAGTGCTCTGGGCACCGGCTGAACAAATTTTGCTTTCAGTCCTGAGCTTCCTGCACTCACAGCTCTGCTTCAGTGCAACTGGATTTCCTCTTCCTGGCTAACAATAAAGATAATTATCCTGCTGTGCGCCTGCAGCTCGCCAGGCAGCTGTGGAGGAGAGTGAGGGGGGAGGGGCTGCGGCAATGCCACGATGTTTGCTGTGGCAGAATGAATCGGCTGGCGATTGGGGAATTCACCTGGGACGCCCACAATTACTCTCTGGGAATTAACGCCAGCGCCCTGCTCTAGTGCAGTGTTTTCAGGTAATTTCACCCTTTTTATAGCACAAATTTTAAGAGGCGCTGTTTCTACTCATCCGCAATAATCCTGCCTATTCTGGAAATGCCTCCGATAAAAGCAAAATCTTCAGCTTTTTTTTTTTGTTTTCTCTTCTGCTTCCGATTTAGCTTTTGCTGGCTGGAAGACCCTTCCAGAGTTTAGGACCCGCCACTGAAAGAGATCACACAAACGTACCTGTCAGATTCAACAGCTTCACCTAGAATGGCGCGGAAAACGCCCAAGTACACCAAAAATTGCGCCAGAAACTGAGACAAGCTTCCATGTCACCTACTACACTTCCGCGCTCTGCTTGCTAAACTCGTCCCATTCTAGTGGAGCTAAAGAACGTAAGTCGAGTTTAGTGCATCGGAAGTTTAAAACAATTAAGGGTAGATTCTGAAAAAGTTGCACGCGTAAAAAAACTGGGGTTACGCCCTTCGCCGGACCTTGCGTGCACCGCGCGCATTTTCAAAGGGGCCCGGCCCGCGCGTAACCCCTGTTACATGCAGAACTGCCGGGCCTGGGGGCGTGTTCTGGGCAGTTTGGAGGGGTGGGCCGGGTCAGGCCCTGAAGTAAGTATTGAAACGAAAAAAAAAAAGGAATAGGTAGGGTTTAGGCTGTGGGGAGGAGAGGGGAAGGGGAAGGGAGGTTAGGTAGAGGGGTATGCATGTTCCCTCCCAGTCCGCTCCCTAATTGAAGTGGACTGGGAGGGAACTGGGGAAGGCCGGCATGCGCCACTGTATAATTGCATAAGTTCCCGCACATGCGTGCGTGGCCCCTGGATTTTATAACATGCACGCGCGGCCCCTGGATTTTATAACATGCACGCGCGGCCCCTGGATTTTATAACATTTGCGCGCCGGCGCACGCATGTTATAAAATCGGCTTGTCCATGTGTGTGTGCCGGGAAGCGCGCGCACATGGACGCACGCTTGTAGGTTTAAAAATCTATCCCTTAGCTTGTGCGTTAAGAAACTGAGCGCTGAATTTCAGCACGTGCTTTTTTTTTTTTTAATATATTTATTTCTTAATTTTCAGGTAACAAGCATAAACATCAACATAACAAGACACATATGTGAAAACCGTGTACATAAACCCCAAAAGGGAGTACCAGAGGTATTAAAGTGACATACCATGTATTATGCAAACAACGAAACGGAGATAAGCCATCTGTTCCTCATCCACCTCTGTCTACTCCCCCTCCCTCTAGAGCGCTGATCAGAATGGTTATTGGCATTATTCTCCCATAGAGGCATGGTTTTCTGTAATAATAACTAGTGTGAACATTAGTCTCTGATGGCTAAGGAGTCAGTAATCGTCATGATCTTAAGGCTGTAGTATGTGATGTCAGTGGGATCTCGAATCGGAAAGACGTAAAGGTGTTGGACCGCAGGTTGCCAGGCATTAAGCCCCTCACCCAAAGTGAGGAAGACGAGCTAGTGCCAAACACAGGACAGGCATAAGGAATGTTGGGTCGGGGGCCAGATCCGGCACAGGACGTCAGTAGAACTCGTCACGATTGAGATATTTCAACTGCACTGTTAATTCCAGAATTTTGCTTCTGGCCCGAGGATTGAGGGAGAGTAGATTTGGTTTCCAGATTCCTAGGAATAGGTCATATTTCTTGGCCGAGGGTGAGGTCTTGGCTGATAGCTGTTCTTAGACCGCTAGTTTATGTAGTTTTAATCGCCATTGTATTATCGTCGGAGGTTCTTTGACAAGCCGCTGGCTTAAGATTGTTTGGCCAACAAGAGAGCCTTGCTCAGAAAACTGCGCTGTGTTTGACATCAAATCCCTGGTACCAGTTCTCTAATGAGATGCAATAGACACAATTTCAGATCCATGGGCAAGTCCTGTGCAAGAAGGCGTCCTGGATAGCCGAGAGCTTTGTTCAAAAACGTTGAACGAGAGCGCATTCCCTGAAGTTATGGCAGAAAGTCGCAACATGCGCTGCACATTTCGAACAGGATGCAGAGCTGGTTCATTTCCATTTCTAGGCCACATTTGGAGCCAGCACGTGTGTTTTATGCTCATCTTTTTTTGCTGCCTCAGGGTTTGCAGACTCCTTAGGCAGACCTCCGCAAAGTAGGACCTCACTGCAGCAATGGAAAGACATCCAGTCTGTGACAGGGGCATGAGGAGCTGTAAAACAGGGGTGCGGAACATGCAGCTTGCGGGCTGTTTCCAACCCGCCACATTCCTTCATCTGACTCCTAGCCCCTGACCCCCAGCCCCTGGCCCCCAACCTCACCTTGCACACACCGCCCAAGAAGATGTCTTCCTCCAGGTTGTAGGCGATGATGGCGCCGGCTGGGGCTTCTTCTGTGCATCAGAGCCTGGGATTGCATTCCCCTGACGTCTGGCCTTGCTGACTGAGCAGCTTGGCAGCTAACAGCAGTTCCAGCCCCACCGTGGCAGGCGGAGGTGAAGAGTCGCTTCTGTTGTGCTGAGGAGAGGAGTTAGGGTTTCTGTAACTGTGATTCTGTTTGATTTCTGCCTCCACCTGAACTGTCGCTGTCACTGTGTCTGATCCTGAAGATTCGGCAGTAAACTTTGTATTATCTGGAGCACAGCTTGAGCCTGGAGAGTGGTTTGTTTGTGTGGAGCGTTCTCAGCCTGGTACCGGCCGCGCGGGTTATCCTGCCCCCAGCTCACGGCCCCGGAGATTTATTTCCTCACCTCGGGATAGTAAATTACCCTGATCCCTGGAGTACATAAGGGGGTTACATAAGCAAAACAAAACGATTTAAAACACGCCTACCGCACGTTTGGGTGCCCTAATTTTAAGCTGTCACTCGAGAAAACCTACTTTGCATATCTTCCTTAGGACTTAGTCGGCTTTAACGCGCGTATGTAAGGGGGATGTTAAAACGCGCTCGCGAGAAGGACATCCCCAGTTTTACCAATTAGTCCAGTTTGCCCAGTCTGCCTTGAGGTCATCCAGACCCCTCTGGTTCTTCAGCCTGCACTGCCCCCCCCCTCCCCCCCCGTTGACCCAGACTGAGATTTCTTCAGATTTACACCTCATCAAGAGCAGCAGCAAACATGCGCGGCTAAGAGCCCGACGCGCGCTGTGGCCGCCGGATTAAAAGTTTGGAGTTCTGTGTGGATGCTTTGCCCGCACCCCAGAATGCCCTAGTTCCGTTTCTTTTTTTTTTTTTTTTACTTGTACATGCACAGATACGCATTCAGGTCTTGCCACTTGTACATGCACAGATACGCATTCAGTTTACAGCTTTTAAAATATGCGTTGCTCACTCGTGGCCCAGATACTCATACATATATATATATGGGCCTTTTAATGCGAGCAGCGCTTAAAAAATGCACCCCTTAGTGCGCTTGGCTGCGCGCCATGCCTTACCCTTTTATTAGTGCGCGAATGCATTGGTGCATTGGAAGCTGAGCTGCGAACACTTCACAGGCACCTGGACAGATCACTAGTGGTGCATTTAGCTCAATGCACCGGCCCCACAATTTAAGAGCACATCTTCAGAGAACGTCTGAAAGGAAGAAAGGAGTCGTGTGGGTCCAGAAAAAGCTAATCCTATATTTCTTTCCCTAAATGCCTTCCTTTAATCTTTGTTGTACCCTAAAATACAATGCTTAGGGCAAAAGAGTCAATCAAATGAGCAAAATGCTGGGAAGAAAGCTGGGTTAGGCAATGAGTCCGTAACAGGGAGGAGCAGTGGATACTTGTTGGTTGCCAAAGGCACTTTGAATATTACATGGTTATAGCATTTCTATATTACGCTTGTATTATTTTTGAGAAAAGGAATCCTCGACCACAGGGCAGAAGACTCCGGCTTATGTATTCTTGTGTGTGAGCCGTTGCTATGCAATTATTCATTTTAATGCAGGGTACCCGGTACAGTAAATAGGAAAATAGATGCAATAGGACAAAGTGCATTGTTGAGCTGCCCTGAGGTGGTTGTAGCTCATGTATTATCAATAGGATAAAAATCCATTTGCTTTGCCTTGAATAGGTCTAATTTACTGCAATTACTGGCCCGGCTCGTTGGCCTCCTCCATGGTCCCTTTAATCTTGTATTGCCTCCTGGAGCGGGGAGCGGGCACATAAGATGCTGCCTGGCAGGCGGAGGGAGCCATTTAACTTCCAGCGCCTTTGGTATTTATTTATCTATCAGGACACCCTGATGCAAAATAAAAATATTATTAATAAGGACATGCTGTGCAGACAGCAGATCGGTTACCTTCGGCTTGATTTCACCCACCGGTCAACCAGAGCCTCAGCAGGCTGAAGGCAGAGCCTATCGCACAAGAACCAGGACGTCAGCCATTTTAAAATTAAGGAGAGAAGACTTCATATGACATGATGCAAATCTTTTACACTTCTTGTGTTCGAGTATAATGAGTCATAAAAGCCTCCTGCTGACACAGTGATTTGTGATACAAAAATATCAAACAATCTTCATAAAAATGTAACTGAAATGAAATGCTTGACTTTCACAAAAGGTATCATTCAAGACAGGGAAATCTATGCTAGTATTTTGTAACCTGCATAATTGTTATAAAATGCGTGCATCTCTACCTCGCAGCATACACACATATGTGCGAATACATGCAATGCACCGAAAGCATGTTCATTAATGCACTGAGCCTGCATATCTTTCCTGCCTATTTAAAGAATATATGGGTGCACAATTTACATTGTGTAGGTCGGTGGTCATGCGTGCGCCAAGGAAATTTCCAGTTGTACCAGTTAGTCTACTAGTTTGCCCAGTCTTTCTCCAGGTCATGGAGACCCTTCCTGGTTCTTCAGCCTGACCTCCCACACAGTCAGAAAGCCACGATAAACACTTTTAATATCACTTACGCCAGATAATTAGCAGGTGTGGCAAGCCCACATGCATAAGTGTCTTTTAAAATAGCAACTTATACGCATAAATGTTGGCCCCCATCCCTGAATGCACCTAGCTCACCCCTTTGTCTCCTAGTCTCAATCCCCATTTCTAATTTATCTAGTTGTTACTTATCTGTTACTGCGTTTACTGTTCCACTGTTCTTTGTAAAGGCACTGCCTATATTTACTTTGGTTGTAAGTTACATGTAAACCGACACGATGTGCAAACGGTTGTTGGTATATAAAACTATCTAAATAAATAAATAAATAAACAAAATAAATGTGAATTTTCGACTTTTATAAAATACAGAATATGAGAGTTCAGGCTACTTCCGCACATGTATGATACATTTCTTCACATGTAAAGTTTTGAAAATTCTCCCCTACACTTTCAGGGCTCGAAATTCAAAGATACCCAGCTGATAAGTGAGTTATCCAATAACTGACACAGGATATTCAGCAGCACAGCTCTGCTGCTGAATATCCCCAAATAAATCACCTGCTAGCCAGAGAAGTCTTATTTGGCTAACTTTAGACTGCTATTAAGCAGATCTAACTTATCCAGTTGGCGTAACCAGATACGTTTGAATATTGCTAACCAGATAAGAAGCTGCTCCCTAAAATGCTCATTTCCTGCCCACCACTTAGCCAGATAAGGTCCAGCCACTAAATGTGCCCTCCTGGCCCCTAAACCAGAGAGAGGGTTGCATTAAAAATTAATTAATTAAAAACGTCACATTTAATTTAAATCAAATGTACATTTTAACTCCACTCTGGCAGGTTCTCCTATTAGCTACGGTAAGGGAATGCCTACTAGGGATGTGCTGCCATTTTAAAAGGACATAAAAACATCAGTGATATTTCTCAGATTGTCTCATATTTCCTATCCGAAATGACACAAGAAATCTAATGAAATTCTGATTTTCTCATTTTCACCATTTTAGGCAGGCGACTCGAAAAAAAAAAATACACACGTGAAGAAAAGAGGCCACAGTGACAATAAAACAGAAAAAAAAGGAAAAGGAAATGAAGAATAAAATGAACTTTGATGTTCTGCTTGCACCTTGTTACTCTGGGCTCCTGCTGTCCCCGCTGAATCACAGCACATTCCTTCTGCACAGTCCAAAATGAAACACCCCTCTTCCCCGAACACTAGAAAAACTCTCACTCCTACTCCTTCTCAAACGTAGGACACTCAGGGCCTGATTTTCAAAAGCACTTGCACGCTTAAAACAGGACTTTGCACACAATGCACTTTACCCACGCTAAGTGTCCTTTGAAAATTGCTGCAATATTTGCCATTGAATTGCCCATAGGTTTCACCCCTGTTAAGTGCATTTTAAATGGGTAAATGGCTTTTGAAAATTGCTACTATAGTATGTCGCATTTAGGTGCATAACTCCTTTTGAAAATTCACCTGTAAGAGCTTGCACTTTGCGAATGGAAACCTTCCGCTTTGATTTTCCCTCCCTGGCTCCTTGGAAGGGGGGGGGGGGGGGGGGTCACAGAGTCCTGCCTAGGAGTCTGTAGAAGTGAACTACCTAGAACAGTAGTGGTGGTGGTGGTGGCGCAGGGTGGATTTCAATTTTCAAATGGATCTAGCTGGCAAATTAAGAATTAGGGACCTGACTCACTAAAGCTTTGTTTTTTATCCCCCCCCCCACCATGGACAGACAATGGGAGAAAAATCTTAGTAAATCAGATCCTTAGACAATTAAATCAAAACCTTGGATAAGTGACCAGGGCTGACTGGCTAGATTCATTACCTGGTGAAGAAAGGGTGGGCCCAGAGGTGTGACTGGGGCAGAGGGAAAGCTCCCAGTGTGTTAAAAGTCAACCTAAATCTAAGCAGGTAAGTTCACCTCTATCTGGCCTGCTGTCTCCAGCAGCTAACTGCCTAAGTTTAGGAAGACAGCCCCTGGCGCACACATAACAATCCTAAATCTATCCAAATTTGACCAAGAAGGTTTAGGTAAATTTTCGACTGAAAACCTAGCTGGTTAGGTTCAGCTGGAAATCCATCTAAAGGTAACCTGGAAAAGTTAGTAAGAGCATAAGAACATAAGAACATGGAATGCTGGGTCAGACCAAGGGTCCATCAAGCCCAGCATCCTGTTTCTAACAGAGGCCAAACCAGGCCACAAGAACCTGGCAAGTACCCAAACACTAAGAAGATCCCATGCTACTGACGCAATTAATAGCAGTGGCTATTCCCTAAGTAAACTTGATTAGTAGCAGGTAATGGACTTCTCCTCCAAGAACTTATCCAAACCTTTTTTGAACCCAGCTACACTAACTGCATTAACCACATCCTCTGGCAACAAATTCCAGAGCTTAACTCTGTGTTGAGTAAAAAAGAATTTTCTCCGATTAGTCTTAAAAACTTGGGAGCTATCATGGATAACAGGTTAAACCTAAAAGCATTCATAAATCAAACTACTAAGGACTGCTTCTATAAAATCCAAGTCTTAAAAAGAATAAGACCACTCTTCCATTTTCATGACTACAGAACTATTCTACAATCAATAATTTTTTCGAAACTAGATTACTGCAACTCTTTGCTATTAGGTCTTCCATCATCTCACACCAAACCCCTTCAGATGGTCCAAAACACGGCTGCTAGAATATTAACTAACACACGGAGAAGAGACCACATATCACCAATCCTCAAAGATCTGCACTGGCTGCCAATTCATTACAGAATCATATATAAGTCCATAACCATTATTTACAAAGCTATACATCAACACTCTCAGCTCACCCTTCAAATTCCTCTCAAAAAATTCACGTCCAAAAGACCAATCAGAGAGTCCTATAGAGAAACCCTACAAGTACCACCCTCCAAATCCATGAGGCACATAACCGCCAGAGACAGGGCTTTCTCCACTGCAGGACCAACATTGTGGAACTCCATCCCACCAGATTTGCGACAGGAACCCTGCCTTCCTACATTTAGGAAAAGACTTAAAACGTGGCTATTCACGAAAGCCTTTCCTGAACTAAACTAAACCTATTCCATTATTACCTATTCGCTCAGACTTTGCCTTAATCATAGTAATTAATATCCCTACCTCATAAGGGCAATTCTTCAACGCTATAAGCACATTGACTGGCATATATGTTATATATATTTAAACCCCTGCTTCTTTTCTCTGATCCAAGTTATATTACTCCCTTGTTTTATTGTAACTGCATTCCTTAGCCTTCTCTTGTTTAACGTTTTTTACTACTATTACTATTATTTTATTATTATTATTACTTAGATCAATGTTATTTATTGCCTTTTGTTCCCTATCTACTTGTTAATTGTAAACCGACATGATGCGATTTTTATCGCGAATGCCGGTATAGAAAAACTTAAATAAATAAAATAAATAAAAATAAATGTGCCCCATGCTAACTTCATGGAATGCCCCTAGTCCTTCTATTATTCAAAAGTATAAATAACCAATTCACATCTACTCATTCAAGACCTCTCATGATCTTAAAGATCTCTATCATATCCCCCCTCAACCATCTCTTCTCCAAGCTTACCCACTCTGCAGGTCTTTGAAAATTGACCTCACAAAAAGGGGGTGTCCTGTCCTTACACATGCAGCACACTGCCTAATTCTTATTTGGAATGGGACACATTTATTACCGAGGCATCTGTGGGGGTCATTACAGCAAAATATGCAAACTTCAGTGCACATACCATGAAAATCAGATCCATTCCTGCGTCTTTGGTCAGCCCCAAGGCCTAGAGTTGCCTGCCCCTGCTATAAATGAGCCTGCACTCTTCATCGTCCCGTATACTACCCAGGCAGACATATTTCAAACATGCACGATAATACGGAGGGGTGTACTTTTGTTTGCATTGAAATTTCCTGTTTCATTTCATTTTGTTTAAAAGTAAAAGGCAGTGTTAGCCATCCCCAGGGTCCAGCTGCCCGGCCACAAAATATCACAATTCTAAAAATTACACAAAGTCCCACCAGGCCTTCATCCTATCCCCCCCACCTAGCCACGCTCGTTAGCATCTTCGCAAGGCAGGAGTAATCCCCTAATGCTTCTGCCCCCCCCCCCCCCCCCGGTGCTGCTGGATCCTGGAATGGAGCACCGGTGGGGAGGCTGGAGGGGAGAGGGCGTCCAGATGTGTGGGAGAATGGGGAAAAGCTCCGGCTGGACTTTGTTTTATTCTGATTTCTGTGGCAGGGGAGGAACTGGTTGCTATTGTCCTTTTTTATACTCAAAGTAAAATGAATGTTGTTTTTTTTTATAGATGAAACAGTAGGAAACCTCCTCACCCAAAATAAA
This sequence comes from Rhinatrema bivittatum, assembly GCF_901001135.1. Taxonomy (NCBI): domain Eukaryota; kingdom Metazoa; phylum Chordata; class Amphibia; order Gymnophiona; family Rhinatrematidae; genus Rhinatrema; species Rhinatrema bivittatum. The sequence continues at coordinate 117,208,605 of NC_042624.1, forward strand.
AAAAAAAAAGCAAAAATGAATATAGAAACATAGAAATGACGGCAGAAGAAGACCAAACGGCCCATCCAGTCTGCCCAGCAAGCTTCACACATTTTTTCTCATACTTATCTGTTTCTCTTAGCTCTTTGGTTCTATTTCCCTTCCACCCCCACCATTACAAAACAAACTCCTTGCACACCCTTAATGATATGCAAAAGTGCTTAAGGAGGAGATCTGATGAAATAGTTTCCATTAGTTCTTGGTCTCTCACTGAAACGTGCTAAGGTACGAAAGTGTTTAGAAGCAAGGCAAGGCAAATAGTGAAACGTTTTGGTCTTGGAGAGGAACTCTTACTTTACTTTCCTCTCCCACCCTTTTTCTCTCTTTTCAAACCTTTTCCCCTCCCCAGATGGCCCGCTTGGGTGACGTCTGCTCTCCTCTTTGGCTAAAGGCCGGAAGGGATGTCTCCCTCTGTGCCCTTGGTGGTGTTCTTGTGCCAAGAGCGGCCACCTTCCCGCGTTATCCCCAGGATGTGCCTGAACCCTGCCGGATATGAGGTGAGGACGCACATTTCCCACACCCTAACACAAACCATTACAGCCCGAGCCAGGGTTTGGCCCAGGAATTTCCTTTCTAAAGAGCAAAAACTTGCAGAAGGAAAGTAACAAAATACCTTGCGATCATCATCAAGTGAGCAACTAACGTAGAACACAATCTTCCATGATGGGAAGATGGCAAAAGCAAATAAGGATATCTCTTCAGTGTTTTCCATCCCACAACCCAAATTTCAAGGACAGTGCGTTACTGCTTTTGTTTAGAAAGGGAACATCTAAAATGAAATTGCTTTTCTAAAACAAAATCACTGCTAACACCGTTGCTAGCCCTTTAACATTGTCCTAAGCCCCTAGTGTTTGAGACCATAAATAAAAGCACAAGGCCTTCCAAAGGCACAGATTGTTCTTTCCAGACTATTAAAATTCATAGTTCCCTGTAAAGAGATACATGCTCACCTACATCCAACATATTTCACTAGAAACCAATATTTATTCAACAAACCACTGCAGCCGTTGACCTTGTTGGGTTTTCTGTTTTACATATTGCCCTTCTGCCACCTGTTCTTCTCATTATGAATGATTTCTGCAAACCAGTCTATAATGTTCTCAGAACTATCTTCTTGGGTCAGTCAAGTCTCAACAGTGTATGAGGTCAGCGAAAGTTAGGGATAAAAGTGTTTGACACACAAGAATACAAGAAGTACCATGCTAGATAAGACCAAGGTCCATCGAGCCCAGCATCCAGTCTCCAACAGTGGCTCATCTCATAAAATAGATCTGATTTTTTGTTGCTCACACCCAGCAGCAAATGGTAGGTTTTCCAGAGTTACCTGATTAATACCTGTTGATAGACTTTTCCTCCAAGAACTTGTCCAAAACCTTTTTAAAGTCCGCTATGCTTGTTGTACTCTTTCCAAGATAGTGGCTATTTCTTCTGTCTTGTCTCCTGTCCAAGAAAGATGGCTTGCGCCAAGTTTGGGAATGTCCAAGCCTTAAGGACTTGGGAGATTTTTCTGCCTTGGGGTCCAAGGGACCACTGAGATTTCTTGAGGAACCATAAGTGGTCTTAAGGAAGAGAGGCATTGTTTTCCTATTCCTCAGATGTTCAGGAAGATTTTGGAATTTCTTAGCTGGAATTAGGGGAGAGGATGACCAAGCTTGGAGAAAGTCATCCTGAGGAGAGCATCGGTCAGAAGCTCATCCATGTCTCATCTACTGGATTCCAGGGTCTGCATTCAGCTTGCCAGTACCACTATGGAAAGCTCCCAGGGAGGGCTCCTTGTTAGAGGCCTATCGCCAGGAGGTACAGATTTACTACTGACTGAAATTGTGATTTCTTGGAGCACCCATTGTGATTTTCACCTGCAATCAAGATTACCAGTAAAAAGGATTTATTTGGAAAACCACTTTCAATGGAGTTTATATTTATTGGATTCTCATAGAAGACCTCCATGTAGCCCTGTAGGCCTTGATAGATTTGTTCTCCCCCCCTGAAAGCATGAGTCAGAACGTGGCCCCCCAAATCTCCTCCATGAGGCCCTGTCACTCAGAAAAAGTTGGGGCAGGGCTTCCCAAACCTGTCCTGGGGACCCCACAGTCAATTGGGTTTTCAGGAGATCCACAATGAATATGCATGAGATACATTTGCATACCACGGAGACTCAGTGTATGCAAATTTATCTCATTGTGGATCTCCTGAAAACCCGACTGGCTGTAGGGTCCCCAGGACAGGGTTGGGAAGCCCTTTTTTTCCCAGCTCCATTCTTGTATTCTCTCTGTCCTAGGCGTCACCCGGTCCTCCAAGCTCTGGGTTCCTGTCTTAAGTAGGACGCGGGGCTGCCAAGTTACCCAGTTCCAGAAGAGAGACTTTTTGACCCCTCCAGGTGGTGGTAGTGGTCCCTGATTCTACCCATTGAAGTCAGAACTACAAACCCCATAATGCTTCAGAACGGGGTTGTCAGAGATCCAGAACTGGGTAACTGGGCAGCTATACGAGTATTAGCATGTGAGATTCTGTTAGGGACCTTATATAAAACCAGTCAATACGAGTATTAGCATGTGAGATACTGTTAGGGACCTTATATAAAACCAGTCAATACGAGTATTAGCATGTGAGATACTGTTAGGGACCTTATATAAAACCAGTCAATACGAGTATTAGCATGTGAGATACTGTTAGGGACCTTATATAAAACCAGTCAATACGAGTATTAGCATGTGAGATACTGTTAGGGACCTTATATAAAACCAGTCAATACGAGTATTAGCATGTGAGATACTGTTAGGGACCTTATATAAAACCAGTCAATACGAGTATTAGCATGTGAGATACTGTTAGGGACCTTATATAAAACCAGTCAATACGAGTATTAGCATGTGAGATACTGTTAGGGACCTTATATAAAACCAGTCAATACGAGTATTAGCATGTGAGATACTGTTAGGGACCTTATATAAAACCAGTCAATACGAGTATTAGCATGTGAGATACTGTTAGGGACCTTATATAAAACCAGTCAATACGAGTATTAGCATGTGAGATACTGTTAGGGACCTTATATAAAACCAGTCAATACGAGTATTAGCATGTGAGATACTGTTAGGGACCTTATATAAAACCAGTCAATACGAGTATTAGCATGTGAGATACTGTTAGGGACCTTATATAAAACCAGTCAATACGAGTATTAGCATGTGAGATACTGTTAGGGACCTTATATAAAAGCAGTCAATACGAGTATTAGCATGTGAGATACTGTTAGGGACCTTATATAAAAGCAGTCAATACGAGTATTAGCATGTGAGATACTGTTAGGGACCTTATATAAAAGCAGTCAATACGAGTATTAGCATGTGAGATACTGTTAGGGACCTTATATAAAAGCAGTCAATACGAGTATTAGCATGTGAGATACTGTTAGGGACCTTATATAAAAGCAGTCAATACGAGTATTAGCATGTGAGATACTGTTAGGGACCTTATATAAAAGCAGTCAATACGAGTATTAGCATGTGAGATACTGTTAGGGACCTTATATAAAACCAGTCAATACGAGTATTAGCATGTGAGATACTGTTAGGGACCTTATATAAAAGCAGTCAATACGAGTATTAGCATGTGAGATACTGTTAGGGACCTTATATAAAAGCAGTCAATACGAGTATTAGCATGTGAGATACTGTTAGGGACCTTATATAAAAGCAGTCAATACGAGTATTAGCATGTGAGATACTGTTAGGGACCTTATATAAAACCAGTCAATACGAGTATTAGCATGTGAGATACTGTTAGGGACCTTATATAAAACCAGTCAATACGAGTATTAGCATATGAGATACTGTTAGGGACCTTATATAAAACCAGTCAATACGAGTATTAGCATGTGAGATACTGTTAGGGACCTTATATAAAACCAGTCAATACGAGTATTAGCATGTGAGATACTGTTAGGGACCTTATATAAAACCAGTCAATACGAGTATTAGCATGTGAGATACTGTTAGGGACCTTATATAAAACCAGTCAATACGAGTATTAGCATGTGAGATACTGTTAGGGACCTTATATAAAACCAGTCAATACGAGTATTAGCATGTGAGATACTGTTAGGGACCTTATATAAAACCAGTCAATACGAGTATTAGCATGTGAGATACTGTTAGGGACCTTATATAAAAGCAGTCAATACGAGTATTAGCATGTGAGATACTGTTAGGGACCTTATATAAAAGCAGTCAATACGAGTATTAGCATGTGAGATACTGTTAGGGACCTTATATAAAAGCAGTCAATACGAGTATTAGCATGTGAGATACTGTTAGGGACCTTATATAAAAGCAGTCAATACGAGTATTAGCATGTGAGATACTGTTAGGGACCTTATATAAAAGCAGTCAATACGAGAATTAGCATGTGAGATACTGTTAGGGACCTTATATAAAAGCAGTCAATACGAGTATTAGCATGTGAGATACTGTTAGGGACCTTATATAAAACCAGTCAATACGAGTATTAGCATGTGAGATACTGTTAGGGACCTTATATAAAACCAGTCAATACGAGTATTAGCATGTGAGATTCTGTTAGGGACCTTATATAAAAGCAGTCAATACGAGTATTAGCATGTGAGATACTGTTAGGGACCTTATATAAAAGCAGTCAATACGAGTATTAGCATGTGAGATACTGTTAGGGACCTTATATAAAACCAGTCAATACGAGTATTAGCATGTGAGATACTGTTAGGGACCTTATATAAAACCAGTCAATACGAGTATTAGCATGTGAGATACTGTTAGGGACCTTATATAAAACCAGTCAATACGAGTATTAGCATGTGAGATACTGTTAGGGACCTTATATAAAACCAGTCAATACGAGTATTAGCATGTGAGCTACTGTTAGGGACCTTATATAAAACCAGTCAATACGAGTATTAGCATGTGAGCTACTGTTAGGGACCTTATATAAAACCAGTCAATACGAGTATTAGCATGTGAGCTACTGTTAGGGACCTTATATAAAACCAGTCAATACGAGTATTAGCATGTGAGCTACTGTTAGGGACCTTATATAAAACCAGTCAATACGAGTATTAGCATGTGAGCTACTGTTAGGGACCTTATATAAAACCAGTCAATACGAGTATTAGCATGTGAGCTACTGTTAGGGACCTTATATAAAACCAGTCAATACGAGTATGAGCATGTGAGCTACTGTTAGGGACCTTATATAAAACCAGTCAATACGAGTATGAGCATGTGAGATACTGTTAGGGACCTTATATAAAACCAGTCAATACGAGTATGAGCATGTGAGATACTGTTAGGGACCTTATATAAAACCAGTCAATACGAGTATGAGCATGTGAGATACTGTTAGGGACCTTATATAAAACCAGTCAATACGAGTATGAGCATGTGAGCTACTGTTAGGGACCTTATATAAAACCAGTCAATACGAGTATGAGCATGTGAGCTACTGTTAGGGACCTTATATAAAACCAGTCAATACGAGTATGAGCATGTGAGCTACTGTTAGGGACCTTATATAAAACCAGTCAATACGAGTATGAGCATGTGAGCTACTGTTAGGGACCTTATATAAAACCAGTCAATACGAGTATGAGCATGTGAGCTACTGTTAGGGACCTTATATAAAACCAGTCAATACGAGTATTAGCATGTGAGCTACTGTTAGGGACCTTATATAAAACCAGTCAATACGAGTATTAGCATGTGAGCTACTGTGAGGGACCTTATATAAAACCAGTCAATACGAGTATTAGCATGTGAGATACTGTGAGGGACCTTATATAAAACCAGTCAATACGAGTATTAGCATGTGAGCTACTGTGAGGGACCTTATATAAAACCAGTCAATACGAGTATTAGCATGTGAGCTACTGTGAGGGACCTTATATAAAACCAGTCAATACGAGTATTAGCATGTGAGATACTGTGAGGGACCTTATATAAAACCAGTCAATACGAGTATTAGCATGTGAGATACTGTGAGGGACCTTATATAAAACCAGTCAATACGAGTATTAGCATGTGAGATACTGTTAGGGACCTTATATAAAACCAGTCAATACGAGTATTAGCATGTGAGATACTGTGAGGGACCTTATATAAAACCAGTCAATACGAGTATTAGCATGTGAGATACTGTGAGGGACCTTATATAAAACCAGTCAATACGAGTATTAGCATGTGAGATACTGTGAGGGACCTTATATAAAACCAGTCAATACGAGTATTAGCATGTGAGATACTGTGAGGGACCTTATATAAAAGCAGTCAATACGAGTATTAGCATGTGAGATACTGTGAGGGACCTTATATAAAAGCAGTCAATACGAGTATTAGCATGTGAGATACTGTTAGGGACCTTATATAAAAGCAGTCAATACGAGTATTAGCATGTGAGATACTGTTAGGGACCTTATATAAAAGCAGTCAATACGAGTATTAGCATGTGAGATACTGTTAGGGACCTTATATAAAAGCAGTCAATACGAGTATTAGCATGTGAGATACTGTTAGGGACCTTATATAAAAGCAGTCAATACGAGTATTAGCATGTGAGATACTGTTAGGGACCTTATATAAAACCAGTCAATACGAGTATTAGCATGTGAGATACTGTTAGGGACCTTATATAAAAGCAGTCAATACGAGTATTAGCATGTGAGATACTGTTAGGGACCTTATATAAAAGCAGTCAATACGAGTATTAGCATGTGAGATACTGTTAGGGACCTTATATAAAAGCAGTCAATACGAGTATTAGCATGTGAGATACTGTTAGGGACCTTATATAAAAGCAGTCAATACGAGTATTAGCATGTGAGATACTGTTAGGGACCTTATATAAAAGCAGTCAATACGAGTATTAGCATGTGAGATACTGTTAGGGACCTTATATAAAAGCAGTCAATACGAGTATTAGCATGTGAGATACTGTTAGGGACCTTATATAAAAGCAGTCAATACGAGTATTAGCATGTGAGATACTGTTAGGGACCTTATATAAAAGCAGTCAATACGAGTATTAGCATGTGAGATACTGTTAGGGACCTTATATAAAAGCAGTCAATACGAGTATTAGCATGTGAGATACTGTTAGGGACCTTATATAAAAGCAGTCAATACGAGTATTAGCATGTGAGATACTGTTAGGGACCTTATATAAAAGCAGTCAATACGAGTATTAGCATGTGAGATACTGTTAGGGACCTTATATAAAAGCAGTCAATACGAGTATTAGCATGTGAGATACTGTTAGGGACCTTATATAAAAGCAGTCAATACGAGTATTAGCATGTGAGATACTGTTAGGGACCTTATATAAAAGCAGTCAATACGAGTATTAGCATGTGAGATACTGTTAGGGACCTTATATAAAAGCAGTCAATACGAGTATTAGCATGTGAGATACTGTTAGGGACCTTATATAAAAGCAGTCAATACGAGTATTAGCATGTGAGATACTGTTAGGGACCTTATATAAAAGCAGTCAATACGAGTATTAGCATGTGAGATACTGTTAGGGACCTTATATAAAAGCAGTCAATACGAGTATTAGCATGTGAGATACTGTTAGGGACCTTATATAAAAGCAGTCAATACGAGTATTAGCATGTGAGATACTGTTAGGGACCTTATATAAAAGCAGTCAATACGAGTATTAGCATGTGAGATACTGTTAGGGACCTTATATAAAAGCAGTCAATACGAGTATTAGCATGTGAGATACTGTTAGGGACCTTATATAAAAGCAGTCAATACGAGTATTAGCATGTGAGATACTGTTAGGGACCTTATATAAAAGCAGTCAATACGAGTATTAGCATGTGAGATACTGTTAGGGACCTTATATAAAAGCAGTCAATACGAGTATTAGCATGTGAGATACTGTTAGGGACCTTATATAAAAGCAGTCAATACGAGTATTAGCATGTGAGATACTGTTAGGGACCTTATATAAAAGCAGTCAATACGAGTATTAGCATGTGAGATACTGTTAGGGACCTTATATAAAAGCAGTCAATACGAGTATTAGCATGTGAGATACTGTTAGGGACCTTATATAAAAGCAGTCAATACGAGTATTAGCATGTGAGATACTGTTAGGGACCTTATATAAAAGCAGTCAATACGAGTATTAGCATGTGAGATACTGTTAGGGACCTTATATAAAAGCAGTCAATACGAGTATTAGCATGTGAGATACTGTTAGGGACCTTATATAAAAGCAGTCAATACGAGTATTAGCATGTGAGATACTGTTAGGGACCTTATATAAAAGCAGTCAATACGAGTATTAGCATGTGAGATACTGTTAGGGACCTTATATAAAAGCAGTCAATACGAGTATTAGCATGTGAGATACTGTTAGGGACCTTATATAAAAGCAGTCAATACGAGTATTAGCATGTGAGATACTGTTAGGGACCTTATATAAAAGCAGTCAATACGAGTATTAGCATGTGAGATACTGTTAGGGACCTTATATAAAAGCAGTCAATACGAGTATTAGCATGTGAGATACTGTTAGGGACCTTATATAAAAGCAGTCAATACGAGTATTAGCATGTGAGATACTGTTAGGGACCTTATATAAAAGCAGTCAATACGAGTATTGGCATGTGAGATACTGTTAGGGACCTTATATAAAAGCAGTCAATACGAGTATTGGCATGTGAGATACTGTTAGGGACCTTATATAAAAGCAGTCAATACGAGTATTGGCATGTGAGATACTGTTAGGGACCTTATATAAAAGCAGTCAATACGAGTATTGGCATGTGAGATACTGTTAGGGACCTTATATAAAAGCAGTCAATACGAGTATTGGCATGTGAGATACTGTTAGGGACCTTATATAAAACCAGTCAATATGAGTATTGGCATGTGAGATACTGTTAGGGACCTTATATAAAACCAGTCAATACAAGGAAGAGGAAAGGTTTCTCTTTGGCTTTCTTAAGTTAATGATTAATCGTATTTGAGAATAGAACTCCCACCTGTTCGCACAATATTCCCATCATGACATCTTCCAGCTGTGATGGTCAGTGGGGAGCCCGGGTTTCCAGCCCGGCGACATCTGAAAAGGCTTTTGTCTCCGTTTCCAAGTCATTTTTTCTTTTGCTCTGTTTTCAGATAAGTTTTACCAATCGGAGAATGCGAGCATCTCTGGAAACGGAGCCCTCAGAGGAGAGCTTCAGGGTAAAGAGGAATCTTTCAGCTCTCCTATGGATTTTCTGTAAAAATTGTTTAATGATGAGGCACAGTTCTCACTGAGCTTTCCCCATCAGGCACTGGAAATTACATTCGCCCCAGTCTGAATTGCTTGGCATCACGCCGGAAGACATTTTTATGTGGTAATTTAAAACGTTGCCAAATGTAAGGGTAAGGGTTAAAACAGAAATATAATGATTATAAATTCCTTTACAAACACACGGGAACTTGTGGAGACGTGAACAGAACCAAAAGTGACCTCCGGGTCCAAATCACTGTTCATTCTTTCCTGTTGAAGGGAGAGGGGCAGTAGCACTGACGAATTTAGGATTTTGCAGCCCCCGGGCATGGTTGGCGCTGTCACACACACCCTACCCCTCCCACGCTCCACAGAAGGTTGGACAACAGGGAGCAGGAAGTCCAAAACCTGCGGCAGCCGAGGGGTAGATCCTGCAGCAAGAGCTAGAAAGTTCTGAAGCAGGTTGCCAAGAGTTTCCATCTCTCCTGTTACGTTAGAAAAACAATTTTCCAACCTTGCCTGTCTCTGCTTTTATCGGAAAGGGAAAAAAGGATATCCCAAGCATCTCGGGGATGGGGAGAAGAGAGGAAGATCAAGGATGGGGGGGGGGGGGGGGGGGGGGGGGGGGAATCAGGAATCTGAGATGGAGGAAGTGAAGATGCACAGGAAGGGGCTCTGAGACTTTGATAATTAAACTCCTTCCCACTTTTCCAAAAACAATCCTGCAGTAATCATAGAACGCAGTCGTGACCGAGATCCTTCTAGCGTCACAGTGTGCACCAGCCCCACATTACTTGGTTCTTACAGGAAGTTTCCTGCTCGGGGGGGGGGCTCTCACCAGCTCTCTTCTATCTGCTCCCTCTGCTCCAGGACCAGGGAGCAGGGCAGGTCTTCTTTGCAAAGTGTTGACTGCTCCACTCTCACCCTCTCCCCTCCTGTTCTCTGCTCTGCCTGGGAGGGGAGGGGCTAGAGCAGGAAGCAGCAAATCTCAAGCAGACAAGCTGGGTACAGAGCTAAGCCTCTCTGTGTCCGCCGGCCTCTCAGCTCCAGAATCATGATTTGCCCGGAAGATAGTTGCTTCAGACCCAGTAAGTAAATACAAATCTTTACAGTTTTCTGCAGTTTTACTTACTCATCTATTTATTTATTTATAAAATTTCTGTCCCACTGATCTCACAGCGGGTAACAGAAAATACGCACATAAAATACAATCAAACAGCAATAAACAACTCAACATATCAGCACCCAATATAGTAAAACAAAGGCAAAACGATTCAATAAGTGGCTGGGTACTCCCAAGCTTAAAGGGCCCTGTCCGCTGTCACTGGTGTTTTTCGTCAAAAGTCATGGCAAACAGATGAGTTTTCAGTTGTTTCCTAAAGGGAAGCAGGTGGTGATCAGCTGTACAGCTCCTCGGGCAGGTCATTCCCTAGGGCCGGAGCAGCTGTACTAAACACACGCTCTGCGCTGGAAGCCAGGTGAGGAGGTGTCATCCTGGGAACTTCTGGGGGTGAGGAGGCGAGGAGCCGGGGGGCAGCACATGGGAGCTTATCGGCGGATGGCAAGTTGGAGACAAGGGGGAGTTAAGCTTTGCAATGCCTTGTGGACAGTAAGGAAGGGCCAGTGTAAGGACACCAGCACAGGTGAGAGCTGCTGGCCTGAGGGAGTGCAGCAGAGCTCTGAAGTAGGTGCAGTGGAATGAAAATCACTGTCCTAAAAGTGAGACATACTGTTCTGCTGCTGTGAGAAACCCCCCCCCCCAGAGAGATTTTCATCTGGATGGCGCCTGGCTTACACGTGCAGTACCCAGTCGTAATGTCCAGAAACAGACTGAAGGGATGTGCAACCAGAAAATATTCCGTTTTATTTTTATTTTGTTTAATTTTTATTATTCGGTTTGTTTGGGGGTTTTGTTTTTTTTTTGTTCATTTTCATTTTAATGCACACTAAAATGAAAACAAACAAACAAAAGAAAACAAAAACCAAAACACATCCCCAACCTAGGGGTCTGTGAGGAATCGCTGTCGATCCCTGGTCCTGCTTTAAGGATTTCTGCAAACCTCAGAGGTGAGCTTTTATTTTCCAGCATTTTCTGAGCAGATGCTAATTAACCAAAGGCAGATAGTGCAGGGGGTCAAGGAAAGCAGAAGGCCGCATGAAGCAAGCAGCGATGATAAAATCTAGAATTATGTGCAGCATTCAGTGAAAGTGCTGGCAATTTCCTGACTTATCCAGCCTCTGCCAAAAGCCTGGCAATTACATAGAGATGACATCTTAAATTCGCCAGCTGTTCCGATTTCTCATTGTGAGTAACTGAGGGGTGCACTGGTGCCAGGCTGTGGTAGCCAAAGCTCTGGACTTTTGTTTGTATTGAAAGCACAAGTAAATACATTGAGGAATAGTAACATGGTAGATGACAGCAAAAAAAAAAAAAGACCAACCGCATCCATCCAGTCTGCCAGTTGTCTATCCATCCGCACTGCTAAGGAAATATCCCCCAGCTGACAACCATAGAGTGTGACCAGTTGTACGATCTCCCTTCTCACCTAAGCCAGTTTGTATCGCTTTACCCAGCCATTTGGGTAGATGAGCAGTCAAGATCCCCTATTTAATTCAACCAGACCTGCACGCTCCCTGCTTGTGTTGGATTGGGTGCAGCTGGCTCTAAAGGGTTAACCTGGGTCCTGGAAGCAGGGTCCTGCTGTGCCCTGTCCAGCCTGTGCCATTCAGTAGCTAATTTGGCCAGCCCTGCAAGAACAATCCTTATTTCTGTGGCCTAGACTGCTCTGGTAGCCGTTATCTCCAGTTAATGCCCGATAAAACTTGGTTTATTTGTTTAACCTGTTAAATAAAGTTTGGAACAGAAGAAGCAGCCTCTGCCTCAGTGCATCTTCTGAATGCAAGTAAGATAGGAAAGACAGACAGACTGGCTATATTTATATTTGTATGGGTTTTCTTTAATTGAATGTTTCAGAGGTGAAACAGAGGATTTGTTTTATCATATTCTGTGGCTTTAGTAATTTGCACATTGCGCAATACTGATAAAATGCCACAAAACACACACAAAAGCTCCCAAATACAGAGGCTATGGTTTAAATCAGACTTGTTCTGTGTGCTTGCTGGAGACTGTTGCTGTTGAAAGGAGAAATACAAAGCCAGTTAAAAAGCAAGAAAGGTGGCAGTGGGGGGTTATTCCTTCCCCTGCGGCTATGTAGGCTCCTTCACTTTGAAGACCCAATGCATTGAATGCCCCTCTCCACCTCTGCTCACTGAAGTAAAGAGTCCTCTTCCTAGAGGGAATGAACTGCCCTTCCATGCAAAATATAGCATGGGATATTTAGCTACCGAAGGTTGCATTTTAATTATCCGAAAATGTTTAAAAAAAAAAAAAAAGGATAAAAAGCACTTGATCAGCTGAAGAGTGGTTGAAGATTTGGCAGCTGGGATTCAATGCCAAGAATTACAGAGACGTGCACCTGGGATGCGGTAATCCACAGCGGCAGTTACTACCCTTAACAGAAACATGGGGGTAACCTGCATGGAGCGGCAGTTACTACCCTTAACAGAAACATGGGGGTAACCTGCATGGAGCGACAGTTACTACACTTAACAGAAGGCATGGGGGTAACCTGCACGGAGCGGCAGTTACGACCCTTAACAGAAGGCATGGGGGTAACCTGCACGGAGCGACAGTTACTACCCTTAACAGAAGGCATGGGGGTAACCTGCACGGAGCGGCAGTTACTCCCCTTAACAGAAGGCATGGGGGGTAACCTGCACGGAGCGGCAGTTACTACCCTTAACAGAAGGCATGGGGGTAACCTGCACGGAGCGGCAGTTACTCCCCTTAACAGAAGGCATGGGGGTAACCTGCACGGAGCGGCAGTTACTCCCCTTAACAGAAGGCATGGGGGTAACCTGCACGGAGCGGCAGTTACTCCCCTTAACAGAAGGCATGGGGGTAACCTGCACGGAGCGGCAGTTACTCCCCTTAACTGAAGGCATGCGGGTAACCTGCACGGAGCGGCAGTTACTACCCTTAACAGAAGGCATGGGGGTAACCTGCACGGAGCGGCAGTTACTACCCTTAACAGAAGGCATGGGGGTAACCTGCACGGAGCGGCAGTTACTACCCTTAACAGAAGGCATGGGGGTAACCTGCACGGAGCGGCAGTTACTACCCTTAACAGAAACATGGGGGTAACCTGCACGGAGCGACAGTTACTACCCTTAACAGAAGGCATGGGGGTAACCTGCACGGAGCGGCAGTTACTACCCTTAACAGAAGGCATGGGGGTAACCTGCACGGAGCGGCAGTTACTCCCCTTAACTGAAGGCATGCGGGTAACCTGCACGGAGCGGCAGTTACCCTTAACAGAAGGCATGGGGGTAACCTGCACGGAGCGGCAGTTACTCCCCTTAACTGAAGGCATGTGGGTAACCTGCACGGAGCAGCAGTTACTACCCTTAACAGAAGGCATGGGGGTAAACTGCATGGAGCGGCAGTTACTCCCCTTAACTGAAGGCATGCGGGTAACCTGCACGGAGCGGCAGTTACTACCCTTAACAGAAGGCATGCGGGTAACCTGCATGGAGCGGCAGTTACTACCCTTAACAGAAGGCATGGGGGTAACCTGCATGGAGCGGCAGTCACTACCATAAGCAAGTTGCTGGACAGACTGGATGAAGCATCTGGTCTTTACCTGCCATCATTACTCTATTGCTATGATTTTCTTTCAGTTATCCAGTGACAGTAATGAGCATGCAGCATCCAAGTTCCTTATTAGAGATGCAGTGAAAAATAGCAATTTGCACTTGTAAACGCTGCCTGTCAGTCAGATGTTCAGCAGTGGGGTTTGTTGATAATTAGGGCCCAAGAAGTCAAGGAATAGGTGCGTGAGTTTCCAACTGCGTGGTCCCGTTAATTTCTCTGAAAAACGGAGATGCAAAGAAGCATCTCAGAGGTGCCGTGCATCAGCCCAACAGATGACGTCAGAAAGAGAACAACTGGCCCATCAGTCTGCCAGTTACTGCTGTGCTGCTAGGAGATATCCCAGCTGCCGGCTGCAGAAGCTTGACCTCTTCTAGTACATCACCTCTTATTCAAGTCAGTGTTTGTCCTCTTCCTATTGGGTTTTTTGCTATCCTAGGTAGACGAGCATACATACAGGTTCCCATAGTTCATCTCACACTCAGGCCCCCTGTCCCCCATATTTTATCACCAAATTTTGTAATAAGTCAACCAGCTACCAAAATCTGGCTGCCTAGATCCCATCGCCTTGCTGAATTGCCCCTGTCCACCACCAATCTGCCAGCATTGACCTGGATAATTTCCTGTGAGCTGTTGGTCCTGATTCAGCTACCCTGTAGCCTGCAGTGTATCTCGCTTAGCTTTCCTCTCTCTGACCCTCTGCGTTCTCCTTATCTTCTCTCCCCTTGCTTCAATCCTGAAGGAAGCAAAGGGTGGGTTGTTTGTAAAACAACCCACCCTTTGCTCCCAGCCCTGCTGGGAGCAAAGGGTGGGTTGCTCCCAGCCCTGCTCCTACCACTCAGGCCGATACAGTACAAGTTGCAGGAGAGCGGGCGAGCGCACAGGCCACTCTCCTGTGCGCGCGATTCAGTAAAAAAAAAAAAATTAAAATTAGGGCCCGCGGTATAAAGAGGCGCTAGGGACACTAGCGCGTCCCTAGCTCCTCCTTTTTGACAGGAGCGGCGGCTGTCAGCGAGTTTGACAGCCGACGCTCAATTTTGCCGGCGTCAGTTCACAAACCCTCTGACAGCCACGGGTTCGGAAAACGGACGCCGGCAAAATTGAGCGTCCGGTTTTCAACCCGCGAGCTGCGGTCCATTTTAAATTTTTTTTTTTAATTATTTTTAACTTTTGGGACCTCCGACTTATTATCGTCATGATATTAAGTCGGAGGGTGCACAGAAAAGCAGTTTTTACTGCTTTTCTGTACACTTCCCTGGCGCTGGCAGAAATTAACGCCTACCTTTGGGTAGGCGCTAATTTCTGAAAGTAAAATGTGCGGCTTGGCTGCACATTTTACTTACTGAATAGCGCGGGAATAACTAATAGGGCCATCAGCATGCATTTGCATGTTGCGGGCGCTATTACTTTCGGGGGGGTTGGCCGCGCGTTTTTGACGCGCTATTACCCCTTACTGACAGTCACATGACTGGTCTATCCTGCACCATGGGGGGAATGTTCAAAGAGTTATATAGCAGTGGTGCATACGCTCACGTAAGTAGCAGGTATGTACGCGTATGATATTTTATAAATCTTGCATGTACACACACGTACTTGCAGAGTTGCACATACATTTTAATGGGGAAAAATAGGATGGCCTAGGTGTGTTCCAGGTCTATTTTGGGAAAGGTACATGTGCACACATACTAGACTTGTCTGAACACTTTTACGCCTGCTAATTGACTTGCGCAACTGAAACCGCGGTTGTCTTTGCTCTGCAGATTTGGGTGGGAGGTCTGGGTGAACTGCTGGATATTTAGGAGGAAGCGCTAGAAGGTGTGGGTGACTTGGTGAAGATCTGGGTGTCTGAGGACTTGCTCGTACCAAAGGAGCTTGCGAGGTCAGCTGGTGCACTCCCGAGCGTGGATCATTCCTGCTCCTGGAAGCCCATCACTTGCATGAGGTAAGCGTTGGGAGCAGCGGGATTGACCCCCAAATGGGGATATTTATCAATATGGGGGGGACAAGCAGGTGCGGCTTCCCTACAGGGACTTATGGCATACGAGCTCAGAATGGGAGGGAGGGGATCACTAAAATCACCAGGGGGGGAGGTTGATTATATATGCTGCGGGCCCCCGTTAACTGCACCCCGAGGTTCTGTGAATCACTGCTGCCTGAGCCCAGCTTGGAAAATAATTCTGTCTCATTGAGGTGTAGTTATTTTTTTTCTGAAAACAAGGCTGCAAAAGCCTTTTTCATGTGCCTGTTTCAGCAAAAATTGCCTCAGTAATGAGCTGCTTTGCATGCTCTTACTAGGGAATCTGCATAAACCTGGCAAAGGTTTACTATGGCAAAGGCCACTTTTGCAGCGTTTCTTCCAAGACTGGGTTTTCTTGCAAAACCTCACACACCACCTCTATTTTGGGGGGTTTGCATATTTATAGGCAGCGTTTTGCTCAGTTTTTCCTGCAAAAAGCTTTTTGTGGAAAGATTTCACAGCTTAGTACATCTTCCTCTACATTTGAGAGATTAAGATACAAGAAGGGGCTGACATAGCAGGAGTCTGGAACTTGTGAAATGGTGCACCGGGGCTTCAGCCCTGGCTTCTGTCCATGTCTTCATCATTAAATCATCCTTAGAACCTCTCTCTAAAGAGGAGAGCAGATCTGCCATCTACTTTCTTCATGCTGGAACAGCATTTAGTATCCAAACCCTTAAGCAGTTGCCTTGGGAAGTTTAAATATCGGCAGGTGAGCAGTTTATAAGGGGAATGTGATTGTGACCAGTAGGGATGTGCATTCGTTTTTAACGAAATAGACAATGGCAACAAAAATGCCTATTTCGTCTTGTTTCGGAAGCGCCAAGAAAAAACAAATGACGAAATTTCAGAAAAATGAGATGGCACTAACTATAGTTTTCCTATATTGCACTCTTAGTGTGCACTAACTAGTTTTCCTAATTTCGGACTTAGTGTGCACTAACTAGTTTTCCTAATTTCGGACTTAGTGTGCACTAACTCAAAATGTTACCAATAAGTTAAAAAGTGTAAATTGGGGAGCAGTTCATTAGCTGGAGGTTTGGTTCTGCATTCCCATTGGCTGTTTCCTTAGTTACTTGTTCGTGTTGCCAAGGCTGCAAGGTGGTATTTTGCACGGGTATTAGGTGCACTAGGCCAGGGGTCTGCAACCTTTCAAATCAAAAGAGCCATTTCACGGTTTTTTCATTCTGCCAAAATATTTTGAGAGCTGCCACCCTGCCAAAATTCAGTACACTTACGTAAATTCCCTCCTCCCCTCGACCTCCATCCCAGCAGTCACTCCCTCCAAATCTCCATCTCCAGCATTCTCTCACACCCCCCCCCGTCCCCCGCCTCAGCAGTGTCTCTCTCTCAGACCCCACTATCTCCAGCAGTCACTCTCTCTCTCTGTCCTCTTTATCCCCAGCAATCACTTTCTCTCTTAATCCCCTTAGTCCCAGCAGTCACTCTCTCTTTTTATCACCCTTAACCCCAGCAGTCACGCTCTCTTTTTATCACCCTTAACCCCAGCAGTCACTCTCTCTTTTTATCACCCTTAACCCCAGCAGTCACGCTCTCTTTTTATCACCCTTAACTCCAGCAGTCACTCTCTCTTTTTATCACCCTTAACCCCAGCAGTCACTCTCTCTTTTTATCACCCTTAACTCCAGCAGTCACTCTCTCTTTTTATCGCCCTTAACCCCAGCAGTCACTCTCTCTTTTTATCATTCTTAACCCCAGCAGTCACTCTCTCTTTTTATCACCTTTAACCCCAGCAGTCACTCTCTCTTTCAGCCATCCTTTTTCTCAGCAGTTATCCGCTGACTCTCAATCCTCCCCATCATCCCGATTGGTCACTTTCTCTCACCCTCTTCAATCCCACCTCCTCTTCAGCACTCACTGTCTCACTTTTCCCTTCTCCCAGGAGTCACACACTTTCTCTCAATCCCTTTTTGTCCTCAGCAGTAACTCTCTCTCTCTCTCTCTCTCTCTCTCTCTGCCATCCCCACTGATTTTGCCTTTTTCTCTTCAGCCTGCACCATTGTGTGCCAATGCCTCCATGATGGAGCCACATTCAAATCATGAAAGAGCCGTATGAGGTTCAGGAGCCACAAATTGCCCACCCCCAGCCCTAGGCAAACCTGCCCTAGTCTCGTGACCTCCCCCTTTCACACCTGCCTCTGGGCAGCAGCTTTGGCCACAGCATCCACCTCTCACCCTCTGCCAGGTCGCTCATTCCACTCCCTTTGCCCTCTGTCCATGGTGCCCAGCATCTTCTCTTTCTATCCCCTTTACTCCCTGCTCAGCACAGCAACAGTGCCCAGAATATCCCCTCCCTCTCTCTCACCCCTTCTCCACCTGCCCAGCACCCTCCCTCTACAGCTCCACCACCCATCCAGCTCCCTCTCTGTCTCCACCCCCCACAGCTTCCCAGCATCCGTTCCCTTCTCTCTTGTGCCTTGCTTTAACAGTGGGCAGCTTTCTGATTCCTCTCCCCACCCTCCCCCAGCTTAGGTTGCCTAACAAAGTTCCCCTAACATTATTTGCTTTGCAAAGGATCACCAAAGCCCTATAATGATGGAATGAAATAGGAAACCTGTTTAAAACCCTCCTTTCATGATATCAAGGCGGCTTACCCAAAGTTAATGAAATCAGCACTACAACAACACAGCACAATATATTATACACATGCTGGTAAAATCCCCCCAACCCAAACAAAATCTGCCTTGCCGTAGCAGCAAAAGCCACCCCATAAAATACATCGGAGCTGCGTCAGTTTAATTACCCTCAGCCCCGCTCCCTCCTCCAGCCAGCACCACAGCCCAAGCCGAGCGCTGCTTGAAGCATGAACCTTCTTCACATTTCGGGAAAGGACCAGGCTGCACGGGGGTCTCGTGGGCCAGTACCATCCAGCCCCCTGCTCCCCTCCCCCACCCCCCAGCGCTCGCGCCAGCTGCAACACTCCACGATTCATTGCAGCCAGCATCTACCTCCGGGGCCTCTGGGTGCCATGGATGGGAGGATGCTTCGGCCTGGGATCATCGAGCCCAGGTGGCTGAGCGCCAGGCGAGGCCGGTGACCTGCCTCTACCGGCACGCGCAGCTGGAGATCGGCGCTTGCGGGGAAACCCCCTTCCAGAGGCAATTCGTCGACCTGCCGCGCGTCGTCGTTGCAGGCTCTGTGGCTGCTTTTTACCTGCGGTCTTCGCAGGGCTCTCACGTGTGTGCACTTTCCCTGGAAAGCTGCTTAGGGGGAAAACACGTCCTTCCTCCGCAGGTGCCTTCCTATGCATTCACTGTCGTCCTGCTTCCACAGCAGCTTTTCTCTTCCTAACGCTGCGCTCATGCTTTACTCTCGGGCCGATTCAGTAAAAGTCGCGGGAGACCCCGGCGCGTAAAGCTAGCGCATCGAAAACGCGCGTCCAAGCGCGGGTTAACAGTGTCCTCCGCTGGAGCGCGCTGTACTGTATCGGCCCGAAAGTGTGGCTGTTGTACTGTCAATGGTGGTCAGCTGGCACCTTCCCAGCTTCTGCAGGGTGCAGGGGAACAGAGGGAAGGAGGTGTGTGTGTGTGGGTGTGGGGGTGTGTGTGTGTGTGGGTGTGTGTGTGTGTGTGTGGGGGGGTGTGTGTGTGTGGGGTGTGTGTGTGTGTGTGTGTGTGTGGGTGGGTGTTAATGGGTGATCAGAAGGTGACAGGCAGTATAATTTTAACCTCACAATGTCATAGGAAACCCATGTCTTTAAGTTCTTTTTTTCTCAGTTTCAAAGTGTCTGATCGTGTTCACTTCAAAAGTCTTGCAGTTCCTGGATTTTTTTTTTTTTTTTTTTACATTTTCCTTGATTATCCCGATCCTAAGGTCACTGGGGGGGGGGGGGGGGGGGGGGGGGGGGGGGGGTAGTGGCCAGGTTCCAAAAAAGTGCTCTCCCTTCCTTGCGGTGTCTGATCTTGGGTCTGGGGGGGGCCTGACTCTTGCTGTCTCACCCTTGCAGCACCGCATACTACACGCTACATAGGAGGAGGAGGAGGAGGAGCGTGAGTAGGATCCGCTGGCGCTGAGCGTTGTTCCCGGGTGGGTGACTGGGGGGGTCCTGCCACGCATGCGCTGGCACAGGGAGGTCTGGCGTTTTCTTCTTCCTGACTCCTGCTTCCAAGGACCTGAAGTCCTTAAGCATCTAAAAGCGCTTTGTTAGGCTGCCGGCTCTGAGTTGCCGATCTTGGTCCATTTTCCCCTCTTGACTCCATCCCCAGCTGGCGCGGACCGGTGGCCTCCTCGTTCTCAGCAGGGAATCGGACCGGAGGCTCCACCGCGTGCCGCGGGAAAACGTGAAATGTGCTCTGCGGGTAAATGGAAGGCTTCGGCTTCTCTCATGAGCACCGAGCATTTGCTTGAAATGGGGGGAAAAAAAAACAAAACCCCACCTCGTTTAGCTTCAATAACGATGAAGCGATTTAGTTAACGGAGACCGGGGCTATCACTAGGGCTGCGGCAAGCAGGTCAGGGCACAGAGCTGCTTGGGGAGAGTGGGGCGGGTGGGGAAAGGGCCTGAAATGCAGGTCTGCGCTGCCGGGGGAGGGTGGGGATAAAAAGCCAGGACGAGGTCAGCTCTCCCCCTACCATCCAGGTTGGAGAGAGAAAGGGAAATGGGCGAGGGAAGGAGGAATTGGGGAGGGGGGAGCTAGCATGCCCGCCTCTCCCGATCTCAGGGTGCCCGAGCCAGCCTGATCTGATCTTCACGGGGCTCCCTGGCCCAGTCAGGATGGCGCTGCTGGGACTCCTTCCTTGTGGGTTGATGCCGAGGTACAATCCTGCCCGGGGCCTTCTGTTCACCAAGAACGCCCACTGGAGATCGGCCGACGCACGTTTTCAGTGGCCGCACCAGGCCTTTCATATCTACTACGGTCTATCCCCTGTTCTAAAACTTTTAGGGATCAGTTAAAGACTTTTCTTTTTGAGCAAGTCTATTTTAAAGATGTAAGGTAATTGAAGCTTCACCAAGCTTTCTGTTTTGTCCTGGTATTTTATTATTTTATTCTCAGTATTTTTATGTGATTTGTCAGGGATAAACTCATTCATTGGATACTGAGTACTTTATCCCAACGTTATTATACGGCTGAGGGGGGGTGGGGGATATGATAGAGGTCTTTAAGATCATGAGAGGTCTTGAACGAGTACACGTAAATCGGTTATTTACATTTTCGAATAATAGAAGGACTGGCGGGCATTCCATGAAGTTAGCAAGTAGCACATTTAAGATTAATCGGAGAAAATTCTTTTTCACTCAACGCACAATAAAGCTCTGGAATTTGTTGCCAGAGGATGTGGTTAGTGCAGTTAGTGTAGCTGGGTTTAAAAAAGGTTTGGATAAGTTCTTGGAGGAGAAGTCCATTAATGGCTATTAATCAATTTTACTTAGGGAATAGCCACTGCTATTAATTGCATCAGTAGCATGGGATCTTCTTAGTGTTTGGGTAACTGCCAGGTTCTTGTGGCCTGGATTGGCCACTGTTGGAAACAGGATCTGGGCTTGATGGACCCTTGGTCTGACCCAGCATGGCAATTTCTTATGTTCTTATGTTCTTATTATAGGGTTTTTTTTGTTCATTTGTTTTAAATTTAAGAACATAAGAACATAAGAACTTGCCATGCTGGGTCAGACCAAGGGTGAAAATAGTGAAAATAGATGCTGTTTTATTCTGAATGTTTCTGTGTAAGCCACTTAGAGCTGTAAATCTAGCTATAGCTATGGCTCTGAGAGAGAGAAAAAGAGCGAGAATTCCCAGGACAGATGTGAACAGCTGCCCTTGTTTGAAACCTCTCAGTAGGTTTCTGTGCTACAAAGGGATGCGAGTTTTGGGCAAGCCAGCTGTATTTTTCATTTCCTGGAAATGTAACTTTCTTATTTTTAAGAGGGCAAGTTTCAATCATTTCTGAGCATTAGAAAAAAGTGTTAAACGCGTAGGAATGGGGTCTTTGAAAACTGCCTGCTCTACCTGCATGTAAAAGTGTGTGCATAGTGCCGGTACAGGCAAAGGGTGGAGTCCTGCAGGATTTGCTGAAACAAGGATACCCACAAACACAACAGGCGCGGTTCTGTGCACGGATGTCTTCCAATGTCAAGTCTTATAGAAACATAGAAACATAGAAATGACGGCAGAAGAAGACCGAATGGCCCATCCAGTCTGCCCAGCAAGCCTCACACATTTTTTCTCTCATTCTTATCTGTTACTCTTAGCTCCTTGTTCTATTCCCCTTCCACCCCCACCATTAATGTAGAGAGCAGTGATGGAGCTGCATGCAAGTGAAATATCTAGCTTGATTAGTTAGGGGTAGTAGGGGCAGTAACCGCCGCGATAAGCAAGCTACACCCATGCTTATTTGTTTTACCTAGACTATGTTGTACAGCTCTTGTTGGTTTTTTTTTTTTTTTTTTCTTCTCCCCTGCTGTAGAAGCAGAGAGCCATGCTGGATATGCATTGAAAGTGAAGTATCAGGCACATTTGGTTGGGGTAGTAACCGCCGTAACAAGCCAGCTACTCCTCGCTTGTGATTGCGAATCCTTTTTTTTCTTCACCCCTGTCGTTGAAGCTATGCAGGATATGCGTGAAGCATCAGTTTTTTTTTTTGTTTTTTTTTTCCCCCTGCCCTTGAAGCAGAGAGCTATGCTGGAAATGCGTGATGTATCAGTCTTTCTCCCATGCCGATGCAGGAGAGAACCATGCTGGATATGCATGGAAAGTGAAGTATCAGGCACATTTGGTTTGGGGTAGTAACCGCCGTAACAAGCCAGCTACTCCCCGCGTTTTGAGTGCGAACCCTTTTTCTTCTCCTTTGCCGTTGTAGCAGAGAGCTCTGCTGGATGTGTGAAGTATCAGTTATTCTTCTCCCCTGTCATTGAAGCAGAGAGCTATGCTGTATATGCATTGAAAGTGAAGTATCAGGCATATTTGGTTTGGGGTAGTAACCGCCGTAACAAGCCAGCTACTCCCCTCTTTATGAGTGCAAATCCTTTTTTCCATTACCTCTTGCTGTTGAAGCTTAGAGCGATGTAGGAGTCACAGTAAGCATGTGTATGTTTATTTAGTAAGGGTATTGTGTCAATAGCCATCATTCTGGCGAGTCACCCACTCTTCATTGGTGGCCTCTTGACTTTATGGATCCGCAGTGTTTATCCCACGCCCCTTTGAAGTCTTTCACAGTTCTGGTCTTCACCACTTCCTCCGGAAGGGCATTCCAGGCATCCACCACCCTCTCTGTGAAGAAATACTTCCTGACATTGGTTCTGAATCTTCCTCCCTGGAGCCTCAAATCGTGACCCCTGGTTCTGCTGATTATTTTCCTACGGAAGAGGTTTGTCGTTGTTTTTGGATCATTAAAACCTTTCAAGTATCTGAAAGTCTGTATCATATCACCTCTGCTCCTCCTCTCCTCCAGGGTGTACATATTTAGATTCTTCAATCTCTCCTCGTACGTCATCCTATGAAGATCCTCCACCTTCCTGGTCGCCCTTCTCTGTACCGCTTCCATCTTGTCTTTGTCTTTTTGTAGATACGGTCTCCAGAACTGAACACAGTACTCCAGGTGAGGCCTCACCAAGGACCTGTACAAGGGAATAATCACTTCCCTTTTCTTACTCGATATTCCTCTCTCTATGCAGCCCAGCATTCTTCTGGCTTTTGCTATCGCCTTGTCGCATTGTTTCGCTGTCTTCACATCATTAGACACTATCACCCCAAGGTCCCTCTCCTGCTCCGTGCTCATCAGCCTTTCCCCCCCCATCGAGTACAGTTCATTCGGATTTCCACTCCCCATATGCATGACTTTGCACTTCTTGGCATTGAATCTCAGCTGCCATATCTTCGACCACTCTTCCAGTTTCCTTAGATCCCGTCTCATTCTCTCCACTCCTTCCGGCGTGTCCACTCTGTTGCAGATCTTAGTGTCATCCGCAAAAAGACAAACCTTACCTTCTATCCCGTCTGCAATGTCGCTCACAAAGATATTGAACAGGACCGGTCCCAACACCGATCCTTGCGGCACACCACTTAAAACCGCTCTCTCTTCAGAGAAGGCTCCATTTACCATCACACATTGTTTTCTGTCCGTCAACCAAGATATTGAACAGGACCGGTCCCAACACCGATCCTTGCGGCACACCACTTAAAACCGCTCTCTCTTCAGAGAAGGCTCCATTTACCATCACACATTGTTTTCTGTCCGTCAACCAATTTTCTGTCCGTCAACCAATTTGCAATCCAGGTCACCACATCGGCACTCACTCCCAAGCACTCACTCCCAAGCTCACTTCTGTGCACAGTTTGAAAGCCATTTACATGCACAGAGCATGATTTTATGGGTATCAGTGTCTCATATAAAATAGCCCGGGGCTCAGTGCGTACAAAAGTAACCTAGCTTTGCGTACACTTTTATGTGCCTTGCAAGGGTGGAGTTGAGACTATGCGCGTACTTTTTGATTTTATGAATTGTACACAAAATTAACCCACGCAAAGTGCGCCCTCTGTAGAGCAGGTCTACCTTTCTGTGGGTGAGTCTGTGCAGGCACCATGGCACGGGACCTTTCAATGCTTAACTTTGAAAATGGGGAGGTAGCGTTTGCAGGCAAAAGTCAGGCGCTGTCATTATTCCCACATTTTCAAAGCAAACTAATACCCCGTATGTTTGCTTTGAAAAATCCCAAGTGAGTGCCTTGGTAGCACACGAATTCACCCTCCACGTTCCATGCAATCTGTGTGGGCTAACTTATGCACAGAGGAGTAAGCTTTCAAAACATCGACATGTCTACGTAGCTTGTACTCACGTAAACTCTTATTTTAAAAAAACATCAAAAGTACGCGCGTGTTTTCAGTCTTGCACGTACATTTACCATTCCAGGACGGGGCAAAGAGTTATCCACACAAGTTTCTGTTTTATAAGAGACTTACGCATGTTCATATGGCAATTTATTCAGGTGATTTTACACTTTGCTAATTCCCTTGCATAATTCATCTCAAACTCATCTCTTGTGTACTATTGGCTGTGTGGGAGATCTGGATGAACTGGGGGAGTTCAGGGTGAAGAACTAGGTGGGACTCGATGATCTGGAGAAGGACTGGGTGAACTGGTAGAGGCATCGCGGAACTGGTGATTTCAGTTACCCACTGGTGCTTAAAATGTACCGACTTCCGCCTGTAAACGGGGCTTTACCAAGCAAGTCACACTTCTTTCTGCAGGTAAAATATATGCATGCATGTTTTTAAAATAGGTAGGAAAAGTAGGAGCTTTCAGTGCATTGCATAACTATATAAATGCCTGTACCCTGAGTATAGTCGCCTGTCTGCTTTATGATCTGCATGCACTACACACACACACACACACACACACACACACACACACAGATCTCCGCATGGCCATGTCTGCGACGTATATGGGACTGCACGCAGTTGTTTGGAAGTTACCCTCAGATATTTTATAGTGAAAAGGTGCGCAGGTAAGTTTCAGCTGCAGGCCCTCTCCCCAACACGTATAAGAGTGGGTGTGAATTCAGGTTATCAATGTACTTTTATGCACGCTGAGCCCCCCCTGGCACGCCTAAATGACTAAAAAAATTCACCCCTAAATGGATTAGAGAAGTTAATTGGATGCCCTCAAGGCAATATTTGTGTCCAAGCCAGAAAAGCTGTAGGAAGAAGTCCTGTATGAGAGGTTAATGCCACTGCAGGCTGCTCCTCAGTCCTCGGGGTGCCTGCTGCTTGTATTCCTTGCAATTAAGCACGGGGCAAGCAGCGGAGCAAATCCAAATCTGCCATCCTCCTTAATTAAAGCGGAGAGGCAGTGGCAGTGGCAGCCACAGGTTTGGGCTCAGCGGAGCGTGAAAGCAATCAAAAAGCCTGGGCTCCCTCAAAGCTAACGGACTAATCAAATCATTCATTAAAGCCCGGCTTTATTTGCCTTTCATATCCCCAAGGCGTTTCTCTCAATTGCTTCCCGTGAAACGACAGAAGCAGCAGAAAATACCCCCCCCCCCCCCCGCTGTCAGGATCTGGAGGGTTAAGATTCAAGGGGCAGGCCTGGGTTCTGCGCTGCTCCCCTTCGGTGACCCCCAAGGTCACCGAAGGGGAGACAGCGGCTGGAAAATGCAAGGACAGCCCACAGGCCCGGCGCCTGTACTGCGCAAGGGGGCAATATTGCAGGGGGGTGAGGGGGCGGAAGATCCCTGTATCCCGATGGAGTCCTTTTTCTAAGCCATCAACGTCCACCAAGGTGCAGAGGGCGTGGAGAGGGTCACCCTGACTATACAACTCCAAACAGTAAACCAAGCAATTAAATAAAACCAGAACGGTCTCCGGCAATGAAAGGATGCAAATTAAAACAGTAAATCAGGCCGCGCAGTTAACAGAAACGAGCAGAGAAATAAAAGAGCATGGGGAGGAATCCGAGAGGAGCAAAGCGCAACCTCGCTTCACGCAGAAAAGGAATAAAAGTTACAAACTGAAGCCATAAAGAAGCCGGAGAAAACTGCGCTTCGTGATTTAATTTTCCAAATAAAGGTGGGCACAAAGTACTCAGGGCAATGGGGAGATTTACAAGTTGCCCCAAGGGCCTGGCGCGAGGGCTCTTACCCCCACCGACTGCAGGGGCGACAGGAGGGTGGGGCATAATAAACCTGGGCAGAGAGAGCAGGAGCTGGGCGGTAACGAAAGCCCCCAGGTCCACATCCCAGAGGTAAAACGCGCATCCCGTCTGCAGCCTGAGAGGGTTGGGTGTGAGCCCGGCTTCTTTTGGAAGCCGGGCTCACACCCACGGAGCTGCGCCCGCTCCCCTTCCCAAGGCCGGAGCTGTGGCACTCAATGCTTTGAAGGCTGAAAGAGCCATCATTGAGCTACGAAGCTTACTTATTTTATTTTGTTCATGCAAAAAGATGCTACTCCGCTCCCTCCACTCACAGACCATTGGGTGCGGATTACAACAAGTCTATAAAACACAATGGTAATACAATACAGTACATGAAATACGTGTGCCAGAATTGATTTTAGTTGTAAAGGACTTTCCAAGGCAGCTGGAATCAATTCTGTTCAGTGAAGCTTTGGAAAGATGGTTTATTTTATGTCCAGCACGCGTATTTTATTTATTTTATTGTATTGCTACTGTGTTTTATAGAGCTGCTGTAATTCCAGCTACTCCCTTTCCCCAGTTTTGGTTGATGCTCAGTTGGGAATTGCTTCAGTTATGTGGGTTAGCGGGGTCTCAGCAGTGTAATGCAACGTAATGAAATGTCAGCTTTCTTGTGCCTTTCTGCAGGCATACTACAATAATCCTAATGCCACACTGGCCTAGAAGAGCAAAATAAACCATCAAATACAGCATCGTCATATGAAATATAAATACAAAAAAAAAACAAAAACCCACCAACAACAGCAGCAGCATCTCTGACCCCAGGGAGCTGGAACAGACTGCATAACATAAGTAAAAGCTAACATTACAATTCCAGCCCTCCCAAAACCCAAAGGTTGAGAAGAATAAACCTATCCCGGTCCCGATCTCCCCTGCAGCTGCTCGGCTTTATACAGTGGGCAAGAGAAACATTAGCGAGAAGATGGAGCCACAACCAGAACAATGCTGCAATGCACACCCCTAGTAAGTTTTGCCTCCGACATTAGATTGAATATTACTGCTGGTTTGCCCTTACTGGACCTAACATTTAATAATATAGAGGCCGATATTCAAAGGCATTTATCCACATAACAGCCCTGCCATCTATCCACATAACCTATTGAGTTGAATATCGTGGCCACTAAGAGGTAGATATTCTGAACTAAAGGTTTAATTAAATTGGCCAGATTACACACGTCTAGCTCATTTACAAAGGATATTTAGCAGACCCCTGAATAAGTCACTAGCAAGCTGGACAAGTCTTATCAGGCTAACTTTAGATCTGGCTCAGCATGGGATTTCCACGCAAGGCAGCCCTGACTCCTCACAGTGAGGAAACAAGTTTAAAATTCATGCATGGGGATGGACCCCCCTCCCTCCAATGTTTAAAAAACAAAGTAATTGGGGGTTTGGAGGTCCCCGCCCCACACCCCAACTCGGGGTACAGTGTACCCCCCAGCATCCCCCTCCCCCTCCTCAAAGGTGTGAAGTGAATTGGTGATTCAGGCCCCCCCCCCCCCAGACTTCCTCCCGCACCCCCGAACCTTTGAATTGCATTGAAAGTTCCTCATTGGTCTGGGGTGCACCCTTGCATGAGGCCTGGTTGGTGCATTTTTCAGGCACAAGGCTGGAGCAAGGTCAGCTTGGCTCCATTTTGGAAAATAGCATCAACCGGGTGGGATGCTGGGCTGGGGCCCCACTATCACAGTGACAACCCCCCATGATAGTGGGACCCCTCCCATGAAAAAACATCATGGCTTAATTCATCTAGGCCTTAGTTAGCTCCTCCCCACAATGCCTATATCCCACCTGCCACTTATCGGGTTAACTACTTAGCCGGATAAATACTTATCCAGTTACGTTGGCTTCTACTTAACAAAAGCAGATATTCAGCTGCCGCCACATAGCCAGATACAGCCCATCTTATCCAGCTAAATAGCGCTGAATAGTGGCCTCTAACTGAATAAAATTGAGCCAGATAAATGGGAGGAATTAAGGGGCATTCTGGGGCAGAGTTGAGTTGGCGACTTCCAATATTTGGAAGGGTTATGGTCCATAGGAGAAGTCTTGGATTGATGCTAAGGATCTTCATGCACTTTGTCTTCTAAGACGGGACATCCAGATGCTGTCCTTAGAAGGGGAGGTAGTGTGAGGTCCCAAGAGGCAGCTCTCACTTCCTGCCAGCAGGGATCTCTTTGGGCTTGGGGGCGCTATCTGGTCAGTCCTCCTGGCTCTGTGGCCGTGCTGGCAGCAAACCCATATAGTTTCCAGGCTTCAAGTCAGTAGGTTGCTGGAGCTTGGCTTGCATTCTCCAGCCCTCTCAGAATCCTTTTTGCTGTGTTGACTCTAGTGTATTCATTGCTTCTTAAGATCTGCTGATTCAACTCATCTAGTCTTCCTATTTCTAGTGTTTGCTTGTGCTTCCAACAGTGTTCCTGCTTAGTCCTGGTTCCCTAAATCCTAACGGACACAAGCACCTGAAGACTCAGTCCAAGGGGAAGGTGGCCATCGCAGAAAGAAGCCAGCCTGCCGCAGTTCCAGTCGTAACCCGACAGACTTTCCTTGCCATTGTCCGGCCACTCTTGTGCTCAGGGGGTCACACCTCTAGTACACTACGATGTCACACCGCCAGCCAGCTCCCCTCTCCTCCCTAAAGATTGTGCAAAATTGGTCAATGGGGCAGATTGCTGCTCCTCCCCGCACTCTCCTCCATGGTTTGTGCAAATTAACTTACCCCCGGCCCCCATTTCATCCCTATTCCCTCTGCCACCTGAACCCTAACTCTCCCACCCTACCCAACACCTCCAAACCCCTTCAGGCCACTGGGATTGGGGTACAGTCGAACTGCTGGAAGCGTTTTACGAATGCTTTACAAAGCACACTGATCTTTTCGAAAACATCTGTAATGGCCCCTCCGAGCTCATTACCAGTACGGCCCTGGTAATTAAGATGCTGGTAATTAAGAGGTGGCACCCTTCATGTACAGCCCCTCCCTCCTGCCGGGATTTATAAGCAGCTCTCGTCTGAGAGCTCTGGGGGGCAGGACAGTGCGGTTTGGTTTTGGAAGTTAGAGGAGGCGTGGAAGGTTTGCTTTCGTTGGATTTTTGGGCCTACCCTTGGACTCAGCTACTGCCTGCCTGCAAGTTCCTGGGCAAGGTCAGGGATCTGCCCTTCCAATCCCGCCTGGTATCCTGGGTTCTTTCGGGATGTTGGAAGATTTTTCTGCGAGACCTCCTGGGTGTTGCTTGGGGTGAGGGCACGGGGAACCCTCTCCCTGGGGGTCCCAGGATAGGGAAGACCTGCCCCTCTGCAGTGACCTCCAGGTGTTTGACTCAGTTTGGGGGGGAAAAAAAGACATTTTGGTTAGAAGACCTGGGAGGAAGAGTATTGCTGCCCTGACAGAGGAGCAGTGGATCCCTTTTCAACTTGGGATTCTAGAAGGAAAGAAAGAGATCGAGAGAGACATTGGGAACTGAATAAGACCATCCCTGAGGACACCCACTCGGACGCTCTGTGCAGAGACTGCGTTAGGACTTTTGTCAGAATCTGGGGGTTTCTGCCCAAACAAGATCACCCCTGGCCACCCGGGAACCTCAGTAGTCCAAGACCTGGCGGGGGAGTGTTTTCCCTTGCTCTGGTGAAAAGAGAGAGAGAGATTGAGAGAGAGAGAGAGAGAGAGAGAGAGAAAGAACTGGCATTTTCACTCGTGAGATAAGAACTGATGCGAACTGCGCCATTTAATATTCAGGACACAGCTTCAGTAAAGATTAATTTTGGATACTCATTCCGAGTCTCCTGTGTTGCTTGTTTGGCACCCGCATCACCCTGAGAGGAAAAGGAGCAGGCATATCTGTGCCAGGGACAAACACAAAGTCACCCGGCCTGGTAAACTGGATTCTTCCATCCCGACAACAACCAGGCCCTGGAGAAAGAGACGCTGCAAGAGAGTGAAGGCAGGTCTGGCCCCCAAATTCATTTACGGCCCCATCAGTACTAAGGGATAAACCGAAAAAGGGGTTAAGCGTCTATCAGTTCTGCCATCCGTATTTCAAGCGTGTGACTGCCTGCGGTCATCCGAAACAAGGAGACCATGCCAATCAGTCAAATGCACTGCAAAACTAGGGCCTCGTCTGCTTTCACTGGCTTAATTACATTAAAGCATCCTGAGACGCTTCCACCGCAAGAAAGTAAACTCCAATTACCCTAAGTACAAAGTCAGGCCCCCAGAACAGGTTTTGATTTATCACAATTCGTACCAGGAAATCTCCTGCACAACAGCGTACAGCCCAAGCACCAAGTTTTAAAGAAGGAGGAAACTGCGAGATGAGGTCTAATTGAGAGCGTGCTGTAAGGGCCAGGAAACCAAAGCTCTGCCAGCGAGCGTATTCACGACAATGATTATAGTAAGGGGAATGTGCCATGATTGTGCTGGCCAACGTGCAAAAATATAATTCTAAATAATGAAATATGACTTTGCCGGCACCCTACAAGCAGGAAGCAGAGGGAATTAAAAAGTGCTTCCATTACTTTTGGTTTTCATTATATTTTATTATCAGTTTTAGGAATTGGTTTACATGTGTAACCCTTGCTGGAGGTTATTGTTGCGGAAAGTGGACCCTTTGACGAGGTGAGCTTGGTGGAGCCCTGCAGGTCCCCATGATCGGCAGGTGGAGCTTCACCCAGACCAGCCCTCATTCCCCTCTGGTGCCAGGGCTGGCTGGACTTAGTGCAGGCCTCTGTGGAGCTGAAGATCCATCGTGTAGGAGATGGTGAAGAAGCAGAGTCGGCATGAGCAGCAGTCGGGGCAGGCAGCAGTCAACGGAGAAAGATTCAGGCCGTGGTCTGCGGCAGGCGGAGCTCACTCAGTGTCGTGGTTCAGGCAGTGGTCAGGGCAGGGCAAAGTTCACGCAGGAACAGTAAGCAGGAGTGGTCAGAGGCGGGCAAAGCTCAAGAAGTGTCGAGGTCCAATCTGAGGTCAAGCCAGAGGTCCAAACCAAAGTCAAAGCCCAGAGGTCCAATCCGATGGGAAGAGGAAGAAAGAGAAGGAGGGAGGAAGAGGAGCCACAGGAGGAAGACGAAACGCTGAAGACAGACGAAGGGAAGACTGACCACGAAGACAAGAACTCAGAAGACAACCAGACTGCCAAGGAGCCAGGAACAGGATACACCAAGGAAGTAGGGATCAGGAACCAGGAAGCAAGGATCAGGAATACAGAGGCAAACAGTTGTCTAGCAGTTGACCTATTGCCGAGGCACTGGAGGGTTCTCCTTCTCAGCCCTTTATAGGGCTGGCTGGGTGATGTCATCAGGGGGCACCTCAGGGGATTTCCTGCCACTGGCCCTCTAAATTCAGGGCAGTCGTTGCGCAAGCACCCTAAGGGAAGGGGGGGGGATGCATCTTGTGGATCCAGTGGTGTCCTGCTGCGAAGAGGAGGGTGGTTGCAGCATGGCCTCCCACCGCCCAACGCCGTGGAGCAGATGAGCACCTGGAGTCAGACGCGAATGCCTCCAGGTGCTCATCTGACAGAGGAGGCGAGGATCCCTTTCCAACTTGGGATTCTAGAAGGAAAGAAAGAGATCGAGAGAGACATTGGGAACTGCCGATGGACATCATCCACAGGACTTAGCATATTATATATACACAGACAGATGTTAGGGAGAAAAGGAGATTGTTTGCTGGGGATTGGGGAGGTCTCGGGGGGAGGGGAGAGGAAGCGTGCTCAATGAGGACTTGGGGGAAGGGAGGGTTTTAAAGAAAATTATATGAACTTGTCCGTTTTTCAGGATTTGTTATTTATGTTCAGGATTGCAGGATTCAAAGTATCAAGCATGTCTCTTAGCACAAAGATTTCTTGAGAGAAATTGTCAGCAGTAAGGATGTTGTATCTGAGAGCATTCTCGTCTCATTGGGTAGACCTTTTGCACTATAGATCTGTGAGGAAGAATGTATGAGTATTACAACACATGAATTCATCAGCAATCATTTGAAAACATCTGGCTGTTGTAACCATGCATAAGATTTTCTCAGCTTTGCCGCTTATTCCTTATTCCTTATTCAATGGTGACAAACATTAAAGATTTGATTGCTAGATGTGCACTTTTCTGACACTTCATTTATCAGCCGTGGGATTCACTTTGAGACATCAGTCCTGCCAATAGTGCGACTTATGTACCCAGATAGTGGAAGGAATAATATGGACACATCCAATGCCTAATTATCAAGTCACTTGTAAAACTGATATGGACTGTACTTTATCACATGTAATATCACATGTAATATACATTATTTAATGCCCATGTCCAGCGTCAGGAAGCGTGTGGTCTGAGTCCAGCTGATAGAGTGTCATAGCTGTTCAAGAAAGGGTCAAGCTCTGGTACTAATGATGCAGCATTGCATATTTCATGGATATGAGAATTATTATGGACAATAGTATACAGCATCCCCCAGAGGAGGTAATTAGGCAGCACATGTGAATTACTGGGAGCAATACTGGATATTCACTTGAAATATAATTGATGGGAACGTGCAGGGTTAAAAAAAATTCCATTCAGTTTATTCATTCACTTCATAGATCACGGTCACTCATCAGGTTCATTTGAAATGAAATAAAAATGCTCATTCGTTCATGGGGGAAAGCCTCTCTGACTTCATTTTGGTAATAGTTCACCCTATTTGTCAATAGGGCACTCTATTTCCCAAAAACAAAACATTTTTTCTCAAAAACATTTTTTTTTTGTTTTTGGGAAAAAAATATTCAGTTAGTTTGACAGAAAATGAAAATGGGTTCATTCATCACATTTTTCACTTTCATTTTGAACAAATATACATCTTTAATAACTGAGCCCACCGGTCTGAATGAAGAGATCCCGTGGAATCATGTCAGCTAAGGGTTAAATGTGGAGTGGTGCTGAGAGCCTTAGGTTTGAATTTCACACAACAAGGTGTAGTTAAAATTGCCGTTTTGTGTGCCTACTGTGCAAGACTTGACTGGCAACCCAATTAACTTCCCCCTGAAGCAGAGACACATACATGTCATGGAAACACTGGGCCGTGTCAGGAAAGTATGGATGAAGATAAAACCGACACACACGGTGCAGAATGAATAAATTACATTTTACATAGAATGGATAATTAACAAGGTAAGCACAAAAAGAGACAATACTTCAGCGAGATAGCATAAAAGATGGCAAGCCATGAAATCATTTCTACTTGAAATATATCTGTATAACCCCACACCTAAGGCAGGGCCAGCACTGACTTTTTTTTTTTGCCCCATAAACAACTCCTTCCTATGGGGAAAATCAGTCTTCAGCATCCAATTTCGGTCAGGATGTTGTATGCAGGAAACCAGCAATGCGCTTCCCAGCTGGAAAACTTTCCTCCGACAGCTGCCTCCTTCCTATCCCCTTCTGACACTTTTTTTTTTTGGGCTAGATTCCAAATCTTAAGACGTTGATAGAAATGACCTCCCTGGCAAGAGGAATTTCAGTTACTTCCTAAAGAGAGGCTTGGGAAAGAGCAGATTATTCTGAAAAAAGAGATGAATTTCCTAGGCTGTAATTCTGGAATTGCAGATTCAAGGGATGCCAATCTTGCACCATTACCCGGGGAAGAAGGACTCAGAGCAGGAAGCCTTTAGACTGTAAAACTATGATGGAGCCTGTGCTGTCATCCAGGCCCAGATTACGTCACTGCGCCATCCAAGTAAAAGCAGTCAGTAATGAATGTGATTACCTGTAGTCTTACTGAGAAACTGCTCCACTCTCCCACTGGATCCTCTGCTGCAGGAGGACGAGCTTTAATTCACCTGCTTCTTCAATTTAACACTGTTCTCCTTTCCTACCAATGTGGTTCAGATCTTCAGAGGGATAGCCGTGTTAGTCTAGTGTGGCAAACATGACTTCATTGTACCAGAGCCTGGGGGTCCTTATTCTTCCCTTTCTTGGTAGGGTATTAATAGATTTCCCCTGGCACTAAACTTGGATACTGGGGGTTCTCTGCAATCCAACACAGAAGCTGGCTGACCTTCTACTCTTCCACTGCCAGCACCTGCACAACTTCCTGGAGAGATGCTGCCTGCAGGAAACTGATGATCAGAGAAGCAAATGGTGCGGGAGCAGGCAGCTGCTCCCGGCAGCTTAATGACACATCAAGCTTTGCAGACTTAGAGGTCCCCATCTAGGAAACATCTGGAGGTCACAGCACGTGGGATGATTTGGTTCACTGACCCAGCTGGAGTTGGAGCAGACTCAGAGAGCTGAGCTCTCAGTGTCCCTTTTCTCTTTACCATATCTGAGGCGATGAATCTGGCAACAGATGAAAGAACCATACAACAATTTGGAGCTCCCTGCTGCCGCCCAGAAGATGTCCTTCTGATGAAGCAGACCTCGGCTGCTTGCAGTCTATCCCCGTACCCTCTGTCTGTGCTGCACAGTACTGCCCATGAAACCAGTTATTTTACACACCTTTTGAGGTCCAAACCAACTTGCTGTATCTTACTGGCTTGACACCCAGACATCACAGTTCATAGGCAGCAGAAGGGATAGTTATTGCGGATTCATTAATAAATGCATCTTCTGAACTGCTTGATAACACTTGGCTGGTGGTATTTAACCTCCTGGCTCTCATTGTATCCACTGCAATATGAAAACCCACAGCACTCACTTTAGGATACTGCAACAATTACCAGGTTTCCAGATTGGGAGGGTCCAAACAAGACTGAAGCTATAAACTTCCTGGAGCTTAACTTGCTCTCTGGGGAGCTGGATTCTCCTCTGAGCTGTCGTCATTATGGGGGGACTTTTCTGGTCGCCCACTAGATGGCCCTATAAGTACATAGGTGGGATAAACCATTCCCTACAGAACCTCCCTCTGAGGTTGTCTGCAGTGGTTTAATCCCTGCGCAGAAGAGGGTGCTAGGCTAGGAGCAGGTGAGGTCATTTTTAGTTGGCTTCTGGGGAAGGTAGAGCCGGGTTCAGGAGCTGCAGTATTCTTTGGAGACCCATGCACAGCACCGCTTGCCTGTGTAGGGTTGGCCTCTCTTTGAGAGAAGGACTTTTGCATTTACTATTGGGCAGATTACCGAGCTTAGCTGGGGAGAGACCCTGGTGAGGAACAAGCCCCATATCCAATGACCAGGGCTGAGGTCTGCAGAGGAGGTGCCGCTCATCACCTTCAGAGAGTTCTTTTGGACTGCGAGCGTTTTGCATGGATTTTGGCTGTAGGAGGTTTTTGCTACCCCTCCTCATTGAAGAATGTGGGCTATATTAGCCTGGGTTTTTGGAAGTATTGACCTTTGCTCCCAAGGGATCCCGAACAGGGGAATCAGGAGGACAGAAGCAGGAATTTCTGGAAACCCTGCACAGGATCTTCACCCGGGGCACTAGAACAAAGGCTGGGGAGACTGAAAAGTGAAACTCAGGTAGGATTTCCCCCCCAGCGGCTGGGACTCTTATGTACTCAGTACAGGAGTGGTAAAGCTAAATCCCAGCGGACCCTGAGCTCAGTAACACCTACACAGAAGTGGCAGCTGCACCTTCACACAGTTTTGGATGATCGGACATTTATTTCACTTTCAAACGAATCAGTAAACGTATTCGGAGCACCCACGACCCCTGCAGCACTGCCTCTCAAAAGTCAGGGATATTCACATCGCTCCCTGGGCCATGAATCCAGCCTTTGGAATATGCAATGAGGGGAAGACAGCCCCAGAAACAAATACTTTTGTGCGTCCTCGGAAACAGGGTGAGACTCAGGGCAAAGGGTCACAATTAGAGGAGAGCTGCTCCCAGAAGAGAGCTCCCCCGGGGGGGGAAACGGCCACTCACGGGAGCATGTTCAGAGCACATGGCTAGACCATTGAAGCTTTCGGGATCTGAGATGGGAAAGGGTATTGTCATTGCTCAGTCAGGAAATGTTACTGTCTCCCTCACGCTTCCTTTCCCTGTTGTAACTCTGGTTTGATTCTTAAACTCAGTAACGACATTGTCTGCATTATATCAGTGACCATCTACCTAATAACCCTTTGCATTCTGCATATATTTCACCTTATCTTATCCAACAGCATTCATCTCTATATCTGATTATGCCAGAAGCGTCTCGCTATTTATGTAATCTCTAACGCTCTATGCAGACCTGAAGTGCATATCGTGCAGCATTCAGCAATGCCCATCGGCTGAATGAAATGTTGAAATGCTGATGCACTGATATCCTGGGATTTTGCATTGCTCTACAGCCCAGTCTCACCAGTTTGGCCATTCTGAGACCTTGGATTTGTACTCCTGTCTCTAGGTGCCAGGTCTCTTCATGCCATGTCCTGCTTATAATGCCAGCTTTATTTCGGCACATAGTAGGTAGGCGATATTACTGCAGCTCCCATGAGTGTGGCTTTTGTTTGGGTCACAGTACAGAGACTTTCTTGGTCTCCATCAATGATTTTGTACTGCGCCAACTAGACAGGGTCAAGCTGTTATAGCAATGTTTCTTGATATGACTTCTTTGACAAAGTATATCATAATAGGTTATTTCATAGTTTACATCTTTTCTGACTGCAGGAGAACAAAGGTTAGAAAAGACCAGGGTTATTCAAATTGGTTCCCTCTGGTAACTGGAGTGCCTCAGGGGTCAATATTTATCCGAGGCTTCTTTGCAACACACTGGATGCTTCATCCACATTTC
This sequence comes from Rhinatrema bivittatum, assembly GCF_901001135.1. Taxonomy (NCBI): domain Eukaryota; kingdom Metazoa; phylum Chordata; class Amphibia; order Gymnophiona; family Rhinatrematidae; genus Rhinatrema; species Rhinatrema bivittatum. The sequence goes on from NC_042624.1 coordinate 117,245,934, forward strand.
ATAAAATGTATGCAGATGACATCCAGATATTTTTTCTGGTTGAGACAGATATATCTGTAACTATTCAGTAAATCAGAGCTTGTGTTGTATCAGTAAAATCCTGGATGGACAAAAACTCTCTTATGCTTTGTCTTACAAAAGCTGAAGTTATGTGGCTTGCAGGTAAATCACCCCCTCTGTGCTGTCAAGGGATCACATTGGATGGAAATATTGTGCCATTTTCTGCTGCAGTAAGGAATTTAGGCGTTCAGCTGGATTCAACCCCGAGTTGTAATCTCATATTAGGAATATTTTACGTGCAGGATATTACAAACTACATTTAATAAAGCAACTCAATGTATTCTGTCAGAGAGAGATTTCAGATGCAGAGCACAAGCCTGACAACATTAGATTATTGTAATGCATTATTAGTAGGATTGCCCAAATGTCAGATTCAAGCATTGCAGATGTTACAGAACGCTGCTGCCTGGCTGGAATGAAAACCAGGGAACTTGTTGCATCAGTTCCTTTCCTAGAATCAGACTTTAAATTCTTGTATTAGCGTTTAAGGCTGTCAGGATGTAGGTGGGGCCCTAGCTATCTGGCAGGATTGGTATCAAGATATTCATCTGCTCGTCACGTTCATTCAGCCAACGAATTCTTATTAGCAGTACCAGGAGTGAAAGAGCTAGGGCCTTCAGGACTCCCATTCTGGGGCTTTCTCAGTTATTGGCCCTAATACGTGGAATGCATTGTCTTCTGACTTGCGTTACATTTCAGATATTAAAATATTTTGTAAACGCTCCTGATCACATAAAGAGTCCGTGGTGGAGATAAACCTTGAACTCCAATCCTGAATCTTCCCTTAAACTGTAGTGCGGAGGCCCATGCACCAGTCCTGTCCTCCTTCCCTATGCATTACGGGGACATATGTGAGTAGCCTGCGTTGCTTGTAATGTATACGGACGCATTTCAGCTCACGCACATTACAGCCAATTTTAAAAGGGAAGTTACTCCCCCTCCTCCCAGTACCTCCTAGCAAAAATTTAATCTAAGCCGGCTAAAAGTAGGCAGATTAGGGGAGCCCGTGCACGCTGGTAGCTGGGCTGAGGAGGGCGCCATTCAGCCGAGCCATTTCCCCAGGGAAGGCAGCTTTGCAGGTTGCCCTCTGTTGTTCCACGCGTGGGCGGTGCTCGTGGAATTTACTGCCCGTGCATCTGCTGGGCTTGCGCAGACACGGCCTGTCGGAAAGGTGGCGCGGCGAATCCAAGGGGAGGCTGTGAAACCTGCCCTGGACTGATGCTCCTCTAACGGCAGCGTTTACCTGGGAGGCGTCACCGCCCTTTCCTGCCAATGAAACATCAGTCTTCAGTACAGTAACGCTGCAGTCCCAATACAGATGCCATCTGAATGAGATCAGTCAACTGAGAGTAACGCAGTCGTACACAAGCTGCGGGATTACAGTACAATGCAGTGTTAGCTTATGAATATTTAAATGTTTCAGGGTAGGGGATGATTTTTTTGTTTTAATTTTAAAATGCATACGAGGAAACTTGCGGTAGGCGAATGGAATGTAAATCTGCTTGCAGCGAGGAGCTGGACCTTTCAGCAGTTACCACCAGGCAGCACGGTAGTTTCTCTTTCTTATATAACATTTTTTCCCCGTAGGACCCTCGCCGCCGCCTTCTCCGTTTTGTGCTGCTCTGCTTGGACCCATTTTGCCTTGAAAGCCGGCTGTAGCCTCTGCGTGATCGCATCTTACAAGGCAGCCGTGTACCCCTTATGAGGATTAACGGAGCGGCCAGGCACCGCCCCGGGCCAGTAATTCACACTGCAAGTCCTAGACTGAACGAGAAGCAGCCCCCCCAGGCCTGGGTCCTCATGCAGAGAAAGTACTGCAGAGCTGCCACAGGAAGGAGCAACAAATCCAACCGATTCCAACTCTGAAAGGCGCGAATCCTATCGGAGAATCTATGGCTAGCAGCATCTGTTACTTGGCAACAGAAGGCCTCCTTCCTGCAGTTCAACTCTCCTGTCTTGAACGGGCTACTGTAGGCGGTGAGCTGGGCTGGGGATCTCTTCCCTTTTAAGCTGGGACCCACTACACGTATTGGATTGGGTTTGAGGCCCCATCTGTCTAAAGCTGGGATTTGCTGAAGCATTCAGCTAAGTACAGGGCCCGTCCCACATGGCCGATCAAATAAATTTGCACAGGAGGAAGCAAATGCTTCAAAATGAAGGTGAATTCTATTTTTTTGCAACTCAATTCCTTGACAAGGAAGGACATTATCGGAAATAAACATATTTATTGCACAGCCCACGATGGATTTCTAAGGCTACCAAAGATGAACCTGGGATTCAGTGAGTAGTCAAAAAGATATAATAAAAGCTCTATTGATTAACGTTAGGATCATTAAATCTGAAGGCTTTGGGGAGGAATCTAAGATGGCGTCTGATACCTGAGATGCTCTGCAGAGTTTTCTTAAACTTCTTAGGTTGGGGAGGTAGAAGGAAATGTTGGGGTCAGGGGGAGGGGCTAAAGGTGTGCTCAGGTCAGGCTGGGGAGGGATCAGGGAGTGCCAGGGTCAGGCTGGGCAGAGGTCAGGGAGTGCTGGGGTCAGGGGGAGGGCCTAAATATATGCTCAGGTCAGGCTGGGGAGGGATCAGGGAGTGCTGGGGTCAGGGGGAGGGGCTAAAGGTGTGCTCAGGTCAGGCTGGGGAGGGATCAGGGAGTGCTGGGGTCAGACTGGGGAGTGGAGCTGCTGGGTGTGCTCTGGGGAATGGAGGTGAGGAGTGCGCTGGGGTCGGGGGTTCGAAGGGTGGTCTGGGGTGTGCTGGGGTCAGGCTGGACAGGAGAAAAGAGATTGCTGGGATCAGGATGGGGCAGGGGGGTGAGGATGTGCTGGGAAGGAATTGCTAGGGTAAGACTGAGGGGGGTGGGAGGCTCAGACTGGGGAGCAGAATAGTAACTTGGGGCTTCCGGGGAAGTCTTATGAGGATCAGCTACTATATTTATATTCACCTCATTTTATCCTAGGATATACATTTCAGATCTATCGGCCATTCTGTGAGTGTATCACACTGGTCTGAATATAAAACAGCCCCAGTATAAGCCACCCCCCTTATAAGAGGGTGGATTCTTGAGGAGGGGCTTAAGAGAAGCCTAAAAACTGCTTCTCTTAAGCCCCTCCTCAAGAAACACAATCTAGACCCTAATGTACTAGCCAACTTTAGACCCATCTCCAATCTACCATTCGTTGCCAAACTTACAGAGAAACTGGTAAACACCCAGCTTTCAGAATATCTAGAGGACCATAAGATCCTATACCCCTCGCAATATGGCTTCCGGAAATCACGCAACACGGAGACCCTCCTCATTTCGCTTACAGACCATATTATAATGGGATTAGACAAAGGACATTCCTTCTTATTAGTTCTGTTAGACATTTCGGCGGCATTTGACACAGTCAACCACACCATCCTCCTGGATCGCCTTGAGGATATCGGCATCTCCGGATCAGCCCACAACTGGTTCAGGTCCTTTCTCAGCAATAGGACTTTTAAAGTCAAAATCAATAACAAGGAGTCACCTCTAACAAAATCTTCCCTTGGCGTACCACAAGGATCCTCCTTATCTCCAACCCTCTTTAATATATACCTCCTCCCCCTCTGCCAACTACTGACAGACCTCAACCTAATTCACTATCTGTACGCAGATGATGTACAGATTCTAATCCCAATATCAGAATCCATCTCAAAAGCTCTCACCTACTGGAATAACTGTCTTCTATCCATTACTAATCTACTCAACAGCTTAAACTTGGTCCTCAACGCCTCAAAGACGGAACTTCTCTTCATCTCTTCAAATGAAAACAATCTTCCTCCACCTTCACCGCACAATGCTCACATCACCTGTACGCACGTTAGAGACCTTGGGGTAATAATAGACAATCGTCTAAACCTTAAAAAAATGGTCAACACAACTACCAAAGACAGTTTCTTCAGACTACAGGTTTTGAAACGACTGAGACCACTCTTATTTTTCCAAGACTTCAGGACAGTCCTCCAGGCTCTTCTGTTCGCCAAAATAGATTACTGCAGTGCCCTCTTTCTAGGCCTCCCTAAATCTACCACCAAACCACTGCAGATGTTACAAAATGCGGCAGCGAGACTGCTGACCAACACCAGCCGCGGTGAACACATCTCCCCCGTCCTCAGAAACCTACATTGGTTACCAGTAAATTTCAGAATCCTGTACAAATCTATTACCCTAATACACAAAACCATCCATCAGCAACTCCAACTCGACCTGGATATCCCTTTCAAACTCTACTCCTCTAACAGACCAACAAGAGATATCCACAAAGGCACTCTGAAATTTCCCCCTACTAAAGCCACTCGCCTCTCTACGACCAAAGACAGAGCTTTTTCAATTGCAGGCCCAGCTATCTGGAACAATATCCCAGCAAATCTCAGATTGGAACCCTGCCTCTTAACCTTCAGAAAAAGACTAAAGACGTGGCTCTTTCACCAAGCCTTCCCAGATCCACCGGATAATCACTAGTTTGAGCCTCACTTCTTACAAGGACCTTGACACACTTCCTCCTGAACAATGGACACTGGCATTTCCTGGTTAAAGCATATGCTCTAACCCGTTAAATTATTCGTATCATGTTATATTTATTCTACCTGCCTCTATCTTCCTTCCAGCTTGTCTTTAAGCCTCCAAGTTTTCCATACCTTGTTGATTGTAACTTTGACTTATTCCTTTTCCTTTGTTATCTATTATTTACCAGAATTGTTACCTCAGTTTTACCCTTTGTTAAAATGTAAACCGATCCGATATGGTTATCTACTATGAAGGTCGGTATAGAAAACTGCTAAATAAATAAATAAATAAATATTCGGGTCAGTATGGTAGAAGAAATAGTTGTAGCCGGCAGTCTCTGACTCCTCCTTGGCTTGGGGGGTACTGCGCAGGCAGAACGGACACCCCCTGTCTCATCCCCTGTTAGGCCCAGTGAAGGGAATGGGCTGCAGCCTCTGCCTCCATTCGGACCTCTTCTCCCACCAGTACTGGATGGGACAGCACCGACTCCTCCAATGTGCCAGGCAAAGCCGATGCTGCTGACGCCTTCCCCAGGCTGCTAAAACATAAGAAGGAAGGTTAAAAAACATCCCATCTTATGTTTGGACCATTATGGCAAACTATTTCCTTTCAGTTTTCTATTTTAATAAAACAAACCTGAATTAACTAACACTTTCGTACAGCCTCATGCACAAACCAGTGAAGCATGCATTATAAAATAAAGCAAACCCTAGCCACCCTTATAAAAATAAAATGTACAGCGTTATCAATGATTTTTCAATTTTGCTTTGTTTATGTAGCTTGCTGGCCTGATACTGATGTCAGAAAACAAACAGAAAGGACTGGCTTTACTACACAGGCTCAATTAAAAGTATAATTCTTTACCCTTTAGTACCTTCCTCATGTGGACTCTGAACCTGATGACTCTTATAACCTTCCCCTCTGGGAGCTGAACCCAGCAGCTTGGGTCAGTACTTAATATGGCGAAGGCTTGTTCATGGATTATTGAATCCAGGTCTAATTAAACTAGAATGACTAATAAACCTAGGGGGTTATTAAAATGCATTTCAAAATGTGTAAACAAAACATCTTTTCAGAACTAGCATGCGCATCTCCACACTGTATCTTCATGGATTAGAGAAGGCATAAAGCAATGACCCACACACACATGTACACATGCACGTGCAAGCACACACATGAATATACACATAGAAATGCATGCACACACACGCATGCGCATCTCCACACTGTATCTTCATGGATTAGAGAAGGCATAAAGCATGCACCCACCCACACATGTACACATGCACATGCAAGCACACACATGAATATACACATAGAAATGCATGCACACACACGCATGCGCATCTCCACACTGTATCTTCATGGATTAGAGAAGGCATAAAGCAATGACCCACACACACATGTACACATGCACGTGCAAGCACACACATGAATATACACATAGAAATGCATGCACACACACGCATGCGCATCTCCACACTGTATCTTCATGGATTAGAGAAGGCATAAAGCATGCACCCACACACATATGTACACATGCACGTGCAAGCACACACATGAATATACACATAGAAATGCATGTACACACACGCACACACACATGTACACATGCACGCACACATATGAATATACACATAGAAATGCGCACACACACACACATGTACACATGCATGTGCAAGCACACACATGAATATATACATATAGAAACATAGAAACATAGAAATGACGGCAGAAGAAGACCAAATGGCCCATCCAGTCTGCCCAGCAAGCTTCCCTCATTTCTTCTCCCATACTTATCTGATTCTCTTAGCTCTTGGTTCTAATTCCCTTCCACCCCCGCCATTAATGTAGAGAGCGGTGGAGGAGCTGCATCCAAGTGAAATATCTAGCTTGATTAGTTATTTATTTATTTATTTATTATTTTTGTTATACCGAGTTTCATGACAGATATCACATCAACCCGGTTTACATTTAACAATGTGTGTAAAGCATAGAGTAACGTAATAACCAATATTCCCAATAAACTGTGAAACTTTAAATACAGTGAATCAAAACCGTGTGTGAGAAAGTTACAATAAAATAGGGAAAATTAACTTGGATCTGGAAGAGGGGGAAGTTGAACAATGCAATATTATTAGAGGTATATATATAGTTAGAGGTAGTAGGAGTAGTAACCGCCGCAATAAGCAAGCTACACCCATGCTTATTTGTTTTTACCCAGATTATGTTATACAGCCCTTATTGGTTGTTTATCTTCTCCCCTGCCGTTGAAGCAGGGAGCTATGCTGGATATGCGTGAGGTATCAGTTTTTTTCTTCTCCCCTGCCGTTGAAGCAGAGAGCTATGCTGGATATGCATCGAAAGTGAAGTATCAGGCACATTTGGTTTGGGGTAGTAACCGCCGTGACAAGCCAGCTACTCCCCGCTTTGTGAGTGTGAATCCTTTTTTCTTCTCCCCTGCCGTTGAAGTTATGCTGGATATGCGTGAAGTATCAGTTTTTCTTTTCCCCTGCCGTTGAAGCAGAGAGCTATGCTGGAAATTCGTGATGTATCAGTCTTTCTCCGATGCCGTTGAAGTAGAGAGCCATGCTGGATATGCGTCGAGAGTGAAGTATCAGGTACATTTGGTTTGGGGTAGTAACCGCCGTAACAAGCCAGCTACTCCCCGCTTTGTGAGTGCGAACCCTTTTTTCTTCTCCCCTGCCGTTTAAGCAGAGAGCTCTGCTGGATGTGTGAAGTAACAGTTTTTCTTTTCCCCTGCTGTTGAAGCAGAGAACTATGCTGGATATGCATTGAAAGTGAAGTATAAGAATGGAGTGATCAAGCTAGTTGAAAGGCATCAGGAATAGAGGAAGGTGGAGGTAGTAATTTGGATATTTGGTTTGGGGTAGTAACCGCCGTAACAAGCCAGCTACTCCCGTCTTTGTGAGTGCAAATCCTTTTTTCCACATTTCCTCTTGCTGTTGAATCTTAGAGTGATGTTGGAGTCACAGTAACCATGTGTATGTTTATTGACTAAGGGTATTGTCTCCAGGCAGTAGCCATCATTCTGGCGAGTCACCCACTCTTCATTGGCGGCCTCTTGACTTTATGGATCCACAGTGTTTATCCCACGCCCCTTTGAAGTCCTTCACAGTTCTGGTCTTCACCACTTCCTCCGGAAGGGCATTCCAGGCATCCACCACCCTCTCCGTGAAGAAATACTTCCTGACATTGGTTCTATATGTTTGGACATACACACACACTCAGTTACTCAAACATGCTCACACACACACACCCACATGCTCTTTCTCTCTCTCTCTCACACACACACACACACATGCTCTTTCTCTCTCTCTCTCACACACACACACACACATGCTCTTTCTCTCTCTCTCTCTCACACACACACATGCTCTTTCTCTCTCTCTCTCTCACACACACACACATGCTCTTTCTCTCTCTCTCTCACACACACACATGCTCTCTCTCTCTCTCTCTCACACACACACACATGCTCTCTCTCTCTCTCTCTCTCACACACACACACACATGCGCTCTCTCTCTCTCACACACACACACACATGCTCTCTCTCTCTCTCACACACACACATACTGTATCTCTCTTCCACATGCCCTCTTCCACATGTTCTCTCTCTCCCACATGCTTTCTCTCTCACACATGCCCTCTCCCCCCATATGCCCTCAATCACACACAGGCTCTCTCCCTAACCCCTCCACACATGCGTACATACATGCTCTCTCCCCCTCCACACATACTCTTTCTCTCTCTTGAACATGCAGGTGGCAGCAGCAGCAGCCGCCTCCTCCTTGGGCCCATGTGACATCGAGGTACCTCCTCTCTCCCATTTCTGGGGCCACTAATCCTCCGGCTCCTCTCTTCACACGGAGGGGCCTGGCCACTACTGCGCCCATGTTCCGGCTCCTCCTGTGGTGCACAATTGAAAAGTCAGCTGATTGAACTGCATGGGTTATGGAGCTCTGCACAGTTTAAAAAGCTGATGTTTGAACTGTGTGCGCTGCACGAAAGAAGAAGAGGCACTGGCCTTGGCAGCAGAAGCAGCATGCACTTAGTTAAAGGCAAGGCACCAGTGCTGGGCGAGAGGAGGAGCAGCACCCATGGACAGCTAAGACGGTGGAGCAAGGGGTAGCAGAGGATCAGCCAGAAGGGACTACAGCTGGACTTCGGAGGGCTAAAACCCAGACATTTTAGCCTTCCTTCTGGCTTCTGGACATTCAACCTAATATCCGTACTGTCCAGAGAAAATCTGGACAATTGATAACCCAACCACACACACATCATAGTAACATACATAATAATGACGGCAGAAAAGGACCAAATGGTCCATCCAGTTTGCTCAGCAAGCCTCTTAAGGTAGCGACTGCCGCTCTGTGCGGGTTACCCCCATGTTTCTCTTAAGGGTAATAACTGCTGCTCCGTGCAGTTATCCCCAAGCCGTATGATAACTCATAAACATTTACTGCTAGCAACATTTTTACTGGGTGATGAGCCTCCTTGAAAATTCAGAAAGGGCTGCTTGATGTGCTTTGCTTATGGACTGGGCCATAGAAGCCGTCCTGTGCTTTTTCCTTTATGTCTGCGTATCAGTGCCCCAGATCATAGAAATTGGGGCTCTCATTATTTGTTCTCTAATCCAATTCCCCTTTTCCCCCCTGCCATTGAAGCGAGGAGAAATGTTGCAGTTGAATTAAAAATATCAAGGCTTACTGGTTAAGGGTAATAATTTCCATGACTTCTGCTAAGGGTAGGAACCACAGCACCAGCAAGTTACCTCCATGCAAGCTTTCTTCATTTCTTTATGGACTTGGCTGTAGAAGCAGTCCTGGGCTTTTCCCCTTATGTCTGCGTCTCAGTGCCCCAGACCATAAAAATCAGGTCCCAGCCACCATCGTCTGAATCCAATTCCCCTTTCCCCCCTGCCATCCAAGCAGGGAGCAATATTGCAGTTGCATTAAAAGCATCAAGACTTATTGGTTAAGGGTAGTAATCTCCATGCCTTCTGCTAAATGTAGTAACTGCCGCACCAGCAAGTTACCCCCATGCACGCTTTTCTTTATGTGCATCCTCTAGCCTTTAGATATCCACAGTGTTAATGCCATGTCCCTTTGACTGTTTTCATCTTCACCACCTCCTCCGGAAGGGCATTCCAGGCAGCCACCACCCTCTCCATGAAGAAATATTTCCTGATGCTGCTTCTGAGTCATCCCCCCTGGAGTTTCATTTTGTGACCCCTATTTCTATTGATTTCTTTCCAATGGAAAAGGTTTGAAGTTTGTGCATCGTTAACCTTTCAGGTATCTGAATGTCTGTATCCTATCTCCCCTGCACCTCCTCTCTTCATATTCAGATCCTTTTGCCTCTCCTCATAATCTTCCAGTACAGACCCCACACCAATTTTGTCGCCCTTCTCTGGACCACTTCCATTCTGTCCTTATTCTTTTGGAGATCAGCTCTCCAGAACTGAACAGAGTACTCCAGGTGAGGCCTCACCAAGGACCTGTACAAGGGCATCATCACCTCCTTTTTCTCACTGGCTATTCCTGTCTCTATGCAGCCCAGCATTCCTGGCTTTAGCTATCGCCTTGTCACTTTGCTTCACCATCTTCAGATCCCCAGACACTATCACCCCAAGGTCCCTCTCTTGGTTCATGCACATCAGTGTTTCACCCCCCATCACATGCAGCTCTTTTGGATTACCACATCCCAGATGCAGGACTGCAATTCTTGGCACTGAATCCCAGCTGCCAAACCTTTGACCTCTCTTCAAGCTTTTTAAAATCACTTTTCATTCTCTCTACTACTTCAGACGTGCCCACTCTGCATATGATACTAGAATCTGCAACAAAGAGACAAACTTTACCTTTTATCCCTTCCACAGTGTTGCTCACAAAGATATTGAACAGAGCCAATCCCAATACCGTTCCCTGTGGCACTCTGCTTAACATCTTTCTCTCTTCAGAGTGGGCTCCATTTACCATTACACGATGTCTCCTATCGATCAACCAGTTAGTAATCCACACCACCACCTTGGCATTTATTCCCAAGCTTCTCATTTTATTCCCAAGCCTCTTATGCAGGACCATATCAAAAGCTTTGCTGAAAGCCAAGTAAATCACACTGAGTGCTCTTCCTCCATCCAATTCTCTAGTTACCCAATCAAATAAATCAATCAGAATTGTCTGACAAGACCTTCCTCTGGTGAATCCATGGTGCCTTGGGTCCAGCAACCCACCAGATTGTAGATAGCTAATTATCCTTTCCTTCAGCGGTCTCCATTAATTTTTCTACCACGGAGGTTAGGCTAACCAGCCAGTAGTTTCCAGTCTCCTCACTGCTACATATTTTCCTTCACATGTATTTCACTGCTGTTCAGCACCATGGTCTGGACAGCTCCTCTAGCAGTATTAAAAAAAAGTGTGACAGCCTTCAAATTGTTGAAACTTGGTAAAAACTGAAATCAAATTCTTTATAGTTTGAAAAAGTGCCTGCAGGAGAGAATTCAGTGGACACACTATTCTGGATAAAAATAGGCAGAAAGATAGTATTTCTAAAGTCCTTCGTTATAAAATGATTGAGAAAAGCTGGATAGACAATAATATGTCACCGTATATTAAAATCCCTTGATGCACAGTTTGATGGCCATAAGATGCCAGCCAATGACAGGGCAGCTTTAATGGTGCCTGGTGACACCACTCACGATACGATCCAGCCTCACAGAGATTTCATTTGAGCAGAACAAACACATTGAAGAATTAAAAATTGGACAAGTTTGACTTTTAATGACAAGAAATGCATTTTTTTTAAAAATTCTGGGATGCATTTTATAAGCATGTGAAATGATTTTGACACACTTCGCAGGTGCCGAAGCTTGCTGACCCTTAATCTTGAGCCTCAAAATGCAGTTAGGTCACCCCTGGGTCTCCTCTCATACACCCCCTTCCTTGTGCTGTCTACAGAGCTGCATCTTTCCAGTATCATCCACAGAAAACTGGGAGTCAAATTAGCCCACCTTTAAAACGTCAGTCAGCAAGGCTCTGACCCTAACTATTGTCCATTCATGATATTTACTGTACATCAAAAGAAATACACAAAAAAATCCATGAAAATGGAAGCACATCGTCTCTTTGCTCACCTCATGCTTGGATCAGAAGACACAGAGCATTCTGGCTGCAACGCAGCACAAACATGGGAAAGCAGTTCTGCTGACTCTTTTCACTGTGTCCCAACTGATTGTGACTTGGACATCTCAGCTCCAACTTTCACTGTGATATCCGTGCACCGGTTAGAAGACCGTAAGCAACCACTGTAGGTGTGGGCTTGACTCAGGGCTTGCCTTAGAAGATTACTATTGTATCTGATCACATTGTGCTGTATTTGGACACTGACAGTACTTTGTTATTGTACGCTGTTGTATTGTATTCTTGTAAAAGCACCATGGGTCTTATGTGAAGCCAGGGTTATATAAAATTGAAATGTAACTTTTTTTTTTTTTTTTAAATCGAATCTTTATTGTGTTTTCAACCATGCACAAAGCAAAGCTTTGGTATAGAAATCACAGTAAAAATCAAAACTGTTTAAGAAATACAAATAAGAAATGTACCTCACATGATCATCGAAGAAATTAGTAAAGGGAGGTTTTATAAGAAAAAGATAATAGAAAGTGGAACCCAGCATGGAGGAATCCCATTAAACCAATGCCGGATCTTCACCCTGAATCCGTGCGAGACATCGCCGGTGTCGACAGTGAAATCTTTTTTTGTGTCCAAAAAATCAACCAGAATTGCTCAGAAAGGGAAAAAAAATGACCAAGATTGTTGTATTTCATTAAACATTTACACGGCTATTGAAGATTAAAGGCAGCGCCCAGAGGCCTGGCTATGGTCACTCAGGAGAGGAGGAGGGAGATTTCAGAGTTTCCTTAGGAAATGTGTAAATCAGTGGGGAAGGAGGTACATGGGGGATGTGATCTTCCAGGGAGGGGAGGGGGACTGGCATGGCAACCTCGAAACTGAAAGTAAAGCTCCACAGAAATACAGCTGATCCTGCCATGATGCCCGTCCTCTTCCTATATATATTTCAGTTTTGTATAGGGCTTTTATATTTAACAATGTGCAAAGTACAACGTCTTCCGCTGCAGGCTCAGCCGAGGATGGGGATTCCTCAAAGGAAGCGCTCACGGCCCCTGGGGGCAGGGACCCCCAGTCGTTGCGCAACGCTGACGCCTAGTGGCCAGTTTTAGGGCTCACAATTATAGAGTCTGGAAGGGCCTGGCCCCCTCAGCCGAGAACCGGCACTGCAGTGGCTGCAGGCTGGACTAAACGCGAGAGGGGGGTCAGGTAGTCGCCAAGGAAGACTCCCTGGTGAGGTTAGGCCCAACAGAAGCCGATTCTGACTAAACTGGAAGCCCAAAGCAGCAGAGGGAACCTGCCAACAACAACAAAAAAAACCCCTTAGAAATTATAAGGTAAAATTGTCTGGATCGATGTTTTTAAGCTGCCCCGCGCATAATTACGGAAGCTGCAAGAGTTTGGTGCTTTTTTTTGTTTTTCACCAGCACCCTCATGCTCCTTTTTTTTCCCCACTTGCTCTCCTAGGGCAGAATCTCGGAGAGCCGTGTGTAAAGCAGCGCTCTCTGGCAGCCTGGCGGAGAAGGCGCCGACATTTCATTAAAAAGCTACCTAAGGGGGGGGGGGTGGATGAGCGAGATGGGGAGCGGCAGGGGCTCTGGGAATGGAAGCTTATTCTCCTCCAGATCAGGGCTGAGATTTTAATCGCTCATCCGGGCGCCTGGCACATCCGCAGGAGAGGGCCACGAAATGCTTCAACCAGTCTCTCCCCCTTCAAAACAAGAGCGGGAGCAACAGGGCCCCCGCCAGCGAGGATACAGCATTTCAGGTGATTAATACCCGACGCTGATTCCATTCCCGAGGAGATCTGTGTGTTCTCCGTTTCTGAAAGCTTCTCCTGCTTCGCCGCAGCCTCTTGATTGCCGGTCTGTGCCGATCACCGGGAGGAAAGGCTTTTCTCCTCCCTGCTGTCAGGCACTGCAGTGAATACAGCACAGACGGCTGAAGCAGGGGAGCTTCGTCAGAGCCCCACGTGGGCTTCGCACCGAGACACACGCGGCCTGGACAGCCTGGCGCTGCTTCCCGCGAAGCGGATTTCAAACAAGCTGGAGAAAGTGGGGTTTTGTTTTGGGGTTTTTTTTTTTTTTTCACTCTGCGCACAATCAAGTTGTGGAATTTGTTACGGGGGATGCGGTCAAGGCTCGTAAAGCAGTTTCCACTTACCAAGCTGACGAGCAAAATGCCCACCCTCCTAACAGCCACAAGCTGCACGGTGCGGCGAATCTGTTTCCATCAGTTCCTGTCTTCGAACGGCCCTCTTATTTCCCAAAGATGCCCTCCTCCAGAACGGGCCCGCAGGGGGTCAGGGGGATAATGGCCGATTACCTTTACGTTTACGGGTCCTCCGACTTGTGGGCCTAACGAAGCCCAGCCCTTCGGCGAACGCAAAAGCTGCGGAGCTGCGTTCGGTCACCTCGAGGCCACGCTTGGAGATGACCTGTGCGGGAGCCCTGAAAGGCCTGGCAGCAGTCGGAGGAAGCAGGAAAACCGGCGCACGATCAGCGCGCGGGACGCTCACGCGGCCACGTCAGGCGGCCGACGGAAAGCCATAGAACTTGCCAGCGGGACCACGTGCGGTTGCCGGATATCATGGTGACCTTTCATTTTAAAAGGAAGCATCAAGCAGAAAAGCAGAACAGAGGGGCGGACGGCCCCGGGCGATCTGAACTGCTGCAGATGTCTCGGGTCAAAGCCGTGTGTCTAAACTTCAAAAGGAATTAAAAACTGATTACAATGAAATTAAAAAGACGTTATGATTGTTTTGGGGGGTGACTAAGAATCCGTGCACAGAATTTAAAGCGTCTTCCACATCGAAACTCAGTGAGGTTGTGAGGGGAGGAGGGGGGGAGGGAGCTGATATTCAAAAGGTTTTGTGCAGTTAAAATCTCCTTTTTGTCTACATAAATCTGACCAGTTAAATCGTACTCGCTGGCTTGTTTATGTCCACACAGAGTTCCTTTGCACACAGATTTAGCCAGACAAGAATGGAGCCAAGTCGGGGCAATTACTGCGATTATGCTACATTTGTGCAGACAATTCTGTGCACACAAGTGGATTCCCTAAATCTATAACCAGGCCGAGCTTCGCACCGTCATCGGTTAACTTTGTCTGCCTTGCTGCTGCTGCCGAATACCAACCCCTTTGTACATTAGTCCCTTAATTACTGTGCACGAACGAGCGACGCGTGTGAAGATCCATTCCCCTCCTGAGAATGAGACTTTGCTGCCCTTACCTCAGGTTGCGCAAGATGTCCATGTCAGCAGGTGGCGCTGTGCAGCTTCTCGGGCCAAGCTAGAGCTCAGTCACACGTGGAAGTCATTTGTGCTGGGCTTCCACAGGGCTATGAGCACCAAGACAACAGCTTCCTTACTTGTAGCCCCTCGTCTAATGGTCGCTATGAAGGAAGGGGGTCACAATTGGTACCAAGACTTAGTCCAGGCAAAGTCTTTCCAGAGCCTGGCATTGATTCTTTGAATAGGGGGAGGATATCCAAGATGATGGTGGGGACCTCCCTATTGTTTAAGGGTCATCCCTCTTTCATCCTTTGTGTAGGTTGGTTGAAGTCGACATAGCCCGCTTCAAACCTCTATACTTTTGCTTTTTAATGCCCTCTCACTCTCCTCCATTAGGGGTGGGAGAAGAAAAACATTTGCTTTTCATTTGGGGGGGGGAGGGGAGGGGGGTTATGAATGTTGCTTTGTCTACTGTTTGTTTCATTTATTTAGTTAAAAAAACAAAATAAACATTTAAAAAAAATAAAAGAAATGGGGACCTCCCATACCCCCCACCCATCAGAATGCCGGGGCCAGTGTCCTCCCCGGCCCCCACTTACCTGGTCTGGGGAGGGGATCCAAAGCCCATGACCTAGGCCTACGCAAGGCCGAGGCTTCAGTCCTCAACCCGGGCACTGCCCTTGGGCCTAGGCCCCGATGGATCCATTCTTTTTGTTTTCAAAATGAAATGTGAAAACTGATGGACTTTCGTTGGATTTTCAATCATTTCGCTTTGAGAACAAAACGAAACTAAGTAGAATATTTCGTCTTATTTCCTATTCTGTTTCTGCTGAATGCCCATTCCGAGCCTCCATGATCTCTGACCACCTCCATACAATTAGGCTGGCTCAGTAATGGACTCTGCCACACTGCAGGAATTCCTAAAAAAACAACTTGCGACTTTATTTTCTGGATAGCCAGCCAACAACTATTTACAAGGATGAGAAGGTAGCTCACAAGATACCGAGGAAGTCAGAAAATATCAGTGAATAGTCCCGATTACTGCCGACCTGAAAGGGTCACCTCTTCACTGCCTTTCCTCACTCTCAGCCGTATGGGAGGACTGGGCTTTTTTTTATCCTTCAGGCATGCCCAGAGGAAACTCTCACCCAATGGGCACACAAATGCATTAATGCCAGATTCCACCCTCCCTTTCTCAGGACACTGCTCACCCCCCAGTAGCACCTTCCAGGCGGGTTTTCCCTAAGGACTTCTGGAGACAGCGCCTCAGTGCCACTTCCACTCCCTTCTTGGAGCCTCCTGCTTTGCCCCCTTTTTGGTTAAATCCTCAGGCCTCACCATTCCCCATTTTGGCCACTGGCCTCTCCAGTTTACCACCGCAGCAAGCTCCGGACCTCACACATAAAGAGTAGTCCAGGGCAGGTCCCCCTGGGGTTAACGCCCCCCTACTCCTGCACTTCTCCCTTTGACGTAGGGGGGTTCTCCTGGCAGGGGAGAACCCCGCTCCTTGCCATTCCGCCACTCTCTGGCTTCCGGTCCAACCCTGAAGGTAAACAGTTAACCTCCTCCAAGTCTCCTCCGCCACGGGACTCTTTCTTTGAGGGGGAGAACCCCTGTAAGATCCCGCTCCACCTGGAGGGTCCCTGGGCCTCCCAGCCTGCGGACTGAATAGTTTGGCCACATACCTACCTGGAGGCCCTTACTTCCCACCCTATATGAGCCAGGGGCAGGAGAGGAAAGGGCAAAAAAAAAAACAGCCACATTCCCACTCTTTTATATCTTCTGATCCAATAGGAAAACCTCCAACCCTTAAAGGAAAAGACACGCCTTTTTTTTACCCAAATACATCAGATTATTACCCAAGGCTTACTTATCAAGAGCTGCCATCCAGTGGCCAAACGTGGTTATTACAAGCAATAATATTGTAATCGTTTCTCTCTCCCACCACTGTACGCCTCAGAATTTCTGGCGATCTTCCTCAAAAGCTCGTGCACTACATCATCGCTGGATAATTCTTACGTTAGGGCAAGAAAAGATTTCACAACCTATCAAGATTCCAGTTTGTATTTCCAGGAGCAATGCATCTAGCAGGACTCTGCGCTCACTGTTGCTCTGTTTATTACAGGGACATTTGACCTCAGCACCTTTCACCTTTGCATATTATAACTCCTTACGGTGTAAAACTCGGTTACTTTCAGAGTCTTTCTCCCAGATGTACTAAAAGGTTCCCCCCCCCCCCCCCCCCATTTTGTGTCTCTGAGAAAAATGCTTAGTGCAGCTGGTGTTTGGGGGTCAAAATAAAGCCAACAACAAAATAAAATGGCCCAGAAATTAACCAGAGCCCTGTCAAGGTGATTGTGGCAGCACTGCCACGTACAGAGTCGGCAGCTAGGAAAAGCCGTCGGGGAAAGGTGCTCGCTGTGTAATGAGGGAGACCCTGGTGGTGGGAGAGACGCGCTCTTTTGCAGTCCCAGCTCTCAGGAGCGCACAACAAATTGTGGTGCTTTATTCACATGTGGCACTGCTGTAGTACGTGGTTACTCCAGTGCAACGCGTGACTTCTAGGACAAAGGGCATATTATGGACCACCCACTGCAACTCAGTTCCTTCCCCACCTATGGCCTCAATGGATGCAGCTTGTCTTTATTGTTCTCTCTTTCAGTACAGATTCCCTGTGGCTTCCTGCAGAGTGATGCAATCCTGCCTAATGCAATTACATTTAGCGACAGAATCTGCAGGGCTCATGAGAGTGGATAACATGCTAATAGCGGAGATCAGTCATAGCATCGGTGACATAACCTGCGTGTGCCAGAGCACCTTTACAGCACATGGCAGAGAAGCAATCAGACGCTGAGAAAATTGTAAGGGATGAGAGAGGATCCGTCGTCCCGGTGAGTCACGCCAGGCTTCCTCCCTTGAGATGTCTTCTCTCACATCTCACACAGGAGCCAGTCCAGTGTGAGTCACCGCCCAGCTGCTTTACCTCCCCTGTGGAGGACTTCTGGGGTTTAATTATCTGCCTACTGGTCCATCCATAAATGCAGATTATCTAATGCACAGAGAGGTCCGAGATGCCACTTGGGAAACCTCAGTCTGCTGGAGGTGTCCGAGCCAGGGCGCAGGACAGAGGGCAATGAGGGGAGGCAGCAGATGCCCCATCACTCTCTATTATCCGTCTTCCTTCTCTCTTGGCCTCCGTTCCACTCTTCCTGTGCCCATTCCCCGGCTTCAGCCATTCACGTCTCTTGCATGTTCTTGCCTTGGCCATGCATGTTCTTCCAAGCTCAGCTTCCAGTTTTGGTGGGAGATTGGCCTCGACATCCAATGGGGGGCGCACCGGGCCGTCACGGAGAGCCAGAGAGCCGTACGGTAAGTGAAGCCAGCACATTTACTCTCTGTTGTGGCATGAGAAAGAGCTAATTACTTAAAGCTAGCGCATGCCACTTTTGTGAGGGAAGAACGTATTTGCTCTCGGAAGAGCGAAAGTGAGACAGAATGATACATCCGAGCCCTCTCTCTGGAGCAAAGGTTAGCTGGAAGGAGGAGGCAGCATCACATTCAATACCAGGCCTAAGTCCTGACTCAGTCCCATCGCCCTGGTGTGGATTCTTGGAAAAGGAGCAGATTTAACCTTCAAGGCTCAAGGCGTTTAGGGCTCTGGAGACGAGTGACACAAGGTAAAGGTGCTCTAAAACGAAAAGTCTTTTCTAGGAACATGTCCAAAAATAGAAGTTTAATAAACAGAAATAAAACACATAAGAATATGTCAAAAGTAGAAAACAGCAGCTCATACAGTCTTGGGCCTGGAAAATGCAATCCTGTGGAATATACTGAGGGGGTTACTGAATCCTGCTTTCTCGCCGTGCTCGGGGTCGGAGGCTCCCATGCACGGATGCTGGCGCCGGCTTTTCCCAATTCTTCACATAATTCTCCCTCTCTCCTCCCGCATCACTCCTTCTCTCCTCCCTCTGCAGGTCGGGTCCTCTCCCGTCTCACTGGTACTCTGGAGATCTTTGTTTGCCTTAAACTCATATCCCCCCCCCCATAGAAAGACAGGCTCAGGGTGAGAGTTTGCCCCCTGGGAATGGGGGACCCGCTCCTCCCCACTGAGGAAAGCTTCCAGTAAAGGTAGCAGATGCAGCACCACAGGCCCTCTGTACCCGCTGGATAATACCCTGGGGATGAGGGCCAGAAGGGCAGCTTTTACCCCTTCCCAAACTCACAGGCTGGTGCAGAAAGGTGCGATTGGCCCACGGCCCAGTTTTACCCTCAGCTGGGCTTTCGTTTTCCGCGGGTAAACCTGGGAGCACCGCTGAGCGCTCTCGCGAGGAAATCCCACGCAAACGAGGGCGTGGAGTACGTAGCGCTCCCAGCTGCAGGTCAGAGATGGAGTTAAGTTTCCAGCGCCGCTGTGCCGGCACCTAAAAGTTAATATAAGAAAGAGAAGTCTTTTCTGCTTGGCCGCCACTTCCTGGATAAGTAGAAACGTTTCCAAGTGCACGGCCATGGCAGCTAACAGCGCTGATTGTCAGGGACGCCAGGGTTATCTATGCCAAACCAACATTTTACACTCAGCGCCATTCTTTTAAACTCCTGATGCACTTGCATAGCATGAGCTTACTGCATCAGGAGTTACAGAAATATTGAATCTGGGCGTGAATAATATGTGCTGAAATCCAGTGCCCGGTTTCTCAATGTTCAGATTATCAGAGAGAAAAAGAGAGAGAGCACCACATCTCCTCGCCCTCGGACTAGAATGTTCTTGGCTTGCTGTCACCGCCCCAGGACTGCACCAGTGAGGCCACTCCTAGCGGGGAGTCCCAGAACAAATGGTTTAGTCCAAGGCTCTGCTCTGCCGATCTCAATGCGCTGGCAGGAGTGAAGGGGGCCACATAAGGATTCCATGATTTCTGTGTTGTGTGCTGGCAAGACAACTTTGAAAGCCATCTGGCCATGTGAATGGACCAGCGGCGGAGTCACAATGTCGGGCCAGCCCGGGTATTCGCACACGCAGACTGCTCTTTTACCTACGTCATGGCAGGAACCTCGGGGGCAGCCCCACCGCATGACGTCAGTACCTCCGGGTATTTACACCTCCGCTCCACTTCCTTCCAGCGAGCTAGCAAGGACTTCGGTTTTGCTGCTCTGTACTCTGCGTGCTTGGATTTCGCTCCTACAGAAGCTCTGGGCTCCTCGGGGGCCTCTCGCTTCCATCTCGCCCTATTGGGTGCTCTACCTAACCTGGGACAACCGCCCCTCGGGGGGTCCCTTCTATTCTTTTTCCAGGAACCTCGGTGCTTCTAGGTACTCGCTCCCCGAGGGCCTATTCTGCCTTGTGCATCCTGCACTTTTGGACCACGGGTCCCATCTACGGAGGTTACCAGCGCTGCCTGTGAGTATCGCTCTCTCCATCCCACCCTGCAGGTTCTCGGGTTCTCCCGCTCAGCAGAGCACTACCGGACCTTCGCTACATCTGGGTGAGATCATCTTCCTCAGGGACTATCTGGAGTTCGTAAGTGGTATCGCTGGACTGCAGCACTGTCCTTTCCTTGGGCAAGAACCATCACTCTACAGCAGGATAATAAAGCTTTCCTTCCTCAGTGTCTGCCTCATTGAGTATAGCCTATCGTTGTGCTTCCCCACGGGGCCCCTCCCCGTGGGAGGAGTCATCTCCACAACGACCAAGGGTCCACACTTTGCCACAAACCCAACACTTCTCTTCCTTCCCTACATCTGTCTCAGCCACTGATTCTTCACTTTCATCTTTTTCTCCTTTTTTCTCTGCTTTGCCTTTCTAGCCACTCATAATTACAATCTCACTCCTCTTCGCCCCTTCTAACCCTCCAGTTCTCAGTCTCTTCTTCTCGCCTCTCACCCATCTACCAGTTGTCCATCCTCCTACCCCAACCCATCTCCATCTCTCACTCCATTTCCAGCCCCTGCCCAAACTCCTCTCCTTTCCCTCATTTACATTTTAACATCGCGATGCAGTAGTTATCACATGTGATAATGCCCTAATGCCCGCAATAAAGGCCCATCGTGATTTGAAAAATGACCCTCTTAGAGAGTAGAATATGTCACTTTGGGAACTCGCATCTCTTAGATCTTTGCATTTTGCTCCGTACAGGAGAAAATGCATTTCTGTTTCTTTTTCTCTGGTATTGCACTTCAGAGAGCCAGGAGAAAACAGAATTACAATGAAATAAACTTTCTATATTAAAATAACACTAACTGCCAACACTCAAACAGCAACAACCCTACCTATGAAAACTAACACTGCAAATATTACACCAGGCCTAAAACAGTAATACACCCCTTATCAAGAAAACAGAACAAGCCAAACTGCTAAAGA
Source organism: Rhinatrema bivittatum (assembly GCF_901001135.1). Lineage (NCBI taxonomy): Eukaryota > Metazoa > Chordata > Amphibia > Gymnophiona > Rhinatrematidae > Rhinatrema > Rhinatrema bivittatum. The sequence goes on from NC_042624.1 coordinate 117,267,259, forward strand.
TCCCTACATAGAAAATACACACTATTGGAATACCTCACAGATAGACCTTCAAATACGGAATAGAGAGATCATAAAGTAAAAACAGAAATGTACAGACAAAACTTGGAAACCTCAACAAGCCAAATTCTTTATGCACTGCATCAATGGAAAAACAGAAGCATTACCATTCCTCATAAAACAATAAAATTAGTAAAATCAATCATACCAATAAAAAGAATAATTCAAAACTAGTGAATACAATAACATTCAATAATTAAAAACTCATATAAAAATTTTCCAAACACTAATAAAATATTTCAAAACAGACACATCAAAAAATACCCAACAATTAAAATAAGAATTTTTAAAAATCCCCCGTTATCCATTCGTGGGAACTTTTGATTTTCAGATGCCCTGAGATTGTCATGGATTAGCAGGCAGAGAGGAAGTGGGGTTGTGCACACACATGCTCCCTCTCTTACACACATATTCACTCTCTCTCACACACATATGCACGCTCTCACACACATACACACATGTTCTTACTCTCACATACACACAAGCTGTCTTTCACATACACACATTCTCTCACTCTTCCACACACATACCCACACGCTCGCTCGCTTTCATTCTCACTCTCTCTCACATACACATATAGACATATGCTCTCTCTCAGTCTCACATACAGACATGCTGTCTCTCACTCTCCTACACACATAGCCCCACACACGCACTCTCTCTCACACACACATATAGACATATGCTCTCTCTCATTCACATGCTCTCTCATTCATCCCTTGAAGCAGCAGGCAGCAGCAGGCAGGGGCAGAGTCCTTAAGCCCCCGCAGGCAAGGGAATGACGGGGCCAACCCAGCTCTGGCCTTGGACTCCTTTCAGCAGGGCTGGGCAGGGCGCACTCCTCCTTCAACGACAGCAGGATTTGACCCGCTCAGTACACAGACCTTGGAAACAGGAACAAAGACCATAATGGTATGCAAAGCAATAGAACAGGAACTGAAAAGAGCTGCATTTTTCAGTTCACAGTGGGAAGTGTATTATTTTCCCTAGAAAGTGGAATGAATTGGCATTTATTGCTTCTTTTTATAATATGCTGTTAAATATTGTGGGTTCCTGTTGAATGCAGAGCCTCTGGAATAGGGTATATGTGTATATATATATACACACCTGAAAAGTATACAGGACTGGGGCTGGGCTAATATCCAAGCCAGGGCTCTATGGAAAAAGTGGCCCTATTAGTCCACGCACCCTTGACATTTCTCGGATTCTGACTCGGTCCATCCATCTTTACTATGGTTCTGTTGCTCAGAGAGATCTTTACCAAGCTGCTAGAGGGGGCTGGAAGAGGAATTGGATTCAGGTGATAACCAAGACAGGCCCTGCCTTTATGGTCTAGGGAAGTGATAAGCATGGGAGTAAGTGCATGAAGCAGCAATACTACCCTTATCAGAAAGTCTTGATGCTTTTGATGCAACTACATCCCATGGCAGTGGGGGTGGGAGCGGAAGAGGAATTGGATTTTATGGTCTGGGATACTGAAACGAAGACATAAGTGAAAAAGCACGAGATCGCTTCTAAGGCCAAGTCCATGAGCAAAACACATCAGCAGCACTATCAGCCCATCAAATAACTGCACTGAGCGTCAGCTTCTACCCTTAAACAAAACATGGGGTAACCCGCACGGTACGGCAGATGCTACCATAAGGAGCTTGCTGGGCAGGCTGGATGGACCCTTCGGTCCTTTTCTGCCGTCATTACTGTGTTGCTGTGCTAAGATTTCTTACATGCAGATGCTCTCAGTAGCGCCTAATGAACATTTCTCAGCCGATTGCAGCGCGGAGTTCCTACAATTCTGCATTCCTCCTCCTCCTAAAGCAGATCAAATTCCCACATGGGTGCCCAGCCCCCAATCCTGTTGTGCTCCCTTTAGGGTTGCAACTGTTTATAGAGTTTTCCTCCAAGATCTTGCCCAAACCATTTGTAAGCCCTGCTATGCTGGCCACCTTGTAAGCCTACCTTGCTAGCCCCCTTGTAAGCCCTGCTATGCTGGCCACCTTGTAAGCCTACCTTGCTAGCCACCTTGTAAGCCCTGCTATGCTGGCCACCTTGTAAGCCTACCTTGCTAGCCACTTTGTAAGCCCTGCTGTACTAGCCACCTTGTAAGCCCTGCTATGCTGGCCACCTTGTAAGCCTACCTTGCTAGCCCCCTTGTAAGCCCTGCTATGCTGGCCACCTTGTAAGCCTACCTTGCTAGCCACTTTGTAAGCCCTGCTATGCTAGCCACCTTGTAAGCCTACCTTGCTAGCCACCTAGTAAGCCCTGCTATGCTGGCCACCTTGTAAGCCTACCTTGCTAGCCACCTTGTAAGCCCTGCTATGCTGGCCACCTTGTAAGCCTACCTTGCTAGCCACTTTGTAAGTCCTGCTATGCTAGCCACCTTGTAAGCCTACCTTGCTAGCCACCTTGTAAGCCCTGCTATGCTAGGCACCTGGACCACTTTCTCCAGCAACAGACTCCACAGGCTAACTGTGTGCAGGAGGAAAAATACTTTCCATGATTTGTTTTCAATCTGCTGGTTGTTAGTTCCTGGAGGGTCCCCTTATTTTATTATATTATTTAGTATTGTTTCATTGTATCAGTTTTAAATGTATTATGTGTTCATTTTGTAGTCCGCAATAGATAAAGAAGAATTGCAGATTATAAGAATTGTTAATTAAGTAACCGCCCCCTATTTACCCCACTGGCGATTTTATAGATTTCTGTCGTGCGCCCTCTCACCCATCTCTTTTCCAAGCTGAAGATCCCCAGCCTGTTTAACCCCTTTGCATAAGGGAAGCCGCACGGAGGCTCAGAGGCAGAGACAGGCCCAGGGCAGACCAGCCAGAGCCCTTACCACCAGCACCGGGATCTGTGACCGGTAACTTCCAGATGATTGTGAAAATCCTTGCATCTAAAGGGGAACAAATACAGAGGAAAGAATAATAACATTTCCGGCACTCCCTTACTCGTGTGCCGGTGCTGCAGGCTTTGCCCAGAAGATGGCGCTCTTGTAAAAGAAATCAACTTTAAGCCGTTCAAACTTTGACATCTGGGGCTGTGTGAGTGCAATAATCATTGCATCAGTATCTCTCATGCCTGGTTGTAGGACTTGGTGGTGGCAATCAAGTTTATGCTGTCAATAGATCAGCAAAAAACCCTTTTAGTTTCGGGTGCTGTGGAGGCACCCGTGCAGACACCGGTGAGTGATGGAACAGCCAGAGGTGGGGGGGTGGTTACTCATGACTAATCCATTACTCTGAAGCACTTATTAATCACACTCAGGCAGTCACAAGAATACACTAGCATAAACTCCCTCCCAAATGATTTCACTGATAATACAGCAATACATAGAATTTCAGTTGCATATTTCCAACCCTAAACTAGGTTACATAATTGTCAAAATGTCTATGATTGGCTTTTTATTACAAACAAATAATGTGAGTGGCCATGTGGTAATTTAAATTTTGTCTTTGAATTTGCCAGCATTAGCAACCTTGTGTTTGTTCTAAGAATATTTTCTATAACCTTAGATGAAATGTCAATTGGTCTGGTCTATGTTCTAATTCTGGAGATGCATCTATAATTTTAGATGGAAGGTAAATTGACGTCACCTCTGTTCTAAGATGAAATGTAAAATATCAGTTCTAAATGTTCCACAGCCTTGTATTGCAGCATCTTTTATCTAGCTTATAACATCTGTCTGTATAAACAACAGCTTTGCAGCACAAACTTCCTGTTACAATGCTAAATGTGTTAGCAATGATAAAGGCTGCTTATGAAAAATCAAAAACTTAGGAGAACAAGAACAATGACTTCTTGTGTGATATATCAAGAAATGTTTTACTGAGGCTCAGGACTATGAGCACCCACATCAAGATCTCTGCATAGATTAGCAAACCTTTCCCCCATCAGAGCAGACTGTTTTCTCTCTCCGTCTCTCTTTAAAAAACACACAGCAGGCCACTTTCAAAAGACTCTGCCCTTTCTTACTGCTTCATGAAATCGAGCCTCCTGCAACGGGTGAGAGCGGCCATGTTGAATGGGTCATCGGCAGTGAAGCCCTTTGACCTTCCTTCTGCGTCAGGACCTGTAGAAGAAGGGTGCTACACTCGATTCTGGTGTCATCTGCAAAAGGCAAACCTTTCCCGATACCCCTTCCACAATATCACTAACAAAAGTGAAGAGAGCCAGACTGGGGACTGATTCCTGCGACCCGCCACTGATAACCCCACTTTGCCTTGGCATGGACTTCATTTATCACCTCCCACGCTTCTAACCCAGTCACTCACGTTAGGGCTCATACTTGGAGTATAAGTCACCATGTCAAAGGCCTTAATGAAATCCCAGTGCACTGCATCTAATGCTGGTCACCCACTCAAAGAAAGTGATCAGATTCATTTGGCAGGACCTCCCTCTGGTAAAGCCACGGATCCTCTGGATTCCAGAAACGGCAGCGATTCCATTAATTTACTCAGCACCCGGATCAGAGTAACGGGCCCGGTAATTCCCAGCCTCCTCCTTGTGAGGAAGATCCAGATAGCAGAAGTCCCTTTAATGCCCTCAGATGTATTCCCACAGCCCCATCATGTTATCTACTTTTAGTTTTGTTGACTCCTCGTGAACGCTCTCTTTTGAAAATTGTTTGAGGTCTTATCTCATTTCCTTTCCTATTTCTGGCCATTTTCTATTGTCCTCCTCCTGTTCCTCCTCCCTCAGTAAACTCTGAGCAGAAATAATTGTTATAGCAAGTGCGCGTTATCCTCATCAGCCTCTACAGATTCCCACTGCCACCTCCCAGTCTTACAATCCTCCTTCTGTGCTTCCTCCTTCTTGCCCTCTGTTTTGTCATATTAGCTATTTTCTCTTCTCTCTGCATCTTCGCTCTCCTGACTGCTTTCAGCTTTCCCAGGCACTGCTGCCTTTCCTCCCCTTTCTGCGATCTCTTGTAGGTATGCTTAACCCTTTTTCCCTTTACGCAGAGCCCTACCGGGCCTCTCCTAAAAGGATGATTCCATCGGCATGGGCGGAGAGAAAGACACCACACGATTCACAGCTCCCCCACGTGGGCTTCCTGCTGCTATTAAAAAGCAGAGCCTCCTGTGTTTGGCGGTGGAGTCTTAGCTACGTTTTTTGAGGAGACAGCACTGTTTGTTCCCATTCTTATTTGTTTTTACCTCCTTTTCTTTAATGTGGGCACGAGGTACCCTAAGACCCTTCTTCTCACGGTCTGGGTTTAGAAGAAGGTGTTGTCAGTTACTATTTCTGAAGTTTCTTTGAAGGAACTCTTCCTTCCATTTCTTTGGATTTTTCAGAGCTGGTCCTATTCAGTGCCAGAAAATTCAGCCCCCACCATCGACAGAGGTTTTAAGGCGCCTGGGACATCCACCAGCGACCTGAAGAGGAAGGGGGAAGTGCAGGAGAACAGTCGCCTCCATCAGGTGCACAGACACTTGAAATATGACAGATAATCTGGAAAGGAGCTGGGAAGCGCCACTCTGGTCCCAACAAGAGAATGGAAGAGGTTGGAGAAGCTGTAAGAATTCTACTCAAGACATCTTGACTAAGGTACGACAACTGGGAACTGAAGTAAGTCATCTCGCCCACCTCTGAATTACAACCAAGTTTTAGAGGAAGCTCCAGTTTGGGAATTAAAACTATTTGAAATATAACAGAGCCACATACTGCGTGAAGACTGGACTTGTAACAGCAATTTAAAATTGATTTTTATTGACCTATTGGTGTAAAGTTGTGTTTGAGCGTAAGCACGGCCTCCTGCGTGATTTGTACTAAAGACGTTTAATAAAAGCCAGGGCCCTGGAGAGAAATCTCCTGCCTCTGCTTCCCCTGGGGTTTGGAGGGCAGAGCACGTGAGGATCCCAGCCCAGGGCTTACCTGTAGAAAATCTCTTTTCTTCTTCCCTTTATCTGCTGCCTTGACAGTACCTCCTTCCTGCTTAATGACTCCTTGAGGAAGTCCCACCAGCTCAGACCAGGGCCCTCGCGCTGAATAAACCGATACTGAGCCTCTCCATCCTGTGCTCACTGGTTCCTGGGTGATCCCCCACTACCACATCATCAGCCTCTCCCTCGTTACTTTCCTTTTGTTTTATTCATTGACATTTCCTATTTCATTTCAAATAAAAGCACATCCCAATCTATCTATCAATCTACGTTTCTATGTATCAATCAATGTATATTTTTGTATCTATCAACGTATGTATCTAGCAATCAATCAATGTATCAATCTATCTATGCCTCTATCAATCTATGTATCAATCAATGTATATTTTTGTATCTATCAATCTATCTAGGTATCTAGCAATCAATCAATGTATCAATCTATCTATGCCTCTATCAATCTATGTATCAATCAATCAATGTATATTTTTGTATCTATCAATCTATCTATGTATCTAGCAATCAATCAATGTATCAATCTATCTATGTATCTATCAATCAATCAATGTATCAATCTATCTATGCCTCTATCAATCTATGTATCTATCAATCAATGTATTTTTTGTATCAATCTATGTATCTGGCAATCAATCAATGTATCAATCTATCTATGCCTCTATCAATCTATGTATCTATCAATCAATGTATTTTTTGTATCAATCTATGTATCTAGCAATCAATCAATGTATCAATCTATCTATGTATCTAGCAATCAATCAATGTATCAATCTATCTATGCCTCTATCAATCTATCTATGTATCTATCAATCAATGTATTTTTTTGTATCTATCAATCTATCTATGTATCTAGCAATCAATCAATCTTTGTCTCTAGCAATCTATCTATGTACCTATCAGTCTGTCAGCTGAAGCTTTCATGATTGGCACTGCTGCTCACAAGTTTCAAACGTGCTAGTCTGACCCCTGTTTGTATTTGTCTCTAATAGCTGTAGATAATTTTCTATGTAATTACAATTAAACAGATTTTGTATATCTACCAAGGAGGCTCTTTTATAAATCCAAGGAAATGAATCCCCTGTGTGACTGATACTCTCACTTAGCTGAGTATTTTTAATTAAATTGGACTGCCTAAAAATCTACAAAGAATTAAACAAGATTTGAAATTTCTATAGTAGGAGGACAGGGATCATGGCAGGATCAGTGGCAATTTATTTATTTATTAGCTTTTATATACCGACACTCGTGGGTACATCATGCCGGTTTGCAATATAACTGAAGGAGCAAAATACAAAAAACCAGGGTTGGGGGAAGAGGGAGCAGCTAGGAAGAGAGAAGGGGTGAGAGAAGAGAGGGAAAAAGAGGAAGAGGAGAATAGGAACAGTACCTGATGGAAAAACAACCAAAGAACATAATATGTAACCTTGCAAATAAGTTTAAATAAGTTTAGCTCAATTCCCCAGGACTGCATCCCAGCTACTTTCTAAAGCAATGTGCTTCCTTCCCAGCCCCCCTTCCCTGGACACAATCGCATCCACCTATAGACTGCTCACCTGCTGTTATTTAAACTTTCCGAGCAAGCCTGGAGTCTCAGATATTTCAGATGCAAGCATGCGGTCAGTAAATGTGATTACACATCTCTACTTTGGATGAGCAATCGACCTTGGCTCTAGTTTAACTACCCTTAGCTAGCGCCCAGCAGGTGGGCAGGTGCCCTTCCTATGCAGCCCCTGGCGGACGGTGTCATTGGAGGTGGGCGGCGCCTTTTCCTGAGTTTTATTTTCTCTCCTTCTCTTAGGGCTCAGGCAAGCCCCGACTTGAGCCTACGAGACAGGTGGGGGATGCGCTCGGTACCCCGGGTTGCTTGGGGGTTTTTCAGAGACTTTGGTTTGTAAGAAGCCTGGTGGGACCCCTGCGCACTGCCTGGACCCCTCTCCCTGGGAGTCCCTTCTGCACCCTCAGTCAGGACCCGAAGGCAGGATCTTCTGGCGCTTTACCTCCGTTTTGGGGAAGAAGGATTTTGTTGAGAAGATCAGGGAGGAGGTTTTGGCTGTCAAGGAACAACTGGAGCCGCTTGTTCCTCCCATCAGGGATTCACCTGATAGAGAAGGAGAATAAAGATCACCCAACTGAGTAAGACCCTTTGAGACCACTGAGGACACCTAACTGGGAAAAGAGAGAGGATTTGGCCCCTCCATGTAGGGACACTGTGTTACCCACGTGTTACCAGTATTGCATACATTGTATCTGGTAAGAGGCACAAAATTGATTCTTCAGTATCCAGTCCTTAATGTTTAATGTTATTTTTCTTTAATATTTACCCATTAAGGTTTAATGTTACAATGTATAAATAGTAAGACACCCCTGTCTTACTCTTACAACTGTTATAATGTGAAGCGATGTGATGTACTCCAACCAATGTCAGTATATAAAAGCAAATAAATAAATAAATAAATATTTGAGGGGGTTTTCTAGTCCCAACAAGGGATCCCCAGCCTATTTGAGGAACCTCACTTAGCCAAGCCCAGGAGGCTGTTTCTCCATGCCTTGGTTGTGAGACGCCTGCACAAATAGAGCAAGAAGCTGTAATTTACAAGTGCATCTGTGGTATTGGGGACTGAGTTTATTCTGCTATATTTCCCCTGATTTCCCATCAGTAAAGAATTTTGCTTGAACACCAAAATCAAAGCCTCCGGTGTATGTTTGTGGCACTCACAGCACACACAGGGAAGGTGACGCTCCCCTCACCCAGGGATTAAAAGATTAACATGTCACCCTTAGCAATTCCCACCATAAAAGGATCCAGGCCTTGTGTACTTGCTAGCCAGGAGCCGTTCCAGACCCAAAGACATCATAAATGGTTTTATGGCCCCATCAGAGTGCAGCCAGCAGCCAGGGCTGGGTTTACAGATAGATGTATTTTTAAGCTGATTGAATTATGAATGTGTATGAATGGACAGTATTCGGGGTTGAAGCCTTGGCGACTGGCGCCACAGCTCCCAAGATTCAAACTTGTGCTCATCTGACCCCTTGTTTGTGTCTGTTCCATACATAAAACTGACACAAGGTGGCAGCAGAGCATCAGCTAAACCTCAGGCCTGTTCTCTGAGTGGCGAATTTACAAAGCTGCTCACTCCCATGCAAGCCGGGGTTTTGAAAGTTTCCTGGGAGGAGCGGGGAAGAGAGTTGAGTGTGTGAACTTCTGTGTGAATGTGATTTTGTGCAGACTATTATGCACGCTTCAAGAGGCATGGGGGGGGGGGGGGGGGGAACAAACCTAAGTCTGCTTTGAACATTTGGGGCTACATCTGCAGGTACCTTCTATACGTAGACTTCAGGCCTAGGTGGGCCGCTGACAATTACTCTCTGAAGGTCTACCCTGGTTATTCTCAAACCTTTTCATAGTGCTGCAAGGAGGGCATAGCGCTGTAGAGAGGAACCAGACAGCCAGTCCCTGCTCTGTGCACGTTACAGTCTAGGTAACACAGGATAGGCTGTTGAAGGCAGGGCCTGCCAAGTGTAAACAAGCAAATGCTGTGGACCGGGTGGAATGGAAGGTAGGACCCTTTGCTTTTGAAGGCAATTTTCTATTCTGCTAATAAGAGGGGAGTTTGGTTGCATGTAACTGAGCTCCCATAAAGGGAAGGTAGTCAGAACAGTATTGGCCAGTATTTTTTTTTTTCCTGCTTGCCGTGTTCTCTGTGTGCTCTGCAGTATTTCAAAAGAGCACACAAACAGCTCCAGTTCTCTCCTGGCATCAGTTGGACATTTAACTACTGAGCCACTATTTTAAAAACTGTTTTAAGCTGCTCCCCTGTACCTCTCCTAACCTCCTGGAAGCTGCCGGGTTAGCAGAAGAAGCCCAAATGATCTTTGATTGGACCATACCGGTTATGATATCATAAGTGACATCATGAATATGCACACTGCATGAGCCAATCAGATTGTGGCACTTGTGAAGACACAGGCGCTCCCGGGAGATGAGCGTAAGGGAATTTCAATACTCAAAATGTCGATCCGATACAGGGTGTCTGTTTTGACTTCTACAATATTGCACAGTACATATGGGGAACAGCTTTCTTTTAAGCAAAAGCCTTTCTTTGATAAACACAAAGACCAGGCCTGAGGGATCCTCTCTGAGGGGTTTGTTTTGCCCTCACTCATTACCCAGGATAGGCAGGGTATAAATCTCAGTCTCTCAAATTTACTGCAAATGCTTTTGTTAATTCTTGCACTGTGCCAAAGAGCGCCTCCTGCTGGAATGCGCCGGGTGTTATATGCACAGGCGACATGTTTGGATGCACCTGGAAGTTCTTTTAAATCAGGCCAGTGGCTCCCAACACCAGGGGCAGTGGAAGGCCTTTTCGGTTGGGTAGAAGGGGGCCAAACAAATCAGCCAAGCTCTGCCCTCAGCCTCCAGCCTTCTCCACGGTCAGCCTCAAGGCCTCTGCCCAGTCGGTCTGGGTCCCCAGCCAGGGCTAGGAACACTGGAGAAATGGCAAGCAGTGGTGGGAATTAGGGATACACCTTTATTGGAACAAAAGTAAAGAAAAAGGAACACAATTTTGTCTGTTTTCCTTCATTTCTATTTTTTTTTTAAATTGGTCTTCTGCTAAAAATGACACCTCCCAGGCCCTTCCTGAATGCCTCCAGGTTCTCCTGGACCTTCAAGTGCTGAAGTTTCCGGTGATCCTCAGTCTCTTCTGCCCTGCTGCTGCCGCTATTTGAAATGGCGCCGGCGGACTGAAGATGACTCCATTATTGCGTTGTTTCCTACAAAACAGTGCTGGCCCGAGTCTTGCCCGTGCCATTTTGTAGGACAGAAAGAAGTAGCGACGTGGGACTCGGTCAGCTGGCAGAATTTCAAATAACGGCAGGGCGGAAACAACCGAGAGAGGGTCCAAGGAGGCTCTGAACACTGGGGAAGAGCCGGAGAGATTTTTTTTGGGGGGGGGGGGGGGACTGAGCTATTTTTTTGTTTTACCTTGCTTTTGTGGGGGGGGGGGTATAGTTTTAAATACATGAAAGAAAATTAAACAAAAACAGAATCTGCCCCCCCCCCAAAAAAAAAAAACACAAAATGAAAACCAGCCCTAGCAGTAATTGTAGACCACTGAAAAGCTAGAGATGCTGGGATTGAAGGTGGGGATATGAAGAGGCAGCCTTTGAGAGCTCCAGGTCAAAGAATTGAGTTTCTGAAGACCCCCATTCACTGCCAGCCCATCTGTAAATGAACCATAAACTAGAGTCAGAGTCACTTTGTGCCAATAAATATCATGAATAATCGTTGGGCTGAATACCTGCGTGTATCTCGCTACTTAGCTGGATAAGTTATATCCAGCTAAGTTAGACCAGCTCTGGCCAATATCACTACTTATCCAGTTAACAGGATAATTAACGCTGCCCTGATCCACCCACTGCCTGCCCACAAATTGACCGGCTAAAAGACAGCCTGAGAAGTGACTTATCCAGCCATCTAGCGGCCGCTGAATATGACTAGTGCTAGATAACTGGATAAGTCCTACTTATTCGGCTATCGACTGCTGAACGCGCTTTGAATAAGAGCCACGTCAGGGCATCTGCTGCAGGGGGGGGGGGGGGGGGGAGGGAGGGGGTAATGCCCACTCTGTTATTAAGCAGGCACCGTTCAGCAAACCGAGGTCCGAAGAGGGAGCCTGACTTGTCCAGGGTTGCACAGGGAGGAGCAGGACCCTTAAACACAGAGATGTAAGTACACATTTTATCTCCTGGAGCCAGCAAACACATTTGGGCCTCACCCCCATCCTGATCCGTGCTTTTCTCTCTCTCCCTAACCTTGATCCCCAGTCCTCCTTCCCTCTCTCTATCCTCTCCGCTCCCACCTAGATGGGTAAGATGGAGAGCGTCACTCCCCTCCCTGGTTCTTCATTACCTGCACCCCACGCTTATATTTCAGTCACATTTCTGGCTTTCCCCCCACCATGGGGCTTTCTGTCTTGGGCAATTGCCCCCTGGCCTAGCCCTAGTTACAGCTCTGTCCAAACCCATCTGACCTAAGAGCTTTCAGCCATTCCTCTTTCCAGCCTCACGTACGGTGCAATTAGCAAAGTGCCACTGGCTGCAAACCAGCCTGGATTTATAAGACAGTAACGTCCTTCCATGCGTCTTCACTTCGGAGGAATTATTGGGATCAGGCCTCACCTTTCCTTGGCTATTGTAGAATATCTAATGAATAATCAATAGTCATTTAAAATGGTGTCTGCTGCTGCAGAGGAATGAACAGCGTCAGCTTGCATCCCTGCATCTGTTTTCTGCCTGGGCAGGACAGACTGCCGGAGTTAAACTCGCTCTCTGCATAACACAGACCACAAACAGGTTCTCTCTTTTCTTATTCACAGTTTTTGCTGTAACGTCCAGAAGCCTTCCCAGAACAGGACACAGGCAATAAGAATTGACTCATAAAAAAAAGGCAACATACAGCCCATACATATATGTGGTGTTTTAAATGAATTTGAATATTTGTCATTTTTATGAATGCTGTGATGTGCCCTGCAGGGAGCAAGTAATTTGGACCTGCAGCTTATAAATACTTTTAAATAAATAAATACATATTTTTTGGAGAGGGGCGGGCAGGAAGGATCGAGTTTTTAATAATTATTCATTAAGCTTGTGTCATGCTGAGTGGTAGTGAGCCCTCAGACCGCTGTTAAGTTGACGCAAGCACAAGATAGGACTTAACAGGCAGCAGCTGACTCGTCACTGCTCTTGGTCTTCTGCCTGGCCAACCACCTCCCCCTTGGCTTGAGCCCACAGGTTCTGGTGGCCAGCAGGACTTAGCAGCAGAATGGAGATCGAGATCCTGTCCAGGGTCCAGGCAGGCTGAGAGCAAGAAGAGTTGAGGGCCAGCCTGAGGTCTGGACCATGACCCATATAGGGAACAAACAGAAAACAAAAGCAGGACTACGGGAGAAGACCAGGAAGCAGACAAGGACGGATGGGAATGGACGGACAGGAGCCAGAGGAGGGCTGGGACACGGAGAGATGAGCATCATATTCTGCCAGGATGCAGGGGACCCGTCGCAAAGGCGTCGGAGGGCTGGCCCTCTGGCCGTGATGTCATCTTCCGGTGCCTCAGCCCGTCTCCCACCACAGCGCCAATAATAGGGGCGGGAGGATGTGCGCTTACGCCTAAAGAGACACAGGTGAGAGGGATGGCGGTGCCCTGCCGCGAAGGTCCGATTGTGGGAAGGCCCTGCTGTCATTTACTATGATACTGTGGACCGGCACTAGAAAAAGCTCGGCATTGCATAACTGTAAATGCACATCCCATACAGAAGGAACATTCAACAATAAATTTCTTACAGAACATAAAGAACGTGATGGAATATATTTAATAATATTTTCCACTATATATATAAGGCCCTCCCCATAATAAACCATGATGTGAAAAGACTGCAGCTCCTTCCAGAACTTGGTGTACGTGCACCTTGCCAATAAGATGTTGCTGTTGTTTGCTGGCTGGAACCAGGGGCGGTTAGATCATTAGGCAAGGTGAGACGGCCACCTCAAGCAGCATAAGTTTGGTGGCAAAAGGTGCCTTCCAAAACACTCCTATGCATCTGCCTCACCTTGCTGCAGGATTTCAAAGAGAGACAGCAGGTGGACCCCATCCCACTGCGGCCCAAAAAGAGAGGTTCAGCAAGGCTCGAAGCCAGGGGAGGCCTGAAAGTGTGTGTAAGAATGGTGTGTGAAAGCCTGTGTGCATGTGTGTATGAGAGAGAGGGTGTGTATGAGAGTCTGTTTGAATGTGTGTGTGTGTGTGAGAGAGAGAGAGGGTGTGTGAGTATGTGTATGTGAGGGAAAGCCTGTGTACGGGAGAGATAGGGTATGAGTGAACTCCTGTGTTTGAGAGAGACAGGGTGTGTATGAGAGTCTGTTTGAATGTGTGTGCATGTGAGTGAGAGAGAGGGGGTGTGTGAGTATGTGTATGTGAGGGAAAGAGAGCCTGTGAATGAGAAAGAGGGTGTGTATGAGAGTGTTTGAATGTGTGTATGTGTGTGTGTGAGTATGTGTGAGGGAAAGAGAACCTGTGTATGGGAGAGAGAGGGTGTGTATGAGAGTCTTGTTTTAATGTTGTGTGTTTGAGAGAGAGAGGGTGTGTGAGTATGTGTATGTGAGGGAAAGAGAGCCTGTATATGAGAGAGGGTGTGTATGAGAGTCTGACTCTGTGTGTGTGTGTGTGAGAGAGAGAGAGAGAGGGTGTGTGAGAATGTGTTTGTGAGGGAAAGAGAGCCTGTGTATGGGAGAGAGAGGGTGTGTGTGTGTGTGAAAGCATAGATGTATATATGAAAAAGAGTGGATAAGGTTTTTGTGGCCCCCTCCCCCAATCCATGACAATGTCAGGGTGACTGGAAATCAAAAGATCCAAAATATGAAGAGTGGGAATTTTTTTTATGCTTATTAGTTTTAATTGTTGAATGTTATTTGATATATCTGTTGTTCTGAAATATTATGTTGGTTTTTGAGAACTTTTTAAAATAAATTTTGAGTCCAATTATTGAATGATGTTCTGTTCATCAGTGTTTAAAATATTTATTCTTTTTATAGTTTTACTATTATAATTGATGTGTTTTATTTCTAGATTTTATTATTGTTTTATGAGGAACAATGTTTCTGTTTTTCCATTGCTGTACTGCATACAGAGTCTGGCTTCTTGCAGTTTCCAGTTCAGTTTTAGTCTGTATGCTTCTATTAATACTTTATGTTCATTTTATTCTGTATTAGCTGATGGTCCATCTGCGTTCTGCATGTGTGATTGAGATGTGGTATTCTGCTGGCATTTAGGGATCTATAGCAGCCTGGCTTGTTCCATTTTCCTAAGAGGAGGTGATTGATGTTTTAGGGCCTGATGTAATATTTGTAGAGTTGCCTTTTAGTGGGTAGGGTTGTTACTGTTTGAGTGCTGGCATTTAGTGCTGTTTTGGTGTGGGAGGTTTACTATATTGTAATTGTAATTTAGTTTACTCCTAGCTTTCTGAGAGCCAAGCCCACATCAAACGCACTTTATAATAGGCACAATACCGTATGGATTCCAAGTGTCTTTCTCAGGTCTCTCTCTCTCCTGGAACCACCTTCTGTGAGTACCTCTACTGACTTCTACTATGCGAACTGTACTGAGGAATTCCCACGGTGTAGCCCGAGCCTCGGGCCAGAACCGCCTCACTTCAGCTGAAGCTATTCAGCCTTCCTGTGCTGCAGAGTATCGACGCACCAACTACGGGAGCCACTTCCGGGCTCCGGCATCTCTACCAGCTCTTCAACATCTACTGCACAGACATCCTCGGCATACTGCGGGCGGAGACATCCCTCATCTCAGCCCAGGGTTCACAGTCTTACCAAAAACACAACAAAAGGAAACCACAACTTATGCCAGAATCGTTTTCTCGGTATCCACCTTGTTCTCTATGCAGATAGAACTTTCGGGTGGCTCCATACGAAGCGATTAATTTTCTGTGACTCCAGAAAGGAGAAAATATTCCACAAGCAGTAATAATAATACTTTATAAAACTTAGATTTCATGGCACTTGAGAGGTGGATTACATTCAGGCACTGCGGGTATTTCCCTATCCCCCGAGGACTCACAATCTAAGCTTGTACCTGAGGCAATGGAGGGTGACGAGACTCGTCCGGGGTCACGAGGAGCGGCAGTGGGAGAAGCAGGATTCGAACCTTGGTGCTCTAACCCGAGTCCAGGCCGCTCTTTCACTCCAGTTTCTCACACAGTGACCCCCAAAACAAAGGCAGAAGTGAAGAGATGCCCGTGCCCATCCCTTCTCCGTGCCATATGCAGAGAGTGTGGCAGACGGGCCCTGCTCTCAGCTACGCTTTCTCTCAGTTTCTTCATTAAGAGAAAGAGCTCGCACTGAGCGGCAGCAAACGTTCCCTCACAGTCGTGGAGGGACCCTCAAAGTGCTCTTGCTCGCTTTTGTGCCTATGATAATAATCTTTCAGGTTCGAGGTGGAAACCTGTAAATTCTCCCTCTTGGCAGTGCTGATTTGTGCAGGAAGGGTCTCACCAAGGGCATTAGCACATGGCGAAGTTTACTGGGGGACTTAGGGGTGGGAGACCCATAAGCAAGTCGGGCATTTTCTATTTCAATTTCACTTTGCCCTGTTCATGAAACTACAGGAGAAGTTATAACGTGGATCACTTTCATATTCTTTGGGGAAATTAGATAAATAGCCAAGTGTTAAAAATCCAAACTGTTGAGCCACTTTTTTTTTTTTTTTTTTTTTGCAAAAGCTTTGCTTGTGGGGCGCCAGGTTCTTCCTCCGTTTGCCAGCCCTGAGGACACCCCCATTGTAACCTCATCTTCTTCTCGGGTTTTGTATGTTGAACGGGTCCTGCCCTAAGCTTTCCTTTCTCCACTCCTGACTGATGCCCCTTCAGCCATGGGTTTCCCTAACAGGAATATTGAATATCTGTGGAAGAGCTCATAATTAGAGGTAAGGGAAAGCCTCTTTAATTACAGAAAGTCTGGAGCACTGGGGGTAGGTGCCAGGCAATAATGAAAGCGGTAATTGCAGCTGAGCTCCCATTCTGCCTTAGAAGAACAGACTGGGGGCTTCCCTGCTGCTGCCAGAGTTTGTGATTTCTGTATTAACTTGCAGAAACGACAGCGGATCAGGATACCTTGAATGTCCAAAAACATTAAAACATTCATTTTTGTGACCTTGGGGCGTGGTGGAACACTTTTCTTATTCATTTTTTTAAACTACAATGAACATAACCTGTATAAGGCAGATTCGGATTTCCCAAACTTCAGCCAGGTCACAAGGTGCTTAGAATTATAAATCTGCATCCAAATCATTTAACCCTTCCTTGCCTTTCATCCAGTCCATAGTAAGGTGAGTCTGCCGACCCAGGGGATCAACGAAAGTGAAGAATTTGGAAAAAATGGAGCATGAAAGCTGATGAAGTGAACCAGAAGAAAGCAATGAAGAGAAAAGTTTGGCTTCAGAGCTGGAAAACTCTGAGGGCAGATCTTAAAACATACGTGTGAGCATAGATTTGTTCGCGCAACCCGGCACAAACAAATCTATGCCCAATTTAATAACATGCATGCGCATGTTAGAAAATCTGGGCTCGGAGCGGCCTTGAAGGGAACTTTTTTTCCAGCCCCCCCCCCCCCCCCCCCCCCCCCCGGCTTCCCCTCTCTTCCCCTAACTAAATCCCCCCCCACACACACACCTTTATCGAAAAAGGTTACGCCGGCTGGCTGCCGGCGCACCATTCCCCGGCCCGGGGGCTGCTTCAGAGGCCTCAGCCACGCCCCCAGAACGCCCCCAGGCCGGCACCACGTCCACGGCCCCACCCCAGAATGTCCCCAAATGCTGCGCCGTCCCCAACACGCCCCCCCCCCCGACATGCCCCCCAAGCAAAGCCCCGGGACTTACGCGCCTCCCGGGGCTTTGTGCGCGCCGGCAGCCTATGCAACATAGGTGCGCGAGTCCCCTGCGCATGTAAATCCGCCTGGATTTACACGCGCAGGGCTTTTAAAATTTACCCAAGGGTGCATATCGTTCCTTGTTACAGCTAAATGAATGAGCTAGATGCAGGTCATTAAAGGCTGTTTGGTTAGTAAATCGTTTGTCATTCTAAAAGATGTCCGCGCTCCGCATCTGGTTTTCCAGCATTGCTGCATCTCTGTCCAGCAGCCTAGTCACAGTCACTCTTAGGAGGGAAGACTCCGAGCCAATGGCAACTCCCTGGAACCCAAAACTCTGCAAATCAAAATGTCATTGTCTTAGACTTAAAATATGACCCACACACCTCTTATGAACAAGGGACTTTCCTTGCTAAATAAGGTTAATGCAGAGAGTTAAAGTAAGTCCTAGCAGTGACTCCTCATTTAATTTTACATTCTGTCGGCTAAGAAGTATTTTCCCTTTTGGTGTTGGGGCCATGCATGTGTTTCAGACTCCTGATATCAGGCTTAATGTGTTTTATCCACCTACAAATCCTGACTCTGAGCACCAAACGGGGGGGAGAACAGTGTTTCCTCTTCTTCGGGCTTCCAGCCGAGTTAGATCCGGGACTGAGATCCAGTGCCATGAGCCTTCATTGGCAACTACGCAAGGGTAGAGAGGGCAACGCCCTGTTTTATATCCCTCTTCCAATTCAGCCCAGCTATCCTAGCGATGGCACTCGGCCACAAACCGCAGCTCCCCCCCCCGAAATCCGGCTAATGTGGACTGCCCTTAAGCAAAGACTGAGATTTGCTTCCACCCTCCCCCAGGGGCTGTGAGCACTGCCTCTGCAGCATCAAACAGATTAAAATACACGGCGAGATGCACTTTGAACCACCTGAGACCTAAACGGTCATTAAACATTATAGGCCTTTAACTTGGATCGGCAAATGAAGAGAACACTACCGGCATTCTTTAAAGGCGGAGGCGATTTCCGAGGATGTGCCCACGTACAACTCCGCAACCCCAGACGGCACTTGCACCTCTGTGCTGCTGCACAGGTCATCGTACGCCACCCCTGCTGCATGCCGGCCAAAAAGAGAAAGCGTAAATCTTGTTTCAGAAAGTGAATGTTTTGTCAGAAACCTACTCCATAGACCGGACCAGGTGCATCATAGACCACTGCCATAGAAAGTCAAAGATATGGAGCTCCATATTCAGAAGCGTTTAGGCGCCTATCTGAGACATTATCCAGCTAAATGAATATTTGGGTACTTAGCCAGCTAAATTGAAGCCGGCTAATAAGTTAGTTGACAAGAATGTAGCCAGTTAAGTCAGGGGCATAATTGGGAGGAGTTGAGGTAGCCGGCTATGTTAACTGGCTAACTCCGACATTCAGAACTGGCTCGGGCTAAAGAGCCGTCCTAAAGTTAGCCAGTGTGGCTGCACTCTTTAATGTACCTCCAAAGTTAGCTGGATACGTTTATCCGCCTATGCGGACTGTGCCCGAATATGAACCTCATGGTGTCTAGACACCGTCGTGATCCTCCGCGAGTGGTTACTTGTGTATTGCAAGGGATCGCACTCAAGCCACTCGTAAAATAATCCTTACTCCTCCTCTCCAAGATGTGCTCATTGCTGCCACGGTGCAAAGCGTTTTACCCTGAACGGGGCGGAAGTTTCCAGTTGCTCAGGTTTCCTACTTCAAGCTACACGAGGGGGTGGGGATAGGAGTAAAGTGGTAGGATTTAAATTTCGGGGGGCCCATGTGACGTGATTTTCTGTCACAGGCAAAAAGAAAAGTTGGTTTCACGCGGTCCTGAAACGCGCGTAGGGGGAGTTTCCATTTCCTGTTGAAGGGTTTTCTTTCCTTTCTCCCTTCCGGTCGTTGGCGGAAAAGACGGGACCGTTTCCAAACTCTGCCGACAAAGGGCCTGGCAAACCTTATTGCGTTTTATTGTGTGAAACGCGAATGCAGGCCGCGCGCGCCGATGAGGTCCTCCGGGATGGGAAGCGATGACGCAGTCGTCCGGCCCGCGCCTGTTCCCCAGGCTCAGACATGCTCACTTTGCATGGAGCGCATCTACTCACGGCAGTGATGAAAGTGAAGCCAGCCTGTGCTAATTACATCTAAATATCAGAGCCCCCAAATCTACACTGATGGGGGAGAAGCAAAAATGATAGAGAGCGACACCCCCTCCTCACTGAGAATAGCATTTGGTTCTTTTTACCTCTGCTGCTTGGTGCAGGAGGGGAGAGCGAATACACCCAGGGCACTGTTGCTTCAATTATTGCACTGGACATTTAAAAAAAAAATTTTTTTTTAATTACGTGCGATATATAAAAATGTGAAACTTCAAGCATCACCTAGTCTAGTGAGTAAATGCTGCCTTGATCTTGGGTGCTTTTATCTTGGTCTCCTGTCTCTGTTTCTTGGTTCATTCCTGATGGTTCTTTGACCATTTTGCCATCCCTTCTTCCCCATGCCAACTGCTTCTCAGGCAGCTTTTTAATTTCACTCACTACCATGTCTCTCCTTCACCTCCTCTATTCTCTCATCCCCTTCCACCTCGCCCGTCTCCTCCACGCTCTCTCTCTAACATCTCTGTCTCTCCCTCTACCTCCTCACTCACACTCCTTACATCCCTCCAGGGAAGGCTGGCAGCAGGAGGATGAACAGAGCAGGGCGGTGGGGAGGCAGCAAGGAGAGGCAAGAGACACGGCGTTCACAGGGAGAGGAGGACAGGCAACTGTGGGGACCCTGTGTGTCTGTGCTTGCTGTCTGTGATCTGTGCTAACACCTCCAGCACTCAGCTGGGAGATCCAGTGAGGTACCAGGAGGTCAGCGGCAGGGCAGAGAGCCCGGGAGTCTCCCGCAAGGCTCCGGAGACCTGAGCTTTCTGCACGACCACTTTTTAAGTTCTGTATTTCCGTGGGTTACTGCTCTAGTGCACAAAACAGCCCTTAACGGTGTAAATGCTGAAAACAGAGGCATGCAAAAGTCGGACTATAACACTCTACCCGCTCAGAAAAGAGTTTGGGCGAAGATTATGACAAGGAGGGAAAAAAAATCCGTTTCACAGAACAATGAATGTAAATGGCGAAAAACGGATCCAAAAAATATAGCAAGCGCTGTCTGCTTTTTGATAGAGATAGTGTATAAGGGCAGCCCTAACATCCATATATAAAATAGACTTTTCCCTGTCACAATAATCCTGATCTGTTTTTATATGACAAGAGCTACATAACGGGAGTGCAGAAGCTGCCGGTGATAAATGTGGAAACAGACGCAAAAAAATGCTCCGGCATACATTTTTAATGTTCCAATTGCTCGATTAATTCCCTCCCTTTCTTCTTCCTAATGTGAAAATGGTCATAATTCCTCCCAGATTAGTAAAGATATAGGCCGACAGCCTCTCCTGCTCAAGGTATTTGCGGGACATAATTCATTCATAACGCTATAATGCACTCATCCATCATCCACATTTTTTCCTCGCCCTCTCTGTCTCTGCTTGGGGCGCTCCCCGGTCTCTGGGTGCTGATGTATTAGCCGGCATATGCAAGCTATGAATTAGCAATGGAGAGAAGTCAATTATCCACTCTAAAAATGAGTGCCTGGGCACCAATAGCCCAAAGGCCCTTTTTTGTATTTACAAAATGATTTCATGGCAAGCAGAGAGTGGGGGGGGAGGGAAAGCTGTTTTCTCTCTCTCGCTTCCTCCCCAAGCTTCCCCACCTCCTGCTCCCATTCTGCCTTCCCCCCCCAACTGCAGCAGAGAAAGGAACATTTTGAACTTTTAATGCAATAATCCATTTTTATATACACCTACTTTTATAAGTGATTTCAGGAAGCTATAAACTAGACTTGTCTGGCGGCCATATTGCCTTGGCCTTACTTCTCTATCTGGTCTCAGCTCGGCCTTCAATCAAAAGCGAGAGGCCTGGACTGACTGCAGTGGCTAATAGACTGGATAGGAAATGGAATATTGGATAGTTTTCTAGGTCCCCTGCTACAGGCCCTGTGCCTTGTCATCTCAATAGACATTGATTATTCCCCCTCCCTACCCCCCCCTCCACCTCTGTGAGCGATTCGGGCCCTACTGAGAAAGGCCGCAGCACCAAATCAGCAAAACTTCCATTGAGTGGCACAGGTGACACTTAGGGAAATGAGGTCATTAGACGGAATTACAGAGAGCTTTGATGGGCTGGTAATAGGTTTTAATGATAGGCTCCCATCAGGGACAAGTTTGATAGAGCATCCGACAGGCCACTTAATAAACCTGTGCTCAGTTCTTCTGTCAAGGAATTTAAGGCTCTAACAGAAGCTCTTAAAATAAAATCCTCTTCAGCCAATCCACTATTTCCATGCAGATACTTTGTTTTGGGGAGGGGGGGGAGGGAGTAGCTATAGACCGACCTGATTATTTTTGTCCCTTGCTGAGTGCTCGGAAAGGGAAAAAAAAAAAAATTGAATGCATGGTGGTTAAGGGTTTCTTGAGAGCTAACAAACAATTTTGTTGGAATTTTTTTTTGCCCTGAGCCGTAAAGAAGCTCCTCGAAATTCGACCGCAGCAGATATTGTGTGAACGTTCCAGGTAAGGGGATTTCTGCAATGTGGCCGTCTCAGACTTGGCAGGTAAATTGCAGGTTAAGGTGTGAACGCAGCATTAGGTAAAAATAATTCTCTTTCCCCCCCCCCTCCCCCCCACCTTGGTTTCCGCAAATCCACCTTGGCCTCTAATTTAAAAACAAAAGCAGGAAAGGAATTAAACTCGACCCCTGAATCACCCACTTGTTCAGATCTTAACTTATTACAAAGCTTCTTTCAGATGGTTTACATTTCTTCCCTGGATGCCCCCTGTAGATGCACAAAGAGAAACCCTCAAGAGTTAACAGAACAAAGCTTGATATTTCGCACTTTTATTTTCCCATAGTGCTTTGGACAAGCCAAGGGATTTCTTGCTTGAATGTTAATTTCATTTGCCTTTAAGAAGCCATTCAGGTCTGGGGATGGGATTCCTGTGGCGCTGATGGGCCTCCTACCATTTCATGCAATGTGCTGAAAGTTTAGAATGACAGAAAAGCATCCACGATATTAGTTACGTCCTTTTGTTTTACTTCTCATCCAAAACGACACAAAATGCTAACAAAAATTCTTTTTGTGGTGTTCGGCCATTTAGCATGCACTAAAACACTTTAGCACATAATTTAGCACAGTATGCGCGTTGTAAAAAAAAAGAACACTTGGTGCCAAAATACAGTGAGGGCTCAAACGAATGAAACAAGGCGAGAAGCAATTTAGGCCTGATAAGCACATAAGAAACTGCCATACTGGGTCAGACCAAGGGTCCATCAAGCCCAGCATCCTGTTTCCAACAGTGGCCAATCCAAGTCGCAAGTTACCTGGCAATTACCCAAACACTAAGAAGATCTCAAGCTACTGAAGGTAGTAATAGCAGAGATCGTTCCCTAAGTCAGCTTGATTAATAGCAGTTAATGGACTTCTCCTCCAAGAACTTATCCAATCCTTTTTTAAACACAGCTACACTAACTGCACTAACCACATCCTCTGGCAACAAATTCCAGAGTTTAATTGTGCGTTGAGTAAAAAAGAACTTTCTCCGATTAGTTTTAAATGAGCCCCATGCTAACTTCATGGAGTGCCCCCTAGTCTTTCTATTATCTGAAAGAGTAAATAACCAATTCACATCTACCCGTTCTAGACCTCTCATGATTTTAAAGACCTCTATCATATCCCCCCTCAGTCGTCTCTTCTCCAAGCTGAAAAGTCCTAACCTCTTTAGTCTTTCCTCATAGGGGAGCTGTTCCGTTCCCCTTATCATTTTGGTAGCCCTTCTCTGTACCTTCTCCATCGCAATTATATCTTTTTTGAGATGCGGCGACCAGAATTGTACACAGTATTCAAGGTGCGGTCTCACCATGGAGCGATACAGAGGCATTATGACATTTTCCGTTTTATTAACCATTGCCTTCCTAATAATTCCTAACTTTCTATTTGCTTTTTTGACTGCTGCAGCACACTGAGCCGACAGTTTTAAAGTATTATCCACTATGATGCCTAGATCTTGTTCCTGGGTGGTAGCTCCTAACATGGAACCTAACATCGTGTAACTATAGCATGGGTTATGTTTCCCTATATGCAACACCTTGCACTTGTCCACATTAAATTTCATCTGCCATTTGGACGCGCGATTCAGTATCGGCCCACATGCAAATGAGGGCCCGCGGTAAAAGAAGGCACTAGGGATGGCTGTCAGCGGGTTTGACAGCCAACACTCAATTTTACCAGCATCGGTTCTCGAACCCGCTGACAGCCACGGGTTCGGAAAACGGACGCCAGCTAAATTGAGCTTCTGTCTTCCAACCCACGGGCTGCGGACAGATTTTTAATTTTTTTTTTTTTAATTTTCGTTTTTTTAACTTTTGGTACCTCCGACTTAATATCGCCATGATATTAAGTCGGAGGGTGCACAGAAAAGCAGTTTTTTCTGCTTTTCTGTGCACTTCCCTGGCGCCAGCAGAAATTAACACCAGCCTTTGGGCAGGCGTTAATTTCTGAAAGTAAAATGTGTGGCTTGGCTGCACATTTTGCTTTCTGTATCGCGCGGGAATGACTAACAGGGCTATCATCATGCATTTGCATGTTGAGAGTGCTATTAGTTTTGGGGGGTTTTGGCCGCGTGTTTTCGACACGCTATTACCCTACTGATTAAGGTGTAAAGCTAGCGCATCGAAAACGCGTGTCCAAACTTGGGCTAACACTGCGCTCCACTGGCCCGTAAGTTACTTAAATGGCCAGCTTTGAATATTGATCTCCAAATGTCTTACCTAGCAAGGTGAGTCCAAGACTAGAACTCCTTGTTTCAGGGATCGGGTTTAGCTTACCGTTCCTGAAATCTAGATATTATTAGTGAAAAACACTTACATTTAGACTGCTAGTATACAAAATATCATATACCTACAAAAAAAAAGAAGCAAAATGCTGTCTCATCTCCATTGCACTGTAGATCTCTATACGATCAGTCGCAATATTTTCAGGATCTAGCTCCGGCGTATTTGCTCTCACCCTTTGTTATGCTCCTGGAAACTCTTCTTGTGCACCATCCTCCTGCAAAATAATCATAAAATAGCAGGGGGGCTATTGCCCTGCTGAAACCCAAAACAAGTTGACCAATTGCTGCTGTGTTTGACTGGAGGGCCTCCATCTACACAGGCATCCAGAGATGAGGCCGTAATGGCTTGCCTGGACAGAAAGCTCCAGTCCGGGGCCGTAGAGAGTCATATTTCAGACCGTATTGATCAGACTGCAGTTTGTGTTTCCTGCTGTCCCTGATCCTGTTTGCAGCCCTGTAAAATAATAACCGTACTCGTGTCAGTGAGGTAATTACCATTGATCTAACGCAGTGTGACAAATTCTCCAGTCATGCCACTTGATTCATACTTAAAGTTATGGCACTCCCTGACTACGCCTTCAACAGAATCCTTCCCTTCTCTCCCACCCCCCCAAACAAGAGGCAGCTCCTATCCTCTTCCTCATGCAACCTGTTAGCTAGGTTCATTGAGGACTTGCACGTTTATTTTTTCATTTCTGCAACTCTTACAACCCGCAACTCCAAATATCAAAATGTTCGATGCGGCATACAATAAAAAGGTACACAGCTGAATTAAAAAATAAGGCAATCGCATAGTCCCTCATCACCAAATGCAAATCTTTGTTAATAGCTCTTTGAAGTCAGCAGGTGAGATCATGTCTTTTTTTTCCTTCAACCCTGTTCAGAAATAGCTCAGATTACTTACGCTACCAGGGTCTGACTTGGAAATTGCATTATGCTGCAGACCCCTGGAAAGCTGTAAACGAGTCTGGATTCACGATGGTGGCGCCTGCTGCTATAAGCCAGAATGTGTACATCAAGGACGACTGTCATATCACGCTTTCCATCTGCAACATAAAGCTGTCCTTATTAGGAGGTAAAATATATGCACAAGACTCAGTACTGAGGCAACACTGTGGGTGACTGCGTTGGAGAAAGCACAGTAATAGGACAGGCATCATACCATGGCTGCTAGCCTGTTTCCCACTGCACATTTTGAAAGGATGGGCTCCACCTTAACCAGAGTGGAACCAAGCTGCTGGCACTAACTTTCAAAAAGGAGACAGAGCAGCTTTTAAACTAGAACAAGGGGGAAAGCCGACAGTCACTCAGCAGTGCATGGTTCTGAGAAATGTATCCTTGAAGGATACTAATGAAACAGGAGAGTTAGGGCATCCCAACAGAGAGGCTCCAATAAAAGCAAACATAGTCCATGTGCCTATATGTAAAAAATCACCGAAGCTAAAGAATTCCGAATTATCCCTAACAACTGAAAAGCAGGTTGTTAAAACAAGCAAAAAACACACTTTGAAATGTCTGTATGCCAATGCCAGAAGTCTAAGAAATAAGATGGGAGAGTTGGAGTGTATAGTAGCAAATGATGAGATTGACATAATTGGCATCACAGAAGCTTGGTGGAAGGAGGATAACCAATGGGACAGTGCTATATCAGGGTACAAATTATATCACAATGATAGGGAGGATCAACTTGGGGGGGGGGGGGTGTGGCACTTTATGACCGGGAGGGTATAGAGTCCAACAGGATAAAGATCATACAAGAGACTAAATGCTCAGTAGAATCTATATGGGTAGAAATCCCATGTGTGTTGGGTAAGAGTATAGTGATAGGAGTATACTACCGTCCACCTGGACAAAATGGTCAGACAGATGATGAAATGCTAGGAGAAATCAGGGAAGCTAACCAATTTGGCAGTACAATAATAATGGGAGATTTCAATTACCCCAATATTGACTGGGTAAATGTAACATCAGGACTTGCTAGAGACATAAAGTTCCTGGATGTAATAAGTGACTGCTTCATGGAGCAATTGGTTCAGGAACCAACAAGAGAAGGAGCTATTTTAGATTTAATTCTTAGTGGAACACAGGATTTGATGAGAGAGGTAACGGTGGTGGGGCTGCTTGGCAACAGTGATCATAAAATGATCAAATATAAACTAATAACTGGAAGGGGGACAATAAGTAAATCTGCAGCCCTAACACTAAACTTTCAAAAGGGAAACTTTGATAAAATGAGGAAAATAGTTGGAGCGGACTGGGAGGGAACTCAGAAAGGCCCGATCTCATCGCTGCGCGGAAGTTGCATAATTTTTCCCCTCCCTTGCACGCGCACGCCGACTGCACATACACACGCGGATTATAAAATCTGGCACGCATGTGTGTGCGGCCCTAGGATTTTATAACATGTGCATGCCGGCACGCGTCCATTATGAAATCTACCCCTTATAATATACGACTGCAACTCTTAATTCAGCCAGTTGGTATGTTTTCTTTCTTTCTTTCATAATTTTGCTTTTCACTTTTCTCCAGTCTCTGAAGACCGCGTCAGGCTGAAGCAATGGTCTGTAGGAGTGCAAACGCTGCAGAATTCACCTCTTGCATAATTGAAGCTGAATTAGAAGCGATCAATGCTCTGCAGCTTGGAATTTTTACAGAGTGGGACAATCTGTTGTTATTTACCATGGCGGGAGGAAGTCAGCTTGTAAGGTCGCATCTTGGGGGGGGGGGGGGAAATGGATAGGAGGAGGAGAGGGGAATGAAGAAAGTGTGACCCAGGTTTTGGCAGAAGGACGTGCACCACTAGCCCGCCCGCGCAATCATGGCGGATTCCAAGCATTCCTGCAAGCTCGGCAGCCTCTCCTTTCCTGGGACTATGCGGGGACCGTTTTCATCTGGACATAGCAGATTAAATTGACTGGAGTTTGCTATTTTAATCCAATCTAATCCAGCTACCTTTATACCTATAAATACTGTCTGGGGATAGAGAGAAATGCGTTGATTGGGAAAGTCAGATTAAATGAAATTCCTTGCATTCATCTGCGTCCTGATGGCACAGAAGCCTAGGGAAGGCCATTCACCCGGGTTAGGCTCTGATTTACCGGGAGAAAGGGGCTCCATCTAAAAGTAGGCGCCGGCTTCTCCAATGCCCGTTATCTGCGGGCACATTCCCGAGGGTCTGCTTAGGTCGGGGAGAGGACGATACGGTACCCACAGGGGGGGGGGGGGTGCTTCCAAGTCCTTGCACTCATTCATTTCCATTCAGAAAGTGGCTCCCACTCTAAGCCCTCGCCTGCCCTGCCTTTGAGAATTGCTGCAGTGATGGCAGATTAAAAATGTCTCCGACAGATGCAGACAGGATGAAAATGTCCCCAAAAGTCTTTTGACCCCCGGGTTCATACACTGAGTCGGTGGCAACTCTTATACTCATGACCCTGGACCTTTTGAAGCCTGGTTCAGTGCTCTGTAACACCATAAGCCTGGTTCAGTGCTCTGTAACACCATAAGCCTGGTTCAGTGCTCTGTAGCACCATAAGCCTGGTTCAGTGCTCTGTAGCACCATAAGCCTGGCTCAGTGCTCTGTAACACCATAAGCCTGGTTCAGTGCTCTGAAACACCATAAGCCTGGTTCAGTGCTCTGTAGCACCATAAGATGACGCTTTTGTAATTGTTGATTTTTTTTTTTTTGACTAGGATCAGTCCCTGATCCGATTCATTTTTGCATCTGTCATTTTAAATCTCTTATGAACCATCAGGCCGATACAGTAAAAATCGCCACTCTCCTGTGCGCGCGATTCAGTAAATACAATTATTCAAATTAGGGCCCGCGGTAAAAAGAAGCGCGTCCCTAGTGCCTCTTTTTCGACAGGAGCGGCGGCTGTCGGCGAGTTTGACAGCCGACGCTCAATTTTGCCGGCGTCGGTTCTCAAACCCGCTGACAGCCACGGGTTCGGAAACGGGACGCCGGCAAAATTGAGCGTCCGGTTTTCAAGCCGCGGGACAATTTTAAATTTTTTTTTTTTTTTTATTATTATTTTTAACTTTTGGGACCTCCGACTTAATATCGCCATGATATCAAGTCGGAGGGTGCACAGAAAAGCAGTTTTTACTGCTTTTCTGTGCACTTTCCCCGATGACGGCAGAAATTAGCGCCAACCTTTGGGCAGGCGCTAATTTCTGAAAGTAAAATGTGTGGCTTGGCTGCACATTTTACTTACTGAATCGCGCGGGAATAACTAATAGGGCCATCAACATGCATTTGCTTCCCAACCCATCCAGCAAACTGAGAAGAAGCACAAGTCCCATGTGCACGCAAGGGTCGTGCATTCAAGTAAGCTCACAAATGACATCTTTCCTCACTACCTCTTGTGCGTGCGAGACCGCTGCTTGCTGCTGCGCTGAAATTCCCCCACCGTCCAGCCCCTCCCTCCAACCACCACCGCCACTCCGAGGGACCACTCCTGCAGCCACTGCACAGCAAGGGCACCAGAGGCTCACGCCGCACTGTCGCAGCCACAAGCAGCACACTGGAGACTTTCAAAACCACGGTCTCCCATGACATTTACAGCAAGAACAAAAAAATGCAAGCCGCCTCTCCATTGCACTACGGAAGAGAAGCCACAAACTGCCTGGGAAAAATATATCCTGCTGATAATGAGGGTAAAGCCTTCACCTATCACCTGGACCTAGTGCTTGAAAAATGCACTAGATTCTGATATGCTGACCGCAGGCACAAAATGAGCCGTTTAAAGGTGTCCTCCAGTGACGGAAGCCCTTTAAAATAAATGCGAAACCTTTCAATCACCCGGTCATTGCTTCCCAATGCCTCACTTTGGGGTATTTAAATGCTAGGGCGGGGAATTAAGACTGCCAAAACAAACACATAAATAAAGCAGTGGTATGTTTTGCTGGTTGAAAGAATAAGTGGTTAACGCTCTTTTCCTGCAGAGTTCAAATGAAGCCTAAAGCTCAGGCTGTGTTCTGTCAGGAGCCAACCTCCTCTGGTAATTAGCTGACATCACTAGGCAGCAACTAATTGTTTTAGGGGCTGGTGGAATCAGGACATCCTGAGCTTTCCTCTGCTGTTTTCACTCTGCAGGAGCCGAGTGTAAAAAAAAAAATAGTTCTTAATTACCGGCGCGGACGTCCGCTGTCGGGCAGACGCAGGCAACCCCCAGGCCTCAGGTTCACCCAATGACTTTAATCTCTGGTCAGTAAGATGGAAAACCTTTCCAAGAGAGCAGTGAGCGCTGGGGCTTCGTTGCTGGCACGTGCCCGGCGCTGGACGCATGGCTGCGGGGCAGCCTGTGTCCTACTCATCAGCCAGCTTTTTATTAACCTGAGTATCTCCTGCCAGACGTCCTGCAGAGGGACTCTCACTGGTGTCGCACTGATTCCCAGAAGGCCTCTGCTAGTCCTTTCTTCCCTTCTTCCGCCGTTGGAAGGAGAAGTGCACCAGAAAGTGTTTTGTACAGTTATGTGTTCATTTATCTAGTGATAAATTTTAACTGCCAGGTTTTATTTCCAGTATGCTGCATGTGAAATGATCGCATCTTAAAGCACCCGGTCCGGTAGCAGGTCGGGCAGCAGAGGAATCATAATTCCAGTGCTGTCTGATTTAATGATGGATGCCAAGGGTGTTCCTGGCCCATTTGATTTACTAATTCACCCTCGGAACTCCTAACTTCCATGAAATTCTCAGGATCTCTGATTTTTGCAAAACATTTGCTCAGGAAACTTCAGTTTCCACCACAGTGGGATTCAGTAGGGAGAGTAAAGCGGCGCAGCCGGTCACCAGTCTGTACTGTGCCCGGCCATTCCTTTTAAAGCAAAATGGCCAGGCTATAGTTACTATTACATTTTAACAAACATTGGGCCTCAGTTACTGAAGCTTTTCTGCCATTCTGGGTCTATGGGGAAAATGCTTGATAAATCAGGCCCATAGGGCTAGTAAGGTTTTTACTGCTCTGTGGGTGTGTGTACTGTACACCTATGTATATGTGCCTGTATAAGTTTATGTCTGCATGCATGTGAGTAAATATTTGGATATTTATACACATGGGTATACTCACCTGTCAACGCACCTCAATGCACCTCTCCTCTCTCATTTCCCCATACCACCCCCTCTCCACAAATGTTGCTCATCAAGCTGCTCTTATCTATGCCCCTTCTCCTCTATCGCCAACTCCTTCCCTTCCAACCTGCTGTGCCAAGTACCTGGAATAATCTTCCTGAACACTTATGCCACTTTTTATTTTACTATTTTTTATTTAACGATGGAAGCTTAATTTCAGCCCTGACCCGCTATAGCAGGTGCACTGTCCAGACGCAGTCTCTCTGCATCGAGGAGCACTGCTTAATGCCCTCATTGGCATGGGATTTCCATGCGAGGAGGCTAAGCAGTATTCCCATTAAGGAACGTGCATTCTCTATGTGCAAAGCTCCTTGCTCAAGGGCTCACAAAAAGCTGCGTTTGACTGGCCCTTTCTGCATGGGCCTGCTTGTTTGGGAGGGACTTAGTCAAAAGGATGGGGTAAGGAGGGAATAGAAGGTCCTGCAAGGGCAGTTTACTTTTAAATTTGAAAAGATGGCTTCTGATTGGTTGTGTCCCTGGGAATTGGTAAAGGTGGGTCACTGGTTGACCATCTCCTTTGGTCCTCAACAGCATGAGGGACACCTTGCCCATCCACCCTTGTATTGCAATTGTGTTTGGTGCTGGGCATCTTCTGCCATGGAGCACCAGAGCCATTGACCGCTCTGCAATAAGGTTTGTTTGAGGCAGAGCATTGGCACCCATGAGGGGTCCAGGTGACAGCCGCACTGCATGGGCATGGTGGGGTAGTCATGTCTTAGATAGTAATGTGGTGGGGGCGTGGTATATGAGTGGCTGGTGGCCTCGCTGGCAGAGGTGCCCCTTAGCTAGTTAGTTGGTGTGGAATTGGCTCTGGTACTGGTGCAAGTGATCCATCCCAGCCACACCTGTTATTTTTTTGTATACCACTTTGGGTTAAATTTTGTTTCAGTCCTCAGAAATTTTAAATCAAAACTTGGCATAATAATCACAGCTGTAACTGGGAATGTTTATGTATTCTTTACATGTGTAAAGTTATGTCTGCAAGCTTTGTTAAATAAAGAATTTTAAAATGTTTTTAAATCAAATATGTGCTTAAGTTACACCAATTTTCAAAGGGAGAATACATATAGATTTTCCCTTTGAAAATTTCCCACCAAAGGTACCTGTATACATTTGCACCTGCTAAATCCTGCACAGATCTTTTATGAGAAAATGTTTGCACATACTTTTGAGAATGTAACGTATGCGTGTGTAGCTCAGGCTCTCGTTGTCTAGCCCTGTCGCATGCATCCAAGATACCTGTGAATGGAGTTTAACATGTTTCTTTTGTTTGATCTACTTTACTTAGTGCCTTGTCTTCAGGACACTGAAATTCAGACACTACAGGGTTAACCTGAGACTGGTTGTGAAGTAATGAAATGAAAGATCTGCCTTTCGGGAAATACAGATGCGAGTTCTGCCCAATCACAGCACATCTTACATTCCAGGTGAATGAGAGGGGACGTGATTGAGATTTATAAAATCACGAGTGGGTGGAACGGGTAAATAGGGAGCGGTAATTTGCCCTTTCAGACAATACTAGGACTGGGGGACTCTCCATGAAATGAGCAACCGGCAGATTTAAAACAACTCGTAGGAAGTATTTTTTCGCTCTGTGCTCAATCAAGATCTGAAATCTGCTGCTAGAGGTCGCGATCAAGGCAAGTAACATAGTGGGGTTCAAAAGAGAGAAAGTCCATAAGCAGCTATTAGCCAGGCAGACTTGGGGAAGCCGGCGCTTATCCCTGGGAGATACAAGCAATAGATCAAATATTGGGGATCTGCTGGGTACTTGTGACCTGGACCAGGCACTGCTGGAGACAGCATGCGAGACTGGATGGACCTTGATCCGACACAGCCCGGGCACTTCTTCTGTTCTTATTCCAGCAGATGGTACACCCGTCTCCTATATCCTAACCCAAGGCTTAGGCTAGGGCCATCTAGTGCAGAATCCACAAGTAAAATAAACAATCCCCTCCTTTCAGAGCAAAAAATTATTCATTCCTTAGAAAAAGCTGAACAGTTCTACTACAGACTGACTGTGTGCAAGTAGCATTCGGGGCCCCCAACACCATAAGACAGGATATCAGAGCGAGTGATCTATTTTCTCCCCACCAGAGAACACTGGGACTTGGACAATTGTTTATTCTGCTTTGCTTGATTCGTTCAGGGCGCGATAATGACAATTCGTTTTTTTTCTTGAGCTGATTCATATTGCTTCTGTTGATCTATGCATTTTTTTTATGCTTTGTGCTTTTTTTCCCCCCCTGTTTTGGAAGATAAAAATAAAGTTTGAATGTTTCACGTTGCAATATGGGATTTGATTCTTTGCCTCACAAATACAAAGTCAACAGACTTCCCCCAACCAAGTAAAATTTATGAAACTATCATACAAAGATTCACTGGTGAAGCTTTACTGCACATTACAGCTTTAATATAAATTATATTGCTGAATGGGACTGATAAATTGGGACTGAATGCTAAGCTCAGGAGTGCTTCATGCTTTCTATTCATAGTGCTGCCATTTTGTGACTTTTTGTAACAAACGTTTTACTATTAGACTTATACAGTATATGCACACTTGTTGTCCTTCCCTTCCCCACATGTTCTCAGGCACCGAATGGCCATATTGCAGCATGGAGGTATTCTGCGTGTAATAATGGCATTGCAGGTGCTGGGTCCATTTTGGTATTTAGGGCTGGCAGACCATGGAGCACAGGGCCTTGAAAGATCCAGTCTTTATCCCCTGTGTAGGATACCCATTTTGCCAGGGAAAGGTATACCTAATATATCGGAGGGGCAGCCTAGTGGCTAGAGCAGTGAGTTCAAATCCTACTGCTGATCCTTGTTTCCTTGGGCAGGTCGCTGCACCCTCCACTGCCTCAGATAACAAACTTAGGGGCTCATTTAATAAAGATTGTCTCCCATTCAGTGGGGAAAATGCTTAGTAAAGAATCCCCTTAGATTGTAAGACCCCCCCTAGGGACAGGGCAATACCTGAATGTAACTCACCTTGACCTATCAATGCAAAGGTCTGAGCTAAATCTAAAAAAAAAGAAATGTTATGGTCACTGTTCTATGACGAAACCCGCCTTCCATGGCCAGCTTACCCAACTAGAGGAGACTACATGCATCATTGCAAAGCTTTTAGAAAAGCTTGGTGGTGGTGGAGAAAATTTTATAAGAAGGATCCTTGTGTTTCTCCATTTTTGATGTTTTTAAATAATCCGGAATTACCAGAAAATAAAAATGTATTAATTTATCGAGATTGGAAAAATAGAGGATTATATTGTATAGGACAATTTTTTAATATCACCAAAAAAGTTTTATTTTCTTTTCAAGAAATTCAAAATAATTGGTCTATACCAAAAAAACATTTCTTTGCATATTTGTATATAAAATACTATTGTTTGAGTAAAGGTAGAACTAATGTTGAAAAACTAATATTTTCTATAGATGAAGAAATATTTTTTGATATTATACCAAAATTTAATAAAATTTCAAAATGGGTTATTACTTTAAAACAAGTTTTAAATTTATCTCATTTAAATAAATTAGCAAATTTATGGGGAAGGGATTTAGGAATGTTATTAACTGAAAATGAAATTATTATAGCATTTTCTTTAATTTATAAGTATTTAATGATAGCTAATTTAAGAGAAATTCAATTTAAAATTATACATAGAAGTTATATTTCTAGAACAACAGGTTATTATATGAGATTGTGGAATAATAATTTATGCTTAAAATGTAAAATACAAAATGGTACTTTTTGTCATATGTTTACAGAATGTCATAAATTAAAAATATATTGGAGTAAAATACAATGTTTTTTAGAAAAAATGTTAAATACCAATATTGAATGGTCAGGTAAATTATTGTATTTACACTTATGTGAAGACATGAATACGATGTCCAATGGAGAAAATTTTTTTTTATGTTTATCACTTTTATTGGCTAAAAAAAATATATTAATGTCTTGGAAAGAAGAAGAAGTACCACTATATGAAACATGGATAAAATTATTACACCATACTGCATTATATGAAATTCAAAGAAGAAAAGATATTCAAAATCCTCATCAAAAAATAAAACAAAGAAAATATTTCCAATTATGGAAAAATGTTTTGTTATATATTACTTGAATATATTTAAAGGAGAAAGTTTGTAATAATTAGAAAAATATATTGATGTTATTTATTTAGAACCAATTCTTTATTATAAATATAAGGAAAAGTATTTAGGGAAAGTAGTTGGGAGGGCTTAGTAATAAAAGGGGGGAAATAGTTGGGTTTGGGAAAGAATTACAAATTATATTTTAATTGTAAAATTTTTAAAGAAAATTGAATTGATATTGTTATTGTCTAATTGAATTGATACTTAATTTGTATATTATGAAAATTTCAATAAAAATATTAATTACAAACTCTGCCCCAAACACAACTCGGCTCACTGCACATGAACTTATGAGCATACAGGCCACACGTGTGCTTTTACCCACATTTCAGGTGGGCACTATGTTGACAGACCCTGTCCATGGGTAAAGCACCATTTTACCCATTAAAGTGCATTTAAGAATTGCCCTTGGTAACACATGCCAGAAACGTTTCCTGAATCTGAAGGGGACAGAGAGAAAGTTACAGAGATACCCTACCATGGCGGATGTAAATCAGGGGTGAATGAGCAGGTCAACCCCTAGTATGGAGGGGAAGCATCCAGGTTTGAATTTTTCTCTCCAGATTTCTGAGTTGGTCCTAAGTAAGGCCAAACTTGTATCTGAATTATGGGTTTGTGTAATTAGCCAACTTCCCCCTCCAACTCCTCAAAATAACAAGACTGCACTGGAATATGAGGAGTTTTGCCTGATTTAATGTGCATTCCCACCAATCAGTGAATCCACATCAAACCTGTTGAATTTTCCCGAGATATGCTGGGAAACATTTTGATGAATTTGCCCAGCAAATCTGGGGAAACCGAGGAAATGCCATCAAGCTTGAAACAGGCTGGAATTTGCCTCATTTGAGTTTGATTTCTGCAGATTTAAACAGTAACTGTCACATAGTAATCACTGGTGGAGAGTGCTCTTACGTCCTGCCCAGTTGCCCCCCTACTACTTGCCTCTGATCATCTCTGCCCCAAGCATGCTTGAATTCTCTCCCTGTTCACTTTGCTAATGGACAATTCCCGGCATCCATTTACTGTACACACTGGATAGCCTGGGCGTCTCCCTCTTGAATGCAATGTCCGAGGGCTTTTCTTGGAGATAAATCAGTGATCTGCAATTAACATAATCTATTTGTCTTCCCAATGCAGGGCTAATGACTGCAGTGCTGACAAATATGCAACATATATAAGGTCTGGGCAAAATGGTGGAAACTATTGTTAAAAACAAAATTACTAAACATCTGGACAGATATGGTTTACTGGGGAAGAGCCAGCATGGATTTAGCAAAGGGAGGCCGCACCTTACTAATCTATTAGAAAACCTTGAACAGGCATGTGGAGAAAAGTGAGCCAGAGTGTCTGGATTTTCTAAAGTTGCTTGTAAAAGATTCCTCGGGAAACTAAAAAGTGATGGGATAGGAGGCGGTGCTTGGTAGCTGATAGGACTAAATGGTCAGTTTTGCCAACAGAAAGGAGTAAATAGTGGTGCGCCTCAGAGACCTGTACTGGGACCGGTGCTGTTTAACCTACTCACGAATGATCTGGAGAAGGAAGAAATGAGTGATCAGATGTGCAGATGACTACAAACCTGTTTAAAGTATTTAAATCACAAGCAGACTGTGAGGAGCTGAAGAAGGTCCCTGCCAGATTAGGGAACCGGGGATCTAAATGGCCGATGAAGTTTAATGTGGACAAGGGCAATGCTTGTTTATTTTTAAATTTTATATACAGCTGATTCCGTTCATAAAAATCACAGCATAACATAAACATTTTATACAGCATAGCATACTGTAAGCACATTAAAATGAATTAAATGCTTTCAATATAATAAAGTCTTCAGGTTTTGTCTAAAAAAGATGTTGCATATATTTATTTATCAACATAAAAGAATTATTGCCTGCTCTATGCATAATTCTAGGTAGGGCACAATGAACATATAAAATAGACATAAAAAACAAAAAGGGGGTAATTTTCAAAAGGATTTACGCACTTAAAACTGGGTTTTATGCATGTAAATGCACGTTACATTACGATGTACGCGACATTTATGCGTGTAAATCCTTTTGACAATTACATACAACTCACAGAGAACAATAAAACTGTCACAATTAAAACCAATGCTCTAGCACCTATACTAACCTGACCTGTCTCATCAATGCTACATAAGAGCAGGCCCATGGGTATACTGACTAGTAACATGGTCGTATAATAATTAGTCGGCATATCTTGTGCAACAGTCCGTACGTAGCCAATAATGCATAAAGAACAACGAACCTGCGCAGTCTAAGCTTCTAAAACCCTCTGATATGAAACTGACTCAGTAAGATAAGGTGCATGTAGGAAAACCTAATTACAGATGCATAATGCTGGGTGCCGTCCTAGGAGTCGCCACCCAGGATAAGGATCTTGGTGCCACTGTGGACAGTACGATGAAATCCTCGGTTCAGTGTGCTGCGGCGGTGGTTAAAAAAAAGCAAACAGAATGTTAGGAATTATTGGGAAGGGAACGGAGAAGGAAACAGAGCCTCTGGATAGATCCATGGAGCGACCATACCTGGAGTACTGCATGTAGGTGCTGTCACCCCCATAGCACAGATAGAAAGGGTACAGAGAGGGCTAGAACAGCTCCCCTATGAGGAAAGACTAAACGGGTTAGGGCTCTTCAGCTTAGAGAGGAGACAAGTGAGAGGGGATTTGATGGAGGTTTATAAAATCGTGACTAAAGTGGAACAGGGTGATAAGAAACAGTTGTTTATTCTTTCAGATAGTACCAGGAGTAGGGATGCTCCAGGAAACTAACTGGTAGCAGATTCAAAACTAAGCGGAGAAAGTAATTTTTCACTCATCACACAATTAAGCCGTTGCTGGAAAAATTGGTCAAGGAGAGATGAGTTTTAAAGGGGTTTGGACAAAGTCCCAGGGGAAAAATGTCCATAAACAATTATTTGCCAGGTAAGCTTGGGAAAAAAACCATTGCTTATCTCTGGGAGTAAGCAACAAGGACTTGGATCTATCCTTTGACTACTGCTGGGCACTGGTGCCGGATCGGCCACTGCTGGAGAAGGATGCCCGGCTCGATGGACCTTTGGCCTGACCCAGCATGGCACATTCTTACGTAATGAACTCACCATTACGAACCCAGTGAGAACTTCGGATCACCACTATCTTTTTCTCTACACTAGCTAGAGCAGGTCACTATTTAGGGTGCAGACACTGGCTGTCCATTAGCTCTACTCTCCACAGCACTACGTTTCATTGGGCACGGGAAGTAGGCTCCTTAAAACCCAGTGATTCCCCCAATAACTAGCCAGACTACGAAAATTAACCTGGTTAGTCGACCAAATGTATCCCTAAATATTCATTGTGGGTGTCCTGGGAGCCCGACTTGTTGGTGACGCTTGAGGATATGAGCTGGGGACGCTGTCTTAAAACATCCCTCAGCCCAGCTTTCAAATGCTCGCTAGGATGATTCTGGTTTAGGCTCTCGTTAGCTCTCCCTCGAAGTTATTTAACTTCAGCACGGGTCACTCGTACCTTTTGTTGGTACGTCTGGGCTTTACCAGTCTCTCCATTTAGGGTTCTCTTCTCCTGCGTCGTGTCTGTGAATACTCTCTCCCCTTTGTGGCGCTCCCACACTACTTCAAGCACTGTGAATTCATGAACTCGTTCCCCGTCCCTTGCTAGCCCTCGGAATCATGCCCCAGTCTCCCCTCGACGTGTATAGGGTGTGGGGAGGGGGGGGGGCGGGGAAGAAAGAATTGAAATGAGCGATTGCCACAGAAAAAGAGAGAGATTTATTAGTGTTTATCCAGAAACGCCGGCTAGCCTGCTGCTGAACCAACTGCGCCCACCAGGCCACAGATTGGGGATTTGCACCAACTCCATCCCGCGCGAGGCTATTTATCAAGGAGAAGGCAGAGGAGGGGGAGATGATGAGTGTGTGCGGGGCAAGGAGACCCCCTTAAAATGGTGCGCAGCTGACGTGGGGCACCGAGGTGCTTTCACCTCTGAAGGTGCAGCCGTTTCTCCCACCTAAAACGTACGCGTGCGTGTGTGTGTGTGCATTCACACTCAGGCCCTCACACAGAGGGAGAAAGAGCTGGATAGAGACATCTGCAGATGCATACATACAGGCAAGGCACATAAATCCCTTTACATGGACTATGTGGGCTCATTTTTCTCTCTTGGGCGCGCTGAAGCAGCAAGACATGTCAGCGCCTGATGAAACCTCATTTCTCTGATTAGCTCCTTAAAAATATTTCATTTATCAGTGCCAGGATTTAAGTACTTCCCACTTGCGGGCAGCCGAGCGTGTCTGTTGACTATGTAGCACGTCAATTTACATCGGCAGGGACAACGCTATTGCCGCTAATGTCCTTTCTCTCTCTCTCTCTCCACCTCCCCCAGACTCTCTCTCCTTTTCCAACGCGCGCCCATCAAAGCCAGACCTATTTTTCTTCCGCACTGCCCTCATCGCAAGGTTGGCCGCTATGGAAAAGAATGAAAGGGGGGGTGGAAACGGCAGGAAAACCCTGATGTGTCGTCCTGCTACTCATCTCCAATGTCATAAATTTCAATTTTCTGCTTCTCGGTGCAGCTATTACCTGGGCCTGAACAACTTTTGCTCCCAAATAGAATGTAATTTTCTCAAATGCATTGCAAATGAAACCTGGATGGAACACCATTTATATTTTGCCAAAAGTTATTATTTCTTTTCTCTGTATGGGTTTCTTTTTTTCTTTTTTTTTCACTTAGCATCTCACCTTTAGTGACTGCATTAGCAAACTCGTGTCTTTGCTTTGCTTTATTTTCCAGTGCCCTGCTAGAGGTTTTTAACGTTTCAAATTAGAAAGTTTAGGGCTGGGGGGCAGTTGGAAGGGAAGGAGGGAGGGGTGGAGGAAGCACAGGGCGGTCAGATTTTTAAAACGGTGACAAGACAGAGCTAGCGCATTAACGCCAGGGCAAAAAAAAAAAACATTTTTGCCGAAATTAAAAAAAAAAAAATAGTCCGGTGTTACAGAACAAGTTCACGTGGACGACTGAAACGAATCGAATGAAGGTCGAACACGTTTTTTCATTTCGGCGCTCGCTCGGCTCCCGTTCTTCCTTTACCCCTTCGGGATGGGCCCAGAATCTGACTGGCACATCCGTCGGAAGTTGGGGAAGTCACAGCTGAAGACTAGAATGGCTCGGTCTCAAAAGCTCGCCCACGGCAACGTCTTCGGATCATTCTCAGATGGGGCCCAGCAAAGCTCCCCAACCAGCGTGGCCAGTAGACCCGGCACCAAAGTTTGTGAGATGGAAAGAACCACGTTTAAGTCCTTCCCCTTTCTGTTATCGCTGTGCTCCTGAACTCTCTTGCTAAAATTAAGTTCATTTGCACACTGTTCCTTTAGTAATGCCCATTAGGTCAGATCACAAACATAAAATCCATATTTCTAAATATATTGACACCAATTTTCCATTGGTTGTGGTTCCATGTAATTCTTTAGCTTACATTTCAGTTAACAAGGAAAGAGGCCATTTTGTCTGACAATACGTCTCCTGCAATATCTCGCATTAGGAGAAACCTAGTGAAATAACACAATTTTACATAACAAATTGTAAATAATTTGCTGTAAGTTATATCCCCCTCTTCTCACTTCTAACTCCCAGTTATTTATTTCCCTGTTTTAATGTAACCGTCACTCTCCTTACAATGCTCTTGTTACAGTTGTTTGAGTTATCACTTTCTTGCACACTTTGTTAAATGTAAACCGGTTTGATGTGATCCATGTCATGCATTTATCCCAGGCTTTCCTGAACTCAGACACTGTTTTTGTCATCATCCCCGCTTCCACTGGAAAGTTGTTCCATGCATCCACCACCCTCTCTGTAAGGAAATATTTCCTAAGATTACCACTGAGTCTACCCCCTTTCACCCTCATCCCATGAGCCCTCATTCTGGAGCCTCCTTTCCATTGAAAGCAGCTCACCCCCTGTGCATGGGAACCTGTGAGAGATTTGAATGTCTCTATCCTATCTCCCCTATCTCGCCTTTCCTCCAGGGTACACATGTTTAGATCTATCCAATAATTCTATACTCATATGCTTTAGAATAAAGACCATTGCCCATTTTATGTTCACACAATAACCCTTAGGATGACTAAAAGCTTGGCCTACACCTTTCATATTTGAGTTCAGGTACTAGCCATGGTCTCCATGAGCCATTTCGATTCCCCCCACTCTCATCCTATCAATCATTTCCAGTGCTAGGACCTTCCTGGCCCCCAAAATACACACAATACTCAAAATTGTCATGACAGATCATTTCTGATTTGTTGCATTTGGAACAAACTGAAAATGGCCTCATTTGACTTGTTTTGTGCATTCGTTTTAAGCAACGCACATTCCTATTGATTTCTTTGCCACCGACACCCACCTTTCCGTTCCCTAAAGAGTAACTTCTCTCTGGGTGCTTACCTCCTGGGGATAGGAGATTCTGTGAATGAATTGTGTGCTGCGGGGTCCACCAAGCCCAGGACCTCCACCTCACAGCCGGGGAAAAGCTCACCCTTACCGGTTACTACAAGGAGGGCGAGCTTGTTGGCATCTCCACCTACAAAGTTTTGGCTTTCAGGCCCATGACCACCATTTTGCCCATGACCACCATTTTGCCCATGTTTTCACACCTGCAGGAGTGGAAAGAGTATACACAGAAAGCATGCACATTCGCTTTGCTGCAGAAGGTAATTAACGTGTGTACGTTTTCATGCATATAAAAAGCACGTGCTTACTTTTGAACATCCATTTGTATGTTTAGGGAGGTAGAGATAGGTGCGTTTTTAAAATGGGGCGACTGCTGCCACACAGTTTCTAAAATTCTGGGATAACTCTACACATTCCGACTTATGCACGCTATTGAAAATTACCCTCTGAATGGTGGGGGAAAATGTCTTGAACTTCTTCAGGTTTACCCAGGAGAGATGTAAACAGATTTTTTGTGTTCCACCAGAAGTCTTTTGCCCTTGGCACTCAGCACATTTACAGGTATTCCTTGTAAATATGGCATTGAGTCAAATTATATCCGATCTCTTATCAATGATCCCATGCACTTAAAACCAATTCTGAGAACCAGAGTCTGTCTGCCCCACCTCTCCTATTTACTCTGAAGGGGGTTATTTATTTCAATAATATGAAGTTTTTATAATTTATTTTGTCTTAGGATTTTATGTGTAGATTTAATTATGAATGTACTATTGTAACCCGCCCCGAACATTGATGGGCGAGGGATATAAATTCTTTCAAATAAATAAATACAATAAATAAGTAGAGGTATTCCTTTTGATTTGTCTTTGGTTATTTTTATTTTTCTGATTTATTTGTTCCTTTTTTTTTTTTGTAAAACCGATCTCCTTCCTTGAGCCTTCAGCTGTCCGTGCTGTATTCTTGCTTTCCATGCATCAGTATGACGCCTGCCGAGGGGACCTGAAGAGGGACAGCACAGTAGTAGCCCCTGATTTATGTATTGGCTGATGGTGGCAGCGTCTTAAGTGGGAAGAGTTTTCAAAGCCATTGAATACCTCTGTTTCTTCAAAAAGCAAATCTAAGTAAATAAATAAATGAAAACGATGACCGTCGTGGATCTGTGTGCCCACCGAATAACTATTGGCAGAAAGTTTTCTGTTCTGCTGCACTGCACTAAGTTCTATTGGTTACAGGCACTGCAGTGAAGGCGGTTTATTTCGTACCTGTGTGCTCGTCCTTCTGGACAAGGGACCCCCTCCGGGGAGAGAAGGAGCCCCTCAGTGACCCCCTCAGTGTTTCTTTCAGCAATGCTGAATTTTTTTTCTTGTAAGAAAACTACATTTACGCAAACAAAACACAGCAGGGAGCCGAAATCCAATAAAGCCCTTATAGCTGTGGCATATCGGAAATGGCACAGTCAGTCCATTCCCCCTAATACTGGATAATATTGCTCAGTCTATTCAGATGTGCACAGAGCGCGCTGCTGAACGTGGGGTGACTGTGTTTATACCTCGATCCTCGTTACGAACGGCTCTGGTGGTAAAAATAACTGTTTTTAGAAGGATTGACTCTGCATTGCTTTCAGCAAATGCTGTCACTATGGAAGGGTTTCACAATCTCAATAGCACAGCAGGGTTGGCTTTAGTGCCTCCTGATTTAGGGCTGCAGTTTGGATGGAAAGTGGGGGAATCAAACGAGAGGGAGCTGGCAGTGAATGAGGTGGGTGAAAGTCCAGCCGAGGCATTATCCTGGTCGAGTCGGCCACTGGTCTGCTCGACTCACCTCTTGGGAGAAGAACTGGGTGCGTCCGGCATGCACATGTTTGCAAATATGAACGATAACTCAGTACCCCAGAGAAGGAGGAATAAGAGGGACATCAATAGAGATTTGGGGCACATCAGTGGTGAAAGAATGCCTTGATCTGTTTTTTTTATCATGAAGGTGACAGGACATAGCCAAAGAAATAACACTGAGAGTGGAGTTGCAAACATTTACTACTTCTCACAGGGTTTGTCATGGGAGGGTGATTTTCAGTGCTTTACTTGTGGAAATAGGCATTAAAACAAAACTGCTCACACTACATGCAGGTAAAGGTGCTTTTAGCCGCAGTGTAGAGAGAGTCTTGTGGGCGGTTTATTTTTATTTTGTTGCATTAATCATATGGTATATGTGTTTAGTAATTGACTGTATCATGTGTTATGAATTGCCTTATTTTAATCTGTAAACCTCTTTGGGCGACTTGTTTCAAGCTAGGGAAACACAGTTCAAAAGTTGCCCAAAAATGAAAGAACCAAAAAAAATATAACAAAATAAAATCCCCACTGAAATGAAGGGTAAAGAAATGCACTGAAAATGTTTCTGCTTGCATATTCCTACAAGAGAGTATGAAAGGAATATACCTCTGATCCCTCGACTCACTGGCACTGTGCCCTGCCCAACAC
Source organism: Rhinatrema bivittatum (assembly GCF_901001135.1). Lineage (NCBI taxonomy): Eukaryota > Metazoa > Chordata > Amphibia > Gymnophiona > Rhinatrematidae > Rhinatrema > Rhinatrema bivittatum. Next base: position 117,310,794 of record NC_042624.1, read on the forward strand.
GCATGAGAGAGGGTTCCCTGTTGGTTGCCCTGGATCAGAAGCATGCATCGTGGTCACTCTGAAAGATAAAAGTAGATTTAGCACATGACCTAACAATCTTTATAACTATGTTTAATGCTTACTCTCACCTTCCCAGTGCACACACAATATGCAAGAACCCCCCAAATCTCACCATTTTACATTCACAGAATGTTCCCTTACTGCCATTTGGAAGAGGACCATCCAGGGCATGTCACTGAGGACCCAGCCGATGGCCAGGAACACCAGTTGTAGAAAGGGGGTCTTATGGTTATACCATTGCTTGCTGTTAGGCAATAAGCAGCAATGCATGATTCCACCTGCATTTGTTGTCTAACACAGCAGTTATTTGAAGGGGTCAACTCTGTTGTAGCTTCAGTCTCACGTTGAAGAGTTACCTTTCTAAAAGCCACAGGATGAGGGAGTGCTGTCAGTCACTTTTTTTTTTTTGCATGGCATGAAAAGTCCTCTCTGCATGGCATGGTTGTCCGTACAAAGCAGGAGGTGAGAAAGGCTTCTTACCAGGTAGGGCTCATTTTTAATGAGGGGAGTGGACGTGGTGTCCATGGTCCTGTCAAAGAGTGGCCCAGATGATGGCAGATGCCCCAGTCTGGGTTCCTGACTGTTGGGGATGCCCTGGATGGAGTCCTGCCGGCTAGGCTGCTTTTCACACTCTGCCCCCTACCCTTCCTGTCGTGCCCCGCTCTGCTGCCAGATGTGGAAGGGCTAAGGGTGATTAATCTGAGTGATGGTAAGATGTCATTTTCTGTCTGGAGTGCCAGCGTGTTGTACCTTAATGGGAAGGGCAGCCATCACAGATGGGAAAGGGATTTTGTTATAGTTGCAGATATGCTGGCCTTCCATGACAGCAATTCTTAATATTTTGTACCTTCCTTAGTCATTAGTGATGTAAGCTCCAAAGCTGTCAGCTTGGTTTGCTTTTTCATTTTAGGGTTTGTTTGTTTTTTTTAATTTAATGTTTGTTTTTGGTTTGTTTCATTTGCCAAACCAAAAGCAGCATTAAACAACTCTCCCCCCCCCCCCCCCCGAATCTCTTGAAAAAAAAGGGGGAGGGGGGCCTCTGACAGCTTGGATGGGACTTTTTGGGCCAAAATACTGCCCCAAGCCAGCACCAGGCCTGGTAGCAAGGTATCGTCCCAGGCTGGGTCTGGCAACGAGTTCTAGCCCCGTGTCAAGCCTTCTACTGAGGCCTAGCCCCAGCATCTGGTGCTAATGCCTAGCTATGGAGCCGGCACAGAGACCTAGTCCCAGCTCCAGGGCCTAGCCCTGAGCCGTGAAGCCTAGCCCCGAGTCAGGCTCGGTGCTGAAGCTCAGCCCCAGGCTGGGCCTAGTGCCAAGACGAAGCCCCACTGCTTAGCCCTGGACCAGACCCAGTACTGAGGCCTAGCCCTGGATTTAGGCCCAGCTGCTGAGGACGAGCTATGAGCTGCACCTGTTATCGAGGCCTAGTTCTGTGCTGATTCCGGCACTGAGACCTAGCCCCAGGCCGGGTCCTTCACAGGTGCTGGGGCTGAAGCTGGATCCTTTACAAGTGCCAGGGTCAGGTAGCTCCCACCTTGGCCCCCGCTCACTCCCTTCTTGGTCCCTGTATTGTAACGGGCAGGAGCAATGCCCAGCCCCTCCTGCCTGGGTCACCGTGCTCTCCACCTGGGGATGGCACCGAAGTGAATCACTTCAGCACTAGCCCCCAGCGGACAGTGCCAGAACTGGGGTGGGAGTGACTGGGCATTGCTCCTGCCCTTTCAATGCAGGATTCTGGGAAGGGCTAGGCCTTGCTGCCGGGCATGGCCTAGAGCTAGGCCACAGCGCTAGGCCTCCCCAGAGCTAGGCCACAGCGCTGGGCAGTCAGATGACATTATTTTTAAATGCCACAAAAAAATACCCCCAAGTTTTCAGGTAATTTTATAGGTTATTTTTGGTTCGTTCCATTCAGAATGAACTGAAAGTGGCCTCATTCGTTGCATTTTTTGCATTCAGTAAAAATGAATGCACCTCCCTGTTAGTCACAGCCAAGGTGAACTTTCTTGTTTAATAAGTGTTTATGGCTTACTACCTTTTTCCCCCATTATTTTCTATGGTGCAGGAGTGTTTTGAGCGGATATTTAAATGAGTCACTGAAGCAATTGAGGTGTGAGCAGTCGCTTTTGGCTTCCAGCCCTTGAATTGCACTGACACCATGATACGAATAGGAGCCATGCGCTTCCTTCTGGCAATTGCAGATGTTTCCAACTTCAGCAGGTTGATTCTGCATGTCTGAAAATAGCTAATGAGGCCTCCTGCACGTTGTAATGAGGCCAGTGATGCATGCCTCATTACAATGCATCCGCAGCATTTAATCAAAATTGCTGAGAAGCAGGGGGTTCGGTAGCATTTTTCAAACTCAAGATGCCATCATTTTCATTCACTTCAGCCAGTAACTAAGTTTTTTTGCCGGAAATTTGTTCAAGTCCCGAGTGTGACTCAAACGCCCCGCCCGCAAAGTGATTATTTTTCATCCAACCATGCTACTCAGCTAAATGCCAGCTCCCATGCTCCATAAAGAAACTTTACATTTGGCTCAGGATGCAGTTAATTTGCATGTTATTACCATCTCATTAGACTTGTGCTTCTCGTGGATTCTTTATTTTCCTCAGCTGCTCAGGCGTCTGAAATCTTCAGGCATTAGTTAGCACTAAAGCACACTCCGATGTCCCATTAGGCGACGGATATTTCATGTTGCTGCAATAATCATTTTGCTAATGCGATTCATGCATAAGCAGCAGCAGCAGCAGCAGCAGCAGCAGGAAGTCCGGGCCGCGGGTTAAGTAATCGCTCCCTGTTCAGGCGCCTACGTTTCCAGTGGCTCACGATGACAGCAGCCGAAAGTGGGAGATGGAGGCAAAGCGATCCTCGTGACTGCTGCCATTTTGTGCCCTGCTTGGAATTAAAAATGCCCTCGGATTTTCAGTGCTCGCTGCAGGCGCTGGCGTTCTTGCATTAGCCAGAATCATTTTTACTGGAACGGAGAGCTAAAAGTTTCTTCGGCTGCTCCTTCCCTTCCGTTGACTTGGTAAAATCTCTCGGGCGGCGCTCGCAGCGGGCCTGGGAGCCGTTAGTAGCGCGCGCGGGGGGATCCGCAGCTCGCATGCTCCTTTCTCGGGCAGCAGGAGGGGGGAGGGGAGGGGAATCTGCCACTGAAGGGGCTGTTTTGCAACTTTTACAGAGTTGGGAGGCAGGGGAAATTGGGTCCTGGTAGTCTCATTTTGGTTTTGAAAACCAGCCGGGTGTGGAAGAGAAAGGGAGGGGGGTGGTGCAATAGCTATCGCTCGGTAGGGGGAAGGGAAGAAAGGGGCATCAGATCTTGACAGCATGGTTGTTTTTATTTTTATAAATCTGCCAGCAGAAGGGCTGCCTGCCTGTTTGACTGTGAGCCTGAGTTAACAGGGAAACCTTGCCCAGGCAGAGCTGAGGGTCAGCACTGAGAGGCCACAACTGCCCATTGTCCAGCTAAATGCTGGGTGGGCTCTGACCTGCCGGTCGGCAGGGAGAACTGAAACAGCAAGCTTTGTCCGGCCAAGTTAGCCAGACGAGCCTTACGGACATTGACCTGAAAGGGAACTTAAAGGCCGGACAAGGGAGGGAGGAGGAGAGCAGACAAGAAGTGCGACCTGTGACAGCACAGTCCTTTCTATCCCAGCGCCAGTGTTTCTCTTTCCTGTGGACCCGTCCTCAGTGGGCATTAAACAGAAATGTTTCACTTATTTATTTATATTCCGCTTCTCAGGCATTTCAAATATTTGTTAAGCACTTTTTCCTCTTCAGCCTATACATATTCCCCTTTCACCTCTCGAGTCTCAGGATGCCACTTTTGTACTCCGTCCCATCACTAACATATCTAAAATAAAAAAACTTCCTATTTCCCCGATTTACTGGAATTACTGTTTCTACTTGCAGTTGCATCTTTGCATTCCTGACTCCTTTCCCAGCTTCTCTTGGCTTTTCCAGATCTTGTCGCCTGTCTTCCTCTTTCTTCGATCTCTTGTAGTTTATAAACACTCATCTTTTTCTTCTTACCTTTATGTACTTTCCTAACAATAAGGTCAGTTGCCCATACAATATCTCCTTTCAGATTTGCCCACTGCTCTTCCATTTCCCCTGAAGTTTTCCCTCCAGCTCAAGGTACTCCCTCACTTTAACAAAGTTTGTTTTCCTGAAGTCTAGGACCCTCGCCTTAGAATGAACCAACACCACCTGCGCTCTAAGGCTGAATCCCAAATGATCATCCTCTATGACAGCAAAAACGCTGTCCCCACTGGTAAGTACGAGGTCCTAGTATCTCTTCCTCCTGGGTGGGCTCCGTTAGCAGTTGACAGATCTCCCTGATTCTAGAAGGCACCACAGCCAAGATGAAATCAACTTGTGATATCACCTTCCCTTTCAAAGCAATTTTGTGAATATCCTCCATTAAATCTCCATCCATTTCTTTTGCCTGCAAGGGAGGTCTGAATATCACACCAATATAATTAGATGTTGCATTCCCTCTTTCCAGATTAACCCACAGTGCCACCTTCTAACCTTGTAAACCCTGCAGCTCTATTGCTTTAATATTATTATTTATATCTAGTCCCACTCTTCCTCTCTTTCTTGCTACTCTGTCTTTCTCGAATAGATTGTAGGCTGGAATAACTGTTCCCCAATCATGGTATTTCAAGGCCAATAGGCATTTCTAAATTGTCTATTTTGGGGGTCAGTGTAAAGTTTACTACTCAAGTCTGTAACCTAGGTTTCTCTTTGAGGAGCAACTGAATTACATTCCATAAATTAGATCAGTTTTGGCTAAAGCATACTTTAAGTTAAAACAGCTCCGTCACTTGAGACCATTCCTAGAGCAGAATGATTTTAGATCTGTCGTACAAGCTTTTATTTAATCACAATAATTATTGCAATTCCCTGTACATAGGATTACCTAAAACATGGAATCAGGTATTCCTATATCTTCAAAATTCGTCCGCCAGATTAATTACCAATACAAATAAATTTAAACATATAACCCCAATCTTACAAAACGTGCATTGGTTGCCAGTTTCTCAGCGGCTAAAATTCAAAGTCATTATGCTAATAATGAAATCTTTTCTATTTAAGTACTTTATTTAGGAAATATGCTCTGGCCCGCTGTTTACATTCGGCTTCTCAATCTCTTCTCACATTACCCAGAGAGAAGGAGGCTCATTTGGGAAAAGTCCATAATCGTGCTGTAGCCATAATTGATCCAATTGATCCTGGATGAAATGAGGTCCAACAAAGATACAAAGATCTTTCGGGGAAGCCTTTTCTGTTTATAATGGAATGGCACAACTGGGGTGGCCGTCCTCTGAAACCACCCCTGTCCTCTCAATGTCTAGGGTGAAATTACATCCTGCTCTGTCTCACAAGCAGCTCTAATCCAATAGTGAGTACACTTTCACTGCAGATGAATTACTTCTTGTCTTCACACTGGAAGATCAGGGACTTATTTTGGCCTTATTCCTAGAGGAATTAATCCCACCTAGGGAGGTAGTTTCACCTATGTATTCTTTATCCCAGGGCTAATTAATGCTGCATTAATTATATAGGAATAGAAGTTTGGAATCAACTCCATGATTAAAATCTAAGCATAAATGGAAACTACTCCATGTTTAAGTTGGAGTGGTTCCCCAGTGTAAACAGAACAAGGAGCGAAGCCAGATTAATTGAGAACTGAGTATTATATTAACTAATCGAGGAGTAGAAGAGTCCGTGTGTGTGTGTGTGTATGTGTGTGTGTGTGAACAGTTTCTCCAGGATTAATATGGCACTTGTCCTCTGATGTCCTTCTAGTGTGAAGATGAGCAGCAGTGAGTCTGCATTCCCAACTGCTCAGAGTCCGGTGCAAAAACAGGATACAAATCATTGTAACAAGTCAGCTAAACCTTTCGCCTTGCATTGCAAGCCAAGACTGAGGACACTCCTATTAACTTTGAGATGTTTCCTTCATTAAGTAAATGAAGACGCGTGTTCCCAGTGTAGAGATTTCCTCAGGTGTCCATCCGTACTTTTTCCGAAGTAATTCCATGCGGGGAGATGGTGGTCACGTACAGCGGTAGGATCAGAGCATCTTCGGTCACCCTGTTAAAAGCAAAGGAAAGAAATTACTAAAGATGACTTTGGCAATATAAGACAGAAAAAAAAAAGTGATTTGAACTAAGTGATAAGACAGGACCTTAACAATGCAAAGGAATTGCAGTGTAGGAGGAGGGCCAAAGATAGCTCTGAGGTGCACAATTTCAATCTGAATGGTTCAGGAGAGAAGGAATTTTCAATCTCCGCTCTATCATTTTCGATATCATTAATCCTAAACGCTCCATTTTCCATGCTTGCCCGCTCAGGTCCCGAGAGTGAGCAACACATATTCATCACTTGGTACCCGGCACCGTGAAGGCTGTAATATGATGTTAGTGTTGTGCCATCACTGCGGCTGTCTCTCCAGCTCCTGCACTTGGGATGCTAGATGACATGAATCGATCACCTGTGACACTTTTGATTCGGTGTCACTTTCCCTGCTTCTGCCATTTGTTTTGGCAGTTAAGAGGTAATTGTGTGACATTAGCATGGAAAGGACCTTCCTCTCCCTGCAGCTTCCAGAGGGAATATGTCTCTGTTATAGATGGTTTGGGGTTGGGTTTTTTTTTTTTTTTTACACATTTTTTTTCCTCACAGCGGCCGTGATCTCTCTATAATTTAAGGGCTGCACTGTCCCCTTTTCTCTAATGCAGTGAGAGAGAGGTTCATTTATAACAGCGTGCTTAGAAGACGTGAGGGCCTGCCACAGCATCGGATTATTATAAGTTCTCTTAAGGACTTCATCATGTGGCTTGGTTAAAGCATCTTCTCTATTGCTGCCTGCAGATCTGAAACTAATTAGGGGGCTGATAGTAAATGATGGACGCAGAAGAGCTGTCTCCCTAACCTTCTGACCCCCACCATGGAAAAGATCTGCATGCCAGAATCTGGCCTGTCTGATTGGTCAGCCTGACGTTTTGGCGGATGTAAATTACCCCTGTGGTGTAGATATGATACGGAGCAGAATCTGACTGCCTTCGTTTCCCCCTGGCTGAGCTGCATCCTGCTGGCGATAGGAAAGGTGAAGGGAAAAACGACCTGACCTGTGAACTTTCACCCTTAGTTTAAACTTTGGTTAAGGAAAAAACAGAATCTCCCCACTTTTATCTCACACGCACACGCTGGAGAGATCTGGTTAAATGTATATGAGTTCTAGGACAATACTTTATACATCGGGTAGAAAATTAAAACTGAGATGTGCTTTTCTGACTCCTGTCTGCTGTAAAGTGACAATCCACGGGATGTCTGTGAACCCTACAAAGGTGCAGGTCACTCCTGTAATCAGGAAATGGGGAGAAGTGGGCACTCAGCCCACTCTTGGGGTCAGTGCTTCCCAGGCTCTCTGCCAGCATTGCACGGGCTGCCACCCAGGGGGCTAATTGTGGCCTCAGTGACGGCTTTCCCCATAGTTTCAGTGGTGGCCCTCCCCACAGTCTTAGAGATGACATTCCCCGTGGTCTCAGTAATGGCGCACTCCATGGTTTCAGACAGGGCCATACCTAGAGGTGGTGATAGGGTCAGCTGCCCAGGGCACAGAGCCCTTTGTGGGTGGAAAAATATCTGAAATGCATGTGCGGGCAAGCAGTGGAGGAGAAGTCAGGAAGGGTGCTGCTGTCTTTCTACTGTGTGGGCTGGGAGGAGGAAGGTAGAGAGTGGGTAGAGGGAGAGACAAGTGGGGATCAGTATAAGGGCAGGAGGACACAGGTATGCTTGTCTGCCCCAGGTGCTAAAATGCCTAGTACAGCTGTCTCATACTCTTACAGGTGACAGTTCCTTGCACTCTTTAATTGCCCTGCAGGGGGCAATATTACAGATAATAGTTCCTTGATCTCACACCCCGAGTGCATTGTGAAATTTGTGGTCCCTGCTCCATCTATGTGGAATCAGTACTCCAGGTACCAAAAGAGCATGAGGAGAAGGCTCGTTGGAAATGTGGGAATGCGGTGCCTGGGCAGCCCCTGTGGGTGTGGAATAGAAGTGGAGAGGCCAGGAGATAATGGTCTGGAATAGACTCTGGCCTCCTCTAACTGAGTTGCCTTCTGCAGCGCTATATACAAATCAATACGCTTCTCTGTTTGCTTTCTTTGTTTTCTTAAAACTCAAGTTATTCAATAAAAAGATTGAACTAGTATAAAATCAATAAGACATTATTAGCTGCCAATAATCTTACCGGATCCCAAATTGTATAAAGATCAGAATAAGCAGCAGCTGTCTGGGATGTACAGAAGAGCAAACCCTTCTTTGCTCTAGAACCCATCCATGCTGCGAGCTGGGAGGCCAGCACCGAGCGGCAGCGTCAGCGATGTGCAATTTAATCGGGCTGGCTCCAGGGCGGCAGCAGCCATTAAAAAAAGCTTCTCGCAAACGAGGCACTGTTCAGAGTCCCAGCAAGGATTTCGATAGGCAAACCTGTCTCCGATTGTGGTCCTTCCACCCCCTCCGGCCCGCCCACTCCCCAAGCCTGTAAGGACTGTTCTTCGGTTTTATGCAATCTTTGTCGCGCAGAGCAGAATCGTCCGCCCCCGCTGAGCGTCTGCGGGGACTCCACCTTCCCAGTCCAGTGCTTTTTCACGTGCACTGGCTATTATGTGAAATCTGCTGTATTATCATCATAGGTTCCTTACCTCTCGCCCTGTGCCCTGGTTCTTTGGTTAATATGTAATGGAACATTTCGCTCGATGCCTGTTCATTTATTTATTTATTTATTTATTTATTTAAGACTGATTTATTTCCCGCCCTTCCTAGGTTCAGAGCTGGGTGCCACGTAAAGTGCGCACAGATAAAAGGAGGAAAGGGGGGGGGGGGGAGGAAGCCAATGCAAATATATTAGGATAACGGGGAAGGAGAGCGCATGCATCGAGGGAGTAGGACCATTTGCGAAGGGGGGTTGAGATTCGATTGCGGAAAGGGGTAGAGGAGGGAGAGGAAGATTAAGTAGCATCTTCCGAGGGGGGGGGGGGTGCATGCAGGGGGTAATCGATTCTCATTTAGGCTGGGGAACGCTTTCCTGAAGAGAAAGGTTTTTAGGACTTTTTTTTTTTAAAAAGTCCCGTTGATGAATACAATCTCTGTAACCCGTCTTTATGTGATACATAGCAATGAAAGGTACTTTTGTAAACCATTGTGATCTTTACATGGAACGATGGTAGATAAAAATATCTAAATAAAGAAATTAAAAAAAACCTCCAGATTATGAAGGCTGGCAGTTTTAATCCATGACCCTCCTGCTCGGGTGCCAGAGCTGTAAAGTTGCAAGTCCTCAGAGTCCAGAACATTGTCAACAGAAAACATAGACCAAAAAAAGGCTGATGATAAGCTACCTTCCTTCTAGATCCCATCACCTTCATTCCCATGGGGTTTTCTTTTGCAGTCTTACTTTTGCTGGAGTTGAGTCTGGAGCTGGGAAACAACAGAGGCAATGATTAGCAAATGCAAATTCTTAACGGGTGGGACTTTTATATTATCCAAATACTTGCTCAGCAATTTATAAATTAGCTTAGTAATTATTGATGCGCCACAATAAATCTGGCAGCTTTCTCCTGCTGCCTACACTTTTGTCATACATGTGCGTGTATTTTTTTAAATTTATTTATATAATACAAAATCATACAGGGTCTTACTGTCCTTTTTATCCCATTTCTCTCTATTTGTTTTTCCCCTTTCCTTCTCCCCAGCCCCTCATTCGTTAAATGCAACAGGAAACATATTAGGCAGAGGGTAGATGGGCCTTCGGGTCTTTATCTGCAGTCCCGTTCTAGGATCCTGTGCAAATCTGAAACGGTTCTGAATTTAGCACATTCCCCTATGGACTTGCAGTCACAGTTACCCCAAGAGCAGCAGGGACCATCTGAGGTCAATACAAACTGATCCCGCCTGGTGATCGGATCGGTGCCAGGCATCCAAACTTAGCTGCCCTTCCAAGTCGAACTAAGAAAACCCAGTTTAAGCAAAAACCAGGCGGGAAAACAGTTATGACCTGACCGCAAATCATAAAAGAAGAACAGTGCATGGGGAGAGCTAAACGTTCAAAGGCAAAACGTGATCCGGAGGAGAAGGGAATGAACAGATCACATCATTCAGTGCCTACTGGTTGGCGAAGGCATCTGCCGAGCCAGTTGACACTGCAGAAGAGTGCCGTGCGAGGAGGAGGCGGGGATGCAGCACTGCGTGGGATGGGAGCTGGCAGAAGCAGGCCTGGCTCTGCCCGCCCCTTACCACAGGGCACCTTCTCCCTGCGTTGCCTTGATATGGTACTTGCCACTAAAGCAAGGGGACAGCTATGATGACTTACGGCCTTCTCAAACCCAGGCCGTTATACATTTGCTGCTTGAACTATTTTGTGGCTCGGATGGATCTGATAACACATGTGCCTCGCCCCAATTACTTTCAGATCAGATGGTTCAAAGAATGTTTGACATTTTCACCCTCCTCAAGAGACAAACCGTTCCAGGCCTCAATTTCCTATTTAAAATGCAAACGAGATTTGACAGAGTAAACTGAATAAAGATTTGGATCAGATAATCCAGTAAAAGCTAATTACTAAAATAAAATGAGACACTGGGAGACAAAATACCCTCCCCCTAAGGAGGATCAGTTTGATGGCTTATCTGCCCCCAGTACTTGCTGTTCCTGCATGGAAAAGAGAAGCCCAAGCTATTAACTCCCTTTAACAATTTATGACGCTCAATAAACTGATTAGTGGCCCTCTAGTACATAATTTAAAACCGCTTGGATATCCTTTGGCCATTAAAGGCAAAAAAACCAAAAACAATGAGCTTGAACAAACTCTGCTAATTATAGGACTCCTGGTTAGGAATCCTAATTAGGTATCCTAAAGTAAATCTTTTCTGGGTTTAAATTTATTGTTCTCATTTTACCAGCAGGCCTCCTTTCGCAGGGAAGCTTTTGAAAAACTAAAAAAGAAGAGAGACCTTTAGCTGCCCGGAACTGAAGCTGTTTTCCCAACAAAATTCCTTTTACATATACCTGGCATGGCACGGCCTTGAGTTTGTTATTAGTTATTAAGCGCACTTGGAGACCGTGGCCTTAGCAAAATCATGATGGAAGACGCTGACGAATGTATTTATTTTATTTGTTTTTCTATACCGATGTTCATCGGACACATCGCACCGGTTTACAGTGTTACAGAGGAGTCGAATGGCGTAGACTTCTTGTTTTACAATAGAACATTGAGACATTTAAGATTGGACGAATCAGGGTCCATGCACTCTGGGTGAAGCGCCCAGGCCGTGCTCGGGTAACATGGCCGCAGGATGAAGCTTGCACAGATTGAGATATATATATTGCTGCCAGCTATGGAGGCAAATGATAATTAATGTGCTCTTCAGAATTACCGGGTGATCTGTTTTCAAGCTTTTGCCTTCTCAAAGTTCGTTTCTCTACCATGATCAAGACATTTGTTGCTGGCTGTGGGTATTTGATACCCTTTTGCATTTGTCATTGTTAAAGCCTTCTATTTCAGTCAGAAAATCAGTAACCCCTGACAAGTCTGCCAGCTATCTCTCTGTAGAACGACATCATAGAGCCTTGGATATTTCTTCATTTGCTGTCCTTTGTTTGTTTACTTATTTATTCAACTCCTCCCGCCCTGGAGACCCAGGGCGAGAATACATAACATTAAACGTAAATTACATTCCTAAACATAAAAACAATATCACATAAAATACAACACGTATACTCGGGGAGCCAAAGTATTAAATCATAACCCTCCTATACCCGTAGCAGTGATGCACGACCAAATAAAAGGAGTTGTAAAATGACAAATGTGAACTCTTCTCCACTGGTAGCATCGAGCGTGCACGAGCCGAGGGTCGTACAGATCAGGCTTAGCCAGTCCTGCTTCTCTCTTTTTGATTTTCCCCCAGAACATAGAAACCTCCAAGTCCACATCCATAGTGAGGAACAAATCACTGCATGTGAACTGAAGCCAAACAGTAACGTCCCTCCACTCTTCGGGGGGGTGAGGCCCTCCTTTCAATTTAAAAGAATAGACAGAGGGGACTGGAGAACTCCAGGGGATCCAGACAAGCGTCCGTTCCTAGCTGAAGGAGAGTGAGAATGAGACCAGACCGGGCCACCTGGCATTGAGGTTCTGGGAGCTGATACAGGGCACTTACACCAGAAAAGGACCCTTTATGAATTCTTCCTCTGTACCCTCTGGCATTTCATAGAGAGGAAAATGGGGGCTGAAGAAGAGGAGGTAGAGCTTAGTTATTACTGGGTTCTCTGCAAGTTTTCTTGGTCATCCACAAGAGGAGTTTTGGCCTTTGCTCTGTTTAATACTCTGTGGACCAGGTGGTCTTTCTACCCTGTGCCTCAGTCATTTATTTGCTATCTAAATCTTGCATTTAGTAGGATTCAGCCTTGGTGAAGTTAGAAAACGTACATGGAAAGATGAGCAATGTCTATTCTTTGAACGGCCTGAAAAGGCAGAATTATAAAATCAAATACATAAATAAGTGATCCAGTGAGCTTCCATTGTGTCTCTGGTCCCTCTCTCTCTTTGTCTCTCTGTGAAGTATTGATTATTATTGTGTTTGTTCTATTTTCTGGTCTAAATTCAAAAGCACTTAGTTGGCTAACACACAAGTTGGGGGCATAACTGGGAGAAGCTGAGTTAGCCAGCTAACTTAGAGTTACCAACCTAAGGGGGTCATTTTCCAAGGAGTTACTGCGGGAGATAATTCCGCAAATTGCGCTAACAGCCGTTAATGCGATTTTGTATTCAGGGGGGGGAGTAAATGTAAAGTAGGGAGGATTTATCATGTGCCGTGAAACAGCTGCAGTGTTAGCACGGCCAATAACTACACCTCTTTCATTTCTGTTATGTTGTGTGCTAGAGGCCAGTAAAGGTGTGTGTGAGAGAGAGAGAGAGAGAGAGAGAGAGAGAGAGAGACTTGCTATAGTGCCTCCTCCCTAGACAAGTATTTGTATCCCTATGGGAGGCCCACCTAGTAACTCGAGGTGAGGTTTACGTATTAGTGTAGGGGGTTGGGGGCCACTTTCACATTCAACATGAGACGTACGAACAAAACAGTGGTCTCTTGTGAAGATTTGATGGCCTTCGGAGTGAGGAAACTCACTCCAAGATGAGATTTGGGCAATGTTCTCTCCACCTAGCTTGTTGTTGCCCAGGTAGAGTGTCCATCAAGCTAGGTGGAGAGAACATTGCCCAAATCTCATCTTGGAGTGAGTTTCCTCACTCCAAAGGCCATCAAATCTTCACAAGAGACCACTGTTCTGTTCGTACGTCTCATGTTGAATGTGAAAGTGGCCCCCAACCCCCTACACTCATACCTAATCCCCACCTCGAGTTACTAGGTGGGCCTCCCATAGGGATACAAATACCTGTCTAGGGAGGAGGCACTATAGCAAGTCTCTCTCTCTCTCTCTCTCTCTCTCTCTCTCTCTCTCTCTCTCTCTCTCTCTCTCTCTCTCTCTCTCTCCCTCCCTCCAGCATACTGAAACAGGCTGTCCAGAAACATTGTGAACTGCAATGTAGCCCAAATTAGGCTAATAGCACAACTTGCACTAAGAGCATGTTGCATAGCTGTTATCACAATTTGTGATACCCATGCTTATTAGCATAAGGTAACACCCCTGTTTGGTATTGCATGTGATATTGGAAAATGAGGCCCTAAGTCTGGATGGATGAAAAAGTTAGCCAACTATAATTATCTGGTTATAGCGGCTGCACTATTGAATACACCTCCTCAGTTAGCCAACTAACTTTGTTATCTGGACTGTGACTGAATATGGACCTCTTTGTTTGGTTTTTTTTTAAATATTTAGTTTTTAGCGTTTTCATTAGTAATGGAAAACCAATACAAAACATTCAATGAGATGACTTCTTCTTTTCCCAATCCCTTCATCTCACTGGGCACCAAGGGCAAGGTACAAATGACAGGTTTTCAATTGTAAATGCTAGGTACATTAAAGTTAGGCAAGAAAGAAACATTTTCGTGAACATAATTTCAGATCTTTGGAAACATGACCTATGATCTCCGTATGCACACTCCTCAACCGTTCTCCCCATTAAGCACATATGTTTTATAAGGAGCTTTCACCTCCTCTGGAGACAGAAAAGAGCTCAGAAGAAGAACAGGTCTACACCAAGCCTGGATGACGGCAAGAAGGATAGTTTCCTGATAGAAGAAATTCTCTATCAGTTCCCACAGTGATTCCAATGTTATAACTGCCAACTTTGGAGGCATTTGAAAGGGCTTCTGTGGCATCTGACCACTGATGAAGAAACAAGAGCAGAAGAAAAATAATCCTATCCTCTTACCCAATGCCTTCTGAGGAAGAGAGGGGAAATGCAGTTCCAACCGTCGCTGACCCTTCAGAAGCCTGCAGAGTTGGAACAGACGATGAGGTAGTCTCCTTAACTCCCACCCGCTCAGATGTGGGTGCCGGTTTGCCTACTGCCGTCTCTGCAGCATCACCAGAGGATGTGTGTCACTCAGCCGGCGGAAGGACCTGTTCTCGGGGGCTGAGGGAAACCATATCCCCAGGAAGCACCAATGCTCCCCTGTCAGCTGCTTCAGCCGGGTCTTCACCCCCGAGAAATGCAGGGTCCACTGTAGATGTGAAGGCGATGATCAACTGCTGGCCAGGGTTCAGTAGGAAAACCCTAATTTTCCCTTTTCACTGCCATCAGAATAGGGGAAAAAAATTGAAGCAACAGATAACCCGGCAGTCCTGTGTCTACAGACTTGAAGCCATCTTGTCCCCCCTCGCTAGTGTGTTTATTATTTTTTTTGTTTTATGACTTACACGTCAACCATAGCAGAGGTAAAGTTACGTGGCAGGGGACACCGGTGTGCACCTGTGCGTGTAAATATTTACGTGCAAATTTCAAAGTGAAATCCAGGAATGCCCATGCCCCTCCCAGACTCACCCACACCCCACCCCTTTTTCAGAAATTTTCATTTGTGCGTGAAGCGGGAGATACGTGCATACATGGGCGGCTTTGAAAATCCTCTCGGTGTGCATTGCCTTGATTTGTGTACATATCTCCCAGGTTTGTTGCGTGCCGGGCTTTTAAAATTCACCTTTTAATGTTTCGTTGTTATGGCATAATCATATTTAACGTCTTACCTATTTGTGTAGCATTTTTATCTAGACACAATGCACAATTATTTTATCCCATTACTGTTGATATTCATTCACTTGGGAAAGATGAAAGGCTGAGTGGACCATACCAGGATTTGCACCTTCATAGAGTTCTAATAGCCATATTGGATTCATTGTGGGCTTCACTACTTTATATTGGACCAGTGTAAGGATGATGCAGCCACAGGATGATGTAATATATGAGCTTAGGAGATCCCTGGGTATCTTCTTCCAAACTGTACTGAGGTAGTCATCAATGATTATGATTTTCCCCATTAATTAAATTAAATAAGGTCAATGTTTTGGGTTTATGTTAAGAAAAACAGACAGAAGATAAATTGTAGGCAAGAAACCCCAGCAATTTACATTCTTAAATTTATTATTCTTCAAGCATAATTTTTTAAGCTACTAAACATATGATGACAAATCCTGGTGTAATGGAAATTCTTTTAAATGTAATCACACAGTTTGCTTTGACTTACTTGCTTGAGCCAATCTAGATAAGATTATGGTTGTATTCATTAGGATTTCTGGATATATGATTGCCTCTGAGCCTTTACAGGCTGCTAATTTATCAATTAGAGTCATGTTGACTGTTTAAAGGTTGAAAACTGAATGCCAGCCTTAAACCTCAGTCTTTCTTGCCTTCTAAGGATGAGTTACTACTACTACTTGTCATTTTTATAACACTACTGAACGTATGCAATGCTTTACAGAACACAAGAAAGTTCCTGCACTGTGGAATTTACAGTCTAGTCAAGACAAACAGAAAAGATACAATATATGTTTTTTTTCATGACAGTAAACATGGCTAAAATCAATGAGCCTATGCTCAAGGAAAGGCAGGGTTTGAGATTTAAAAACAACCTCAAAAAAAGGGAGGTTCTAGGTGGGATTTGAATGTGGCCAGAGAGGGCAGACGAGGTGCCAGCTCATGGAGGTTCTTCCAGGGATATGGTGCAGAATCACGAGCTGGCGATGGAGGAAGAGGGCACAGAGAGCTTACCCAATGAATGGACGTTGCGAGGGGTTGTGGAGGGAAAGATAAGAGAGGAGAGGTAGTGAGGAGCTGCCGAGCGAACGTTTTTGTAGGTGAATATGAGAAGCTTAAACTGTGGGCAGAAATGGATAGGGAGTGAGTTGGGAAGTGAGGCTACGTGGTGGTTGTGACATTGGAGGAAGATAGGTCATGTAGCTGAATACTGGATAGGCTGTAGCAGAGAGAGATGGTTCAGTGGGAGCCCTGTGAGGAGCAGGTTGCAGTAGTCTAAGTGGGTGTGTTAAAATCTTAAATAGCCACTTTGACTATAGTCCATCTGTTTAGTACTTGTTGGCTATCAGATAAATAACACAACTACAGGACCTCGCAGCAGTCCTGGACACAGCTACAGGACAGCAACAGTCTTGAGAAATAACGTCCCCAAGTAATTGAGTCTCATCAAAATGTTCACTGAATGAGATAGAGCATGGCAGAACATTGTGCAGACTTTATGAACTCATTAGTACAGTAAGAAGGCATTGAGAAAGGAAGACAAGCTAGAACGTGCTAGAAATTGTTGGCAAGGATAAATCTTCCCCTTCGTGTTCTCTGGCTCCTCCCAGATCTCAGGAATCCTCTTCTCCCACTTCCATCCAGTCCCAAAGTATCTGGGAGGTATCTGAGGGAAAGAGGACCTTTCCGGAGTCAAGGTAGGCCGAAGACTTCCTGCTATACTTTACTTAAGGTGCATGAGGATTGGGTTTTTCCTGTTTTCGTAGTTGCTACCTTTGGAAGAGCCATTTCTTGTCTTCTTTCATTTTATGTTTTGGGACTGCTTATTTTTGGACTCAATAAACTTTGCATTTTTAGTGTTTTGACTTTCTGAATGCGATCCCCTGAGTCTTTTAGCTTAGCGTGTCCAAATGCTGCACTGAGTTGGGAAGTGCTCTGCATTCTCTGAAGTGTGGCCTCTTGTGAAGCGGGGGGAGGAAGGGTGCATAGAGGTTCTCTGTTATTTTATTCTATTTCTCAAATTTGATGTTCCATTGGTAACCCCTTTTCTGGATAGTTCAGGGGTCACACTTGGTCCCAGGGCTAAGTCCTTGCATTGTCCAGCAACCCAGGAGGAGGATAAATCTTCAGAGCCCAAGGCATAAGGAAGAAACCTTTCCACTGGGTGTATGTTGCTGACTGGTTGTAGGCGGGACCCTCTGGCTGGGTGTTCCAACTTAATTACTTTGGAAGATCTGTGATAAGCTTTAACTGGCACCACACACACTTAATTCTGGTTACGTCACATCCCGAAGCTCTTCTCATTTCTCTCCCTCGGTGAAGGTGTCCCTCAGTATTGGATTTCTGACTCCGTCTCACCCTCCAGGGCACGGAACAGTCAGGCGTTCAGTGAGGCCTGGGCACCACACACACTTAATTCTGGTTACGTCACATCCCGAAGCTCTTCTCATTTCTCTCCCTCGGTGAAGGTGTCCCTCAGTATTGGATTTCTGACTCCGTCTCACCCTCGGAACAGTCAGGCGTTCAGTGGGGCCTGGGCACCACACACACTTAATTCTGGTTACGTCACATCCCGAAGCTCTTCTCATTTCTCTCCCTCGGTGAAGGTGTCCCTCAGTATTGGATTTCTGACTCCGTCTCACCCTCGGAACAGTCAGGCGTTCAGTGGGGCCTGGGCACCACACACACTTAATTCTGGTTACGTCACATCCCGAAGCTCTTCTCATTTCTCTCCCTTGGTGAAGGTGTCCCTCAGTATTGGATTTCTGACTCCGTCTCACCCTCCAGGGCACGGAACAGTCAGGCGTTCAGTGAGGCCTGGGCACCACACACACTTAATTCTGGTTACGTCACATCCCGAAGCTCTTCTCATTTCTCTCCCTCGGTGAAGGTGTCCCTCAGTATTGGATTTCTGACTCCGTCTCACCCTCGGAACAGTCAGGCGTTCAGTGAGGCCTGGGCACCACACACACTTAATTCTGGTTACGTCACATCCCGAAGCTCTTCTCATTTCTCTCCCTCGGTGAAGGTGTCCCTCAGTATTGGATTTCTGACTCCGTCTCACCCTCGGAACAGTCAGGCGTTCAGTGGGGCCTGGGCACCACACACACTTAATTCTGGTTACGTCACATCCCGAAGCTCTTCTCATTTCTCTCCCTCGGTGAAGGTGTCCCTCAGTATTGGATTTCTGACTCCGTCTCACCCTCGGAACAGTCAGGCGTTCAGTGGGGCCTGGGCACCACACACACTTAATTCTGGTTACGTCACATCCCGAAGCTCTTCTCATTTCTCTCCCTCGGTGAAGGTGTCCCTCAGTATTGGATTTCTGACTCCGTCTCACCCTCGGAACAGTCAGGCGTTCAGTGGGGCCTGGGCACCACACACACTTAATTCTGGTTACGTCACATCCCGAAGCTCTTCTCATTTCTCTCCCTCGGTGAAGGTGTCCCTCAGTATTGGATTTCTGACTCCGTCTCACCCTCGGAACAGTCAGGCGTTCAGTGGGGCCTGGGCACCACACACACTTAATTCTGGTTACGTCACATCCCGAAGCTCTTCTCATTTCTCTCCCTCGGTGAAGGTGTCCCTCAGTATTGGATTTCTGACTCCGTCTCACCCTCGGAACAGTCAGGCGTTCAGTGGGGCCTGGGCACCACACACACTTAATTCTGGTTACGTCACATCCCGAAGCTCTTCTCATTTCTCTCCCTCGGTGAAGGTGTCCCTCAGTATTGGATTTCTGACTCCGTCTCACCCTCGGAACAGTCAGGCGTTCAGTGGGGCCTGGGCACCACACACACTTAATTCTGGTTACGTCACATCCCGAAGCTCTTCTCATTTCTCTCCCTCGGTGAAGGTGTCCCTCAGTATTGGATTTCTGACTCCGTCTCACCCTCGGAACAGTCAGGCGTTCAGTGGGGCCTGGGCACCACACACACTTAATTCTG
Source organism: Rhinatrema bivittatum (assembly GCF_901001135.1). Classification (NCBI taxonomy): domain Eukaryota; kingdom Metazoa; phylum Chordata; class Amphibia; order Gymnophiona; family Rhinatrematidae; genus Rhinatrema; species Rhinatrema bivittatum. Next base: position 117,330,024 of record NC_042624.1, read on the forward strand.
GTTACGTCACATCCCGAAGCTCTTCTCATTTCTCTCCCTCGGTGAAGGTGTCCCTCAGTATTGGATTTCTGACTCCGTCTCACCCTCGGAACAGTCAGGCGTTCAGTGGGGCCTGGGCACCACACACACTTAATTCTGGTTACGTCACATCCCGAAGCTCTTCTCATTTCTCTCCCTCGGTGAAGGTGTCCCTCAGTATTGGATTTCTGACTCCGTCTCACCCTCGGAACAGTCAGGCGTTCAGTGGGGCCTGGGCACCACACACACTTAATTCTGGTTACGTCACATCCCGAAGCTCTTCTCATTTCTCTCCCTCGGTGAAGGTGTCCCTCAGTATTGGATTTCTGACTCCGTCTCACCCTCGGAACAGTCAGGCGTTCAGTGGGGCCTGGGCACCACACACACTTAATTCTGGTTACGTCACATCCCGAAGCTCTTCTCATTTCTCTCCCTCGGTGAAGGTGTCCCTCAGTATTGGATTTCTGACTCCGTCTCACCCTCGGAACAGTCAGGCGTTCAGTGGGGCCTGGGCACCACACACACTTAATTCTGGTTACGTCACATCCCGAAGCTCTTCTCATTTCTCTCCCTCGGTGAAGGTGTCCCTCAGTATTGGATTTCTGACTCCGTCTCACCCTCGGAACAGTCAGGCGTTCAGTGGGGCCTGGATCCCTAGTCCCTACAATACCTGAGGTCCAGATGTATTTCAGATTTTCCAAACTCCAAAATCTCCTCTCCCAGGGCAAAACCTCTTACAGTTCTCTCCAGGTGATATTTGGGATCTTTTAGGTGAACGTGCAGGGCAGCAGAGAAAAATAATTATTTTTCCTTCCCTTGGGCAGGAAGGCTGTCGGCAAACTTCCTCTCTAAACAAAGGCAAAAAATAAAAATCTTCACCAAAACTAATCACTAGAACAGAATCAGCACTGTCCATCCATCCATTGGGTGTAGGAGGGAATAGAAGACCTTCCTTCATCCTAGTCCTTTCCAGAGACAGGGGATATTTTCACCTTGAGGAATCAGCAAAACTCCAAAAAAGATCTGAATTCAAAGTGCAAAAAGCCACCAAGACAACCTCTCCAGCCATCCTGTGAATGCAAGGTTCTGAGGCCTGGCTCATGGGAATCTGCTTTCTTAAGAAAGCATTCTAGGCAGTCTTTTTTTTAGAATTAAACAAAACGTTTTTACTAGCAAGAGGAGTAAAGGAACAACTACAGACTCTTACTAAACATACACACAAGATTCTGAAGGTACTGGGATCGGATCTCTGCCAGCTGCCTGCAAAGTAGCAAACAAAAGATACCAGCTGTCAAGGGAACGCCAGTCCACCAAAATGGCTCTTCCTTCCTCTCCTCCTCTGACCACTGCCAGATGGTCCTGCACGAGACTCCTTGCTTTCAGCTGTTCACACCAAAACTTTGGAACAAACTACCACTAACCCTGCAACTGGAGGCAGACTGCCTTAAGTTCAGGCAAAAAGTACGGCCGAGCTTTTCAACCAGGCCGTCCCCTAAAATCCACATCTTTGACCCAACTTTCTGACCCCTCTATGAAGGATTTGTGTTATACACAACAGGGACACAACTGAGTCTTGGAACTATTCACAAGTGGGGTTTCCTATTCTGGATCCCAATGCTACGTTAATTGCAAATTCTGATTTGATTGTAAGCTACTCCATTGCATCTGTTCATTGACATTTATCGTAATTTGCCATGAGACCAACTTTGGGAAAAGATGGAATATTAAATATTCATAAATAATAAAAATATAAGTAAAGTCAAGAGATACACTAATGCTTAAATAAGGCACCCGTAAAATAATGTTACTGTGCACTGATGGGCTCAACATCGATTTTTTAGTATTGTTAACATTAGAATGACTCTGTGCTGTCTACTGGTGTCTATAAGTACTGGTGGGTTAAGAGGAGTGGATTGACGATGCTCTCTGATATAAACGCTGTTAACTTTTTGAAAAGATTTCTTTGCCCCTGAAGAAGGCGCACGAAACGCGAGTTGCATTGGTCTGAACTGTTCGTTTTGTTTGGAATGGCCAGTGTTTTCAAGTGAATCCTCTGAGATTAAGTTAAGTTATTTTGCATTAGCACTTTGGATATTTTGTTTAATAACCTTAAGCATGAAAATAATTTCAAAAATATTTGAGTGATTATCTGGAGACCTATGATTAAACCTTCATAGCGGAAGAGCTCCTGCCACTGACTTTTTAAATAAAAAGTAACGATGTTGTTTTTGGGTTGCTCAGCTATAGTTGTGAAGGTCTCCTAAATATTCCCACCTTATTAGCTGTTGGTGGCTCTCTTTCTAAGTTTATATTTTGTTACCGCCGTTACTGGGTTCTTTTTTTAAGTCTATAAAAATAAGACATTTTTTAAAAAGTGATTGTTGTCAGCTTCTGGAATGCTTACCTTGACAGGTTAATTTTAAATGAGCCCATACATGCACATATGGGCACACGAGTGAACATACGCTGGAATTTTAAATCGTGCGAGCATTTACGCGCATAAGATTTAAAATACGCCAACTGCGCGTAAGTATACTCCTAATTTTAAGAGGTTACTCAAGCAAACCTACTTCATATATCTTCCTTAGGACTTTGTCGTCTTTAACGCGCATATGTAAGTGGATTTTAAAATACGCTCACGCAAGGGACATTCCCAGTTTGTCCAATTTGTCCTCCAGTTTGCCCAGACAATATGGAGGTCTTCCAGTCCCTTCTGGTACTTCATCCTGCATGACCCCTCACTCCATCATGCAAGCCCAAAAATGCGAGATCTGCAGATTTGCTCCTCATCAGGAGCAGCAGTAAAGTTACGCGGCTAACAAACTGACGTTGTTGTGGCCTCTGGTTTTACAATGCGGAGTTACATGTGAAAGTGTTGGCCCCACCCCAGAACGCCCATGCCACGCCCCAAACCATCTCTTTCCTGCTCCTTTTTTTAAAACTCAAGCCTGTGTATATGCACACATTATTTATGCGCAGATACTCACATATATGGGCTGATTAGCCGAGCAATGCTCCTAAGAATTTAATGAGGAAAGTTGGGAAAGAATTTCATAAATATTTGAAAAAGAGATGCAGATGGCTTCGATAGCTCGTGTGCAGGAACATCTTTCTGTAACCTCATCCCCGGGTGCGGACTGCAACCCGATAGGGCTAGGGTTGCCAACTGGTGTAGTGGAGCCAGTAGTTAAGTTGCTCCATGAAGACAGTGATTAGATGACCCCAAAAGTTCTAGAATATTCTTGGAAGGTTTGGGTTTTCTTGCAAACTTGTTGAAAAACACCTCTAAAAAGCTCAATGCATCTGTATGGAGGAATACCAAGCCTTCTTTCTCCTTAGTATTTAACAGAGTAGTAGTATGGAAGAGAAATACAAATGCACTCAAACAGTTTAGGTAAACAGAAGACTCATACAAGGGGAGCAGCCTGTAAGATGACAATGCTGTTGGCAAAACCACCTTTCTCCTGGTTGCTTTCCAAATTGCCTGCCAAATTGCTGTAACATTTGACCGGCTAGAGGAAGGCCCACGACTGGCCACACGCACTGCAAATGCCACCAGCCTGCCCCAACGCCATGTCACCTTCTTCACGAAATGGACACCACCACTCCCACGTGCCCATAGATATAGGCACATGGCCTCAGGTGTGGGCTCGCGCACATCCCTCACTCTGGGAAAAGCAGGATTTATTTTGCCTTTTTTTTTTACTTTTTCAAAGAAAAAAATGAGATATTTTGTTTAAACAGGGCGTGGTCCCTCCAGAAGTAAAGCTTTCAGAAGTTGACTGTGTGTGCATGGCTGAGCAGGGCATGGCCCTCCAGCAGAAAGGCAGCCTGCTCAACACTAGAGAACAAGAAATGGAAGCTATATTGCAAAGCCTCCTGGAAGGGCAGAGGCAGCTGCAAAAATGTGTTCTTAAAAGAGAGCAGTGTATTCCTGTCTGCCAGCCTGCTTGAAGTAGGGACAGAAAAGAGCTCACTACAGGTGGAAGCAGACAAATTGGTAATGATGCTGGAGCCAAAGAAAAGAAGTAGAGTAGCTTAAATGTACCTGCATTGACTGTGATTTGTGTGCAGGACAGCTCATGGTGAAGCTTTAAAGAGGAAGCCCCGCAGACTGGCCAGATGATGCCTGCATAGAGGAGCCAGTGGGAGGCAGTAGAGAGAGCCCAGAGAGCGGTGCTGCAGAGAGCCCAGGAGAAGGTGCTGTAGAGTACCCAAACACAACCACTGTGGCATGGTCAGAGGGAGGTGCTGCAGGTAGAGATGGCACAGATGAGTCAGAAAACGCCATGGTAATAGTTGAAGGAGAAGGGAAGCCTAAAGGAGGGCGTTTTTTTTAGAAAAGAAGCCACCACAGGAACCCCCAAGTAAAGTCCAAAGGAGTCCAGGATTCAGGGGGAGTGAAAATGCTCTGACCAGTGCTTCCAAGATGAGGGAGAGGGTATGTGAGTGAGTGACCCTATTACCCGTCCTTAAATCCTTCAGGAAGAGAGAGCCCTGTGGGCAGGAACCTGCTGGGGAAGGATAAGAATGTGAGCCCAGCTGGGATCAGGAGGCCCCGGCGTCTCCAGGAGAGCAGCTCTGCGTGATTGTATTGTAAGAGTAGGCTGCTAAAAGAAGGGAGGCCGTCTACTAAGGTTTATGTTAGAGTACGCTTCTAGAAGGTGATAGAAGTCTATTGGTTTTTTTGTTTACTGACTGACTGAATGGAAGAATAAAGTTTAAGTTGCATGAAGAAAGGCTGGAATCGGCGTGATCTCTGTCTCCAGCCAATGAAGACGTCTCTGCTGTCCCACAGAGGGGTTTTTTGATATCTAGGATTCCTCCCCTTGCCATAGCCCCACCTTTATGGGGGAGGGCTTGTGTGCTATGAGGATGCCCATTCTTTACCTGTAGTTAGGAGCTGAGGAGTGGGAAGGTGGGGGGGTGGTGGATTGCAGAAGCTAAAGATCATCCCTGGATCTCAAGCTACAGAGAATTTAGGAAGGAGTTGGATGTAGGAGTTTGGATAGAGAGTGATTGAGTTCGGATGGAAGGGCTGAGGTCGGACATCTTTTTCCTGAGCGAACAGAGGAAGCAAGAGTGATAAGAAGGATCTTGGATTCTTGTGCAAGGGACATCAAGGGATTTTGATTTTTGCAGTTGTGGATTTCAGTTTACGAGTTTGGACCCTTGTTGAAGTTTTGTGTTTGGGGATACGCTCCAGTTATCCTTTTCTTACTGCTGAGGATGGAGCTGCAAGGGAAGGGAGAGTGGTAAAAGATCTAAAATGGACAAGGAAACCGTTCCGTTTTATTATGGTGATTTGTTTGAAGCTACTTTTTATCTTTGTGATTTTGTCCTGGATACTTCGATTTAAGCTGCTTATTTTGAACACCACTTTGGTCTCTGTTGGGTTTTCCTTTCTTTTGAATGGATGGACACAGGTGTGATTTTATTTTTCTTTTTTTCCCCATTATACTAATTGTGGCTTCCTCATTCTTAATTTGGACACTCTTACAGGTGGAGGTGATCATTGAGCTGGAGTGTGAGCCTTTGACCGACCGTGCCAGGGGCCCAGAAAGATTTCCTTTCCCCCATCCGGATTTGAAGCTGGACCCTTGGCCCCTCTGGTTGATGCTAACTGCATAAACGGGGAACCCGCTACACAAATCAATTAGCGTTGACATAATACTGTACATATTTAGCAGAGTACTCTCTTGTAACATCCGGCACATTAACCTTTCCAGTGTTCCTTTCAATTACATCCATCTCGATAAAATGGATTATCTGAAAAAATGAACAAATGGTATGGCCAGAACGAGAAATCAGAGCCATGCTTTCCTGTATACATCGGGCTCACCATTGCCAGCTCAGCTTTTTCTTGGACGCAATGGTGCAAAGACGCCACAATGCTTAGGGAGCTGAAGGGTGTTTTAACCTAACAGGTATGTTTAGCGAGGTAGGTGCTGTTTCCACATCCCCACCCTCAGGTTATTTTTATCCAGCTGTGGAGTAGCCCGCAATAGAATGTGATGAGGAAAAACCATGAACGCAACCATTAATTGAAGCAAATGATGGGCATGTCTAAGATTTCGCTTTTTCCTTGTGGAAGGTTACCCCTGGTGAAAGGCAGCAGGCCCTTCTGCCCTGCCTTCGGACCACCCCCTTTCTTCCGCGGCGTTGACTGATTATCAACATTACCCGTTGCATGAATAATAAGCGTATGAATTGAGTGTCACTGTAAATCACCCCGGATTAAAGTTCATTACCATTAATACTAAAGGAATTAATAATGATTTCCCACTTACTGTGCTGTAATGCTGACTTTTGTGCTGTAGATTAGGCTGATATAATGTGTGTAATATATATAGCCAGCGGCGGTTCCTTGCCCACCGTGTTTATCAACCTTTCCCATTCATCTGGGTTGCGAGGAATGGAATGATCCCAATGTGGGGACTTTCTACTGCCTGCCACTCTCTGGAACTTTCCGCATCTCTCTTATAGGAACAGTGATTTTCTTCTTAGAAGGGAAAATATTAGTCTTCACTCCAGAGACTTTGTAATACCCCTTCTCCCCAGCCTCCCATCCTGTTACAGGTTTTTAATATTTAATTACCTTTCTGACTGCCATGGGGTGAAACCAGGACTGGCTCGGCTCGTCCAGATGACCCTCAGCCAGCTGGAAACTCTGACTCAAGCCCTTACAAGACAAGGATGGCCGGGAAAACTTTGACAGATGAAGCCCCTGTGCACGAGGCTGCCCACCTCGCTGCAGGTCAACCAAGCAGGCTGACCCGGTTCTGGTTTTGGTCTTTGCATGCAGGAAGCTGAGGGTCTTATGTTCCCATTCATTTACTACTACTACTACTGCATTTCATTTCTATAGCACTACTCAGCGCTGAACAGGTACGCATTAAAAGATGGTCCCTGCTCCGCGGAGCTCGCAATCTTAACCAAGACAATCGTACAGGGGATTTCATTTCTGTGAGCGGGAGAATTGGGGGTTAAGATTTAAAAGCTTCAAAGAGGTGAGGTTTTTAGATTCTGCCTTGTTTGGTAGACCTGGGGTGGGATGGCAAACCTACAGTGCACAGAGAAGACGATAAGCTTCCACCACAAACATGCTCTCAATGGTATATATTAAAACTTTCAAATCAAGTCTGAATTTCGTGCCACGATTGTATAGGAAAACCTTTTAAAATAATATATATATATTTTTGTTTTTTTGCAGGAAAGCATAAAGAATATGCTTCTGGCATGGAGATAAATGGTAATTGCTAAGAAATCATTCTGCATCAGAGGAGTGAAGTGATTAGGGAGAGCCCCCTGTGCTTGGCGATGTGTGCATAGCCCTGCTGGTTAAGGGGACACTAATCCCCCTCTTAGCCTGCCAGAGGACCTCTCAGACCACTCCAGCCAGCAGAGCTTAGCCACCGCAAGCCTCCCAGAGAGAAGGTCTTAACTGCACATTTAGCTCCCTGCTCGAGTCCTTCGTCTTAAAGCATAAGCCGGCTTTGTAAAGGAAGCTTCCGTAAACAGAACTGCCCACCCCCCCTTGGAAGCTGCAAGGATTTAGAAATCCGGATTGCTTACATTTAAAAAACTTTTTTTTTTTTTTTTTGCATATACCGAGTCTCCATGGTATGCAAATGTGCCTCATGCATATTCATTGTGGATATCCTGAAAACCCGACTGGCTGGGGGGTCCCCAGGACAGGTTTGGGGAGCCCTGCTCTAAAGAAAAGTTTGAAACCTTAGCTAAACATTGAGTATAAAAGCAAGTTCATTCCAGAAAGTGTTCCAGGCTGCAGATGGCAGTCGTATATTTGTAATCTTCACTAACTAAAACTCATTCCAAAAAATGTTTAAATGTCCCTGAAAAAAGCCCCTCAATTTCTGAAAAACTCGCTCTGTATAGATCCTGCAGGAAGAGCGAGAAGCCAGTGTCTGGTCCTGTCTGAAGGCAGCGATCAGCACGGAAGGAGAATAGACTCCGACAGGGCGTGCTTAAAAATGAGCAAATAACCCATGGCGCTACGGAAGCTCGCAAACTGCGCGGGACGCTTAGTAACGCTCTTTTGCTGTGCTTTGATTTACACCGGTAGCAGAAGTGTTGAAATTATTCGACTGGCACTTAAAACAAAATCATTCCTGGCGGCCTTTTCAGTCCCGATTTCTAATCAGTTTCTCAGGAGGTACTGGTGTCAAAGGTTTCTGAAAGTGCCTGCTGTTTAATATTATTAGAAATGTACTACAGTGGGGTTGGCAACTCGGTCATGGAGAGTGCCACATCAGAAAGGCGTCGGTGCCCGTGTCTATTAAAATCCTCTCACTTACGTGGTAGAAGTGTGTCACTTGCACACATATGCGCGTGTCCACTTAAAATTGTACAGACATGTACGCACATTCAGGCCATTTTATAACGTGCGCATAGACGCACGAATATCATAAAATGGCTGTGCCCCTAGGTTCGGGCCGATGAACGCATGATTCGTCCAGAAGTTGTGTCTGACTGACCCAGAGTTCAGCAAGGAGCTCCGAGAGCTTGTGTGACCCACCCCAAACAGGTGCTGGGGAGAGTCCCAGGGAGGGAGGTTCCCTGCCCCAAGAAGAAGCGACTCTGCGGGTTTGGGGACTTAGGCTGCAGTGTGGAGCGTTATTACTTGGCGGGCCAGAGGGCTTTTGGACTTTGTTTTTACCTGCTCCTCACTACCAGCAAAGACTTTTAGTTTGGATCAAGAACTTGGGAGTCAGTGAGGTGATTTCTGAAGTGACTGAGCTGGCGAGCAGAAGAGTCCCCGAGTGAGGCTGCAGAGGGAGTAAATTCATGCCTGGACTTTAAAAAACCCTGAATTCAAGAAGACTTCCCCACTCTGATCGCAGAGACATCAACAGTTGCCGGGTAAGAAGACGATCCATTGGACCCTGAACGGTGGAAGCTTAGCCTTCCCCATTGAGGACGAAACACCCCAAATAGAAACCGGCGCTAAGGGGCGCGCAGCTTCGGCAGCACGCCGGGGGTTGTGCGCCGCTGCCGTCCCACTGACGTAGGCAGTCCAGGCCCTTCTGATGACGTCAGACGCCTCTGCGACGGAGGGCAGCTCACCAACAGCTCCCGGCTTCTCTTCACGTTCCCCCTAAGACTTTTAGTTTTGAACAATAACTTGGGAGTCGGTGTGGTGATTTTTGAAGTGACTGGGCTGCAGGGGATGGGATCCGAGCAGGGCACAGGAAAGCGCAGTAGAGCAATGGGGGATAAGCAAAGGAAGAAGTGTACTTTTTTTTTTTTCATTTTGTTAATAAACATAAAAAAGAAATGAAGGGCTCCTCTCTCCTCTCAATGTCACTGCACTAAAATAATAATTCCCCCCACCCCCTTCCCTGCCTTCCCACCATTCCCATCTTACCCAATCCATGAGGGTCAAAGAAACTGAAAAGGAGTAGGAGCGATCCCCAGTCGTATCTGCTCCGCTGGATCCCATTGTCGAAATGGCTGCAGCTAACCGTGAGGTCAGCCCGTGGGACCAGGTGGGACAGGAGCAACTGGGGATCACTTCTGCCCCATTTTGACCTACTCAACCTACAGATAGGTTAACATCAGTAGGATGAATGGGGAAGGCCCATGAGAGGAGACGTTTTATTGCACCAGTACCGGGGGGGGGGGGGGGGGGCTGTTTGCTGATGATGACAGGGGGTGCACTCTGAAAGGAAAGGAAAACCCTAACAAATGGCACTGGAGTTTTCTTTTCGTTTTGTTTTGAAAGGATACAAAATGGAATGTTTCCTTGCACTTTACATAGAAACATAGAAAAGACGGCAGAAGAAGACCAAACGGCCCATCTAGTCTGCCCAGCAAGCCACGCAGTTCATCCATTTATTTTATTTTTTTTTTTTTCCCACCCTTTTTCTCCCTCCCACCCATCACTATTGGCTTCCAGCACCCTCCGGCCCCAACTCCCTTCCACCCCTCCACCATGCAGAGAGCAGCGCCGTATCCGCATCCCAGTGAACGTCCAGCTCAATCAGGGGTAGCAACCGCCGCAACGAGCAGGCCACACCCCTGCCCCATACTCCTACCCACCCCTGCTTTGTTTGTTTCTTGTTTTTTTTTGGAGATGGCAGAATGAATACCCACCCCTAGCCAGCAATGGAACAGCAGGAGCAGGCTGAAGTAGTAGAGACCGGTACCCATCCAGCAGGACCCTCCAGCCTAGGCTCCAAGCCAGCCAGGCATCTGCACCCCACTATCCGATGCACTTCAGCAGAAAGTTTGCATCATGGGAAGTGTAGTTTAAAAAGTCAGATAAGGACAACTTGCAAACTCCTCATCCTAGTAAGAAACTATACTTAACTCAAGGAAAAATCATTTCATCAAGATCTTTAAAGAGCTGTAACCAGCCTAATATCACTTTACAGACTAATGCTAATGAGATAATAAGCAATTGACCAGAAACAAATAAATAATTCAAAATCCACTGCAACTCTGAAAAGTATTTAAATGTTATTGATAATCTAATCTACAGTTGCATTAGCAATTCAGACACACAGCACCTGCATTGATTGGGGACTTTAATGCAAAAGCAAGAAACAAACAAACCCTTACAGAAGGCTCCAGGGTTTGTGTGCTTTTGCTGGGGTCATTTATCTTGCCAAAGTATAGACTCCTAAAGGTGACTCTTAAGGCATGGATTTGACAGCTGTACCCTGCGCTTAACCCATCAGCATTGCCTTGGAAGGGCCAGTCACCTATTAGATACAGCAGGGGTAAGGAACTCCAGTCCGGGAGTGCCACAGACAGGGTTGGTTTGCAGGACATCCACAATGAATATGCATGAGATGTATTTGCATATAATGAAGGTAGTGCAAGTAAATAAACCTCGTACATATTCATTAAGGATATCCTGAAAATCCAACCTGCTTGTGGTACTCCAGGTCATAAGTACATAAGACATGGAGTACTGGGTCAGACCAAGGGTCCATCATGCCCAACATTCTGTTTCCAACAGTGGCCAATCCAGGTCACAAGTTCCTGGCAAGTACCCAAACTTTAAATAAATCTCAAGCTACTAATGCTGGTAACAAGCAGTGGCTATTCCCATTGGTTAATAGCAGTTTATATATCTCCTCCAGGAACTTATCCAAACCTTTTTTAAAAACAACCTCACCAATTGCCTTAACCACATCTTCTGGCAATGAAGTCCAGAGTTTAATTATGCATTGAGTGAAAAATAATTTTCAATTTGTTTTAAATGTGCTACTTGCTAACTTCATGGAATGCCCCCTAGTCTTTCTATTATCTGAAAAAGTAAATAACTGATTCAGATTTACCCATTCAAGTCCTTTCATGATTTTGTAGACCTCTATCATATTCCCTCCTCAGCCGTCTCTTCTCCAAGCTGAACAGCCCTAACCTCTTTAGCCTTTCCTAATAGGAGAGCCATTCCATGCTCCATATCATTTTAGTCGCCCTTCTCTGTACTTTCTCCAGTTCAACTATATCTTTTTTGAGATGCAACAGCCAAAATTGCACACAGTATTCAAGGTGTGGTCTCACCACGGAGTGATACAGAAGCATTATGACATCCACCATTTTATTTGCCATTCTCTTCCTAATAATTCCTAACATTCTGTTTCCTTTTCTGACTGCCACAGCACACTGAGCTGACAATTTCAATGTATTATCCACTATGATGCCTAGATTTCTTTCCTGAGTGGTAGCTCCTAATGTGGAACCTAACATCGTGTAACTACAGCATGGATTATTTTTCCCTCTATGCAACATCTTGCACTTGTCCACATTAAATTTCATCTGCCATTTGGATGCTCAATCTTCCAGTCTTGCAAGGTCCTCCTGCAATTTACCACAATCCGCTTGAGATTTAACTACTCTGAATATTTTGTGTCATCTGCAAATTTGATCACCTCATTCATTGTACCCCTTTCCAGATCATTTATAAATATATTAAAAAGCACCAGTCCAAGTACAGATCCCTGAGCCACTCCACTGTTTACCCTTTTCCACTGAGAAAATTGACCATTTAATCCTACTCTCTGTTTCCTGTCTTTAAGTCAGTTTGCAATCCATAAAAGGACATTGCCTCCTATCCCATGAATTTTTAGATTTTTTAGAAGCCTCTCATGAGGGACTTTGTCAAACATCTGAAAATCCAAATACACTACATCTACTGGTTCACCTTTAGCCACATGTTTATTAACCCCTTCAAAAACATGTAGCAAATTTGTGAGGTAAGACTTGCCTCGGGTAAATCCATGCTGGCTGTGTCCCATTAAATCATGTCTATCTATATGTTCTGTGATTTTATTCTTTATAACAATTTCCACGATTTTTCCCAGCACTGAAGTCAGGCTCACCGGTCTATAGTTTCCCTTCCAGTCTTCAGGTAAAATGGATGATTTTAATGATAGGTTACAAATTATTTGTAATAGGTCTGAAATTGCATTTTTCAGTTCTTTTAGAACCCTGAGATGTATTCCATCTGGGCCAGGTGATTTGCTACTCTTCAGTTTGTCAATCTGGCTACTACATCTTCCAGGCTCACTGTGATTTGGTTTAGTTCATCTGAATCGTAACCCTTGAAAACCTTCTCCGGAAAGGATATTTCCCTAACATCCTCCTCAATAAACACTGAAGCAAAGAATTCATTTAATCTTTCTACAATGGCCGTATCTTCCTAAAGTGCCCCTTAAATCATTGATCATCTAACAGTCTCAGGTTTCCTGCTTCGGATGTATTTTTAAAAGATTTTATTATGAGTTTTTGCCTCTGTGGCCAACTTCTTTTCAAATTCTCTCTTAGCCTGTCTTATTAATGTTTTACATTTAAATGTATCTTATTTTCTTCAGATGGATCCTTCTTCCAATTTTTAAAGGAAGATCTTTTCACTAAAAAAGCCTCTTTCACCTCACTTTTTAACCATACCAGCACTTGTTTGGCCTTCCTTCCACTTTTCTTAATGAGTGGAACACATCTGGACTGTGCTTTAAGATGGTATTTTTTAACAATGCCCAATGCCTGTTGTACACTCTTAACCTTTGTAGCTGTTCCTTTCACTTTTTTTCTAACTATTTTTATTTATTTATTTATTTATTTATTTAAAGAATTTTTATATACCGGGGCACGTAGCAAAACATCACCTCGGTTCACAGTGTAACATAACATAGCAAATAGCTTTACAATGAATATAAATAACGGTTCACAATATAAAATGATATAGTAGCAGGCTTTACAATAGATTATTATCTGCTTGTAAACTATATACAAGAGACTGAAAATTAACTATATACAAGGGAGGAGGCAGTCAAAGTTGACTGATAACATGGGCAACAGTAAAGGTTTGGGGAGGAGGGGGGGTGGCGGAGAGGTAGGGTGAGCTGAAGGGAATATGGAAGTGGGAGGAGGAGGGAGAAGAGAAGGTGGGTAGATGCGGGAAGTGTATTAGTAATTTTGGATCAGGTAGGGGGGTAGAGTTGTAGATGTGGATGGTAGTCAATTAGTCGGGGTATGCTCGTTTGAAGAGCCATGTTTTAAGATTCTGTTTGAATTTTTTGTGGCATGGTTCCAGGCGTAGGTGGGGGGCATATTATTCCAGTGGGAGGTTCCTGCCATGATGAAAGAGCTTTCTCTAATAGAGGCGTGTTTCATGAGTTTGGGGGACGGTGTTGGGAGTTTGGCCTTGTGTTGCTGTCTAGTTGGTCTGGTTGGGTTGCGGAGTTGGAGATGTTCAGTGAACCATTGCATGTTTTGGTTGTGAATGGCTTTATGTATGAGTGTGAGGGCTTTACATATTATCCTTGAGGCTACAGGGAGCCAATGTAGGGATTGAAGGACAGGGGTGATGTGTTCGTGACGGTGCGTGTTGGTGAGAATGCGGGCAGCAGCGTTTTGTAGGAGTTGAAGTGGTTGGAGGGTATTTTTTGGTAAGCCTAGGAGGATAGCGTTACAGTAGTCAATCTTGGATAGGATCATGGCCTGTAGTACTGTTCGGAAATCGGACGCGTGTAATAGAGGTTTGATTCTTTTCAGGGTGTGAAGTTTGAAAAATCCGCTCTTAATCGTAGCAGAGATGAATTTTTTTAGGTTAAAATGGTTGTCTATCCATATGCCTAAGCTGCGGACCAGTTGTGTGGAAGGGCAGGGGGAAAGCGAGGGGGGAGAGAGGTTGAGGGGGGGTTATTAGGGGGATAAAGGATGAGTAGCTCTGTTTTGTTGGTGTTGAGTGCTAGAAAGTTATCTGTGAGTAATTTATTTCAGATAGGGCGGAATTCCAGATCTTCATTGCGTTTGTGATGGAATCAGTAATTGGTATGAGAATCTGCACATCATCAGCATAGATGAAGTGCTGGAAACCCAGTTTGGAAAGAAGTCGGCAGAGGGGGAGGAGGTAGATGTTAAAAAGGGTTGACGAGAGGGACGTCATGGATTTTCTCATGGATTTACTTATTGTCACCTTTCCAGTCATTAATTCAAAAGTGATCATGTTATGATCACTACTGTCAAGGAGCCCTACCACTGTTACTTCTCTCACCAAACACTAGAATTAGATCTAAAATTGCTCCTTCTCTCGTCAGTTCCTAAACCAAATGCTCCATAAAACTGCCATTTATTCCATCCAGGAACTTTATTTCTCTAGCACGACCTGATGTTACATTTACCCAGTCAATATTGGGGTAATTTAAATCTCCCATTATTACCGCACTCCCAATTTGGTTTGCTTCCCTAATTTCTCTTAGCATTTCATTGTCCGTCTCACCATCTTGACCAGGTGGACGGTAGTATACTCCTATCACTATTCTCTTCCCCAACATACATGGGATTTCTACCCATAAAGATTCTATTGTGTAGTTAGTCTCATGCAGGATCCTTATCCTGTTGGACTCTATACCCTCCCAGACTAAAAAAGCCACTCCCCCACCCAGTTGCTCCTCCCTATCATTGTGATATAATTTATACCCTGGTATGGCAGTATCCTATTGGTTATCCTCCTTCCACCAAGTCTATGAGATGCCATTTAAGTCTATCTCATCATTCACTGCTATACACTCTAACTCTCCCATCTTCTTAGACTTCTGGCATTGGCATTCAGACATTTCAAAGTGCATTTTTTGTTTATATTAACAGCCTGCTTTTCAGTTGACAAGGATAATTTGGAGTCTTTTAGCTCAGATGATTTTCTACTTTTAGGAGCATAGACTACAGAAGAACATAAGAGCATGCCATACTGCTCCTGTCTCCAGTTCTCTTTAATATCTATATCTCTACTATTTGGCACATTTTGTCCAGTCTTAGAGTTGGCTTCAAGATCTCTGCTGATGATACTTAGTTCCATTCGCTTATTACAGTTCTATCTGAGATACCCTGTCTAGAATTCTCATTGTCTTGCCATGATTAAAAATTGGCTTTCTTCCAATAAACTTGTACTCAATTAAAATAAAACAGAACTAGGGCTGATATGCAGCTTCTTTTGTCTTTAGGAAGTTGTGAAGAAATCTTTTTGGAAGCTCAGTCTTTTGTGGAACTTGAAGCTTTCTGGTACGAACGGGATTTGAGAATGGTAGTAATAATTTAATAATTTCACCAGTTGATTTATATCTCAGCTTGCCATCTTCCGCTCTTAGAACATTGCAGCTATTTCTAGATATTATTTTGTATTGTTATTGTATTTTATTTTAAAATTGTATGTATATAACATTTATAAACCGCCTAGATTGACGATAGGTGGTATAGAAATAAATAAATAAATAATTCGGAATGCTGCTGCTCGTTTAGTTACAGGGTCACTTATCAGAGAACATATTACCCCAGTTCTTGCCAAACTGCACTGGCTTCCCATCGATTCATGAATCAAATTCAAGCCGTTGACGTTGATTTTCAAAGCCATCAGTGGTGTAGCTCTTCAGTGCTTCAGTTCTGTATTGAGAACTTACTAGCTCTGTCGGGCTCTCTGTTCTTCATCTTTGAATCTGCTTGACATAACTATTTATCAAACAGGTTGGTTTATCCGAGTTACATGAATGGTTGTTTGGGGTAGATGGCTCATTTCTCTGGAATTCTCTACTGGAGATGCTTAAAAACGAGCCCTCATTAGTTCAGGAGGCAACCGAAGGCCCATTTATTTAGGCTGGCCTTCTATAACTATTTTCATTATTTGAACCTGCATAGTTTGCTGGATTGGCTGTCTGGAATTGGTGCTGGAAATACTGGAGCTCCTTTCCATTGTTATCCCACTCTTGACCAGTAGCTCAGCCGTTTTAGGGATTACAGCAATTTCCATCTTTGCTGCTTGCTGAAAGTCACGTCACGTGGTCTGCCCCATTTGTGTTTATCTCTATGAGTATTTTAGTGTTGACTGATTTTGATATCTGTTTTGTCATATTTTATGTTCATTCTTTGACAGCTGCCAAGGATTTATGATTGAGTGGGATCCACATTTTCAGCTAAATAAATAGTTTTGATTGGGAAATTTTCAAAGCGAACATATACACCTAAGCTTGCTTTGAAAATTGCTGTAATGCATATACATTATGTGTTGACTTTCTTATATGGGCTGCTACAAAATTACCCCCTATGTAAGAATAAGGATAAAAAATATTCCAGGTTTTATCAGTAACCGAATTTCCTGGAGAATCACAGGATTTTACTTTTATTAAAAAGAAACTAGGGAGACAATTAAGTGAAAACTGAATGAAACCTAACATGGAGAATATTTAATGGCATGACACAGATTTTCTTTGCTTACTTAAGCTAGAAGGCTTGAATTTCATGCATAGAAAATAGTGGACTCCGGTAACATGTAAATGTGAGCATCCATGTCTACACACACATCCATGTAGACACACACATGTACATGCATATGTGCAGACATGGTCTGGTGTACACAAGAGTACCAGTGTTGCACTAAGGAGGGGGGGTGACAACGGGGGAGAGTGCCATTGCCCCCAGCATATAGGAAGGTCCTGCGGCTGCGCGGAGAAGTGACGTGCTGGCGGGGGTTCCCACTCCCTGCGGCGGAAGAAGAGGCCCCCTGTGGTGATGCCGGCATTTCCTCAGAGCCGGCAGCAGATGAAGAGGCCCTGCTGTGCAGCCAGCGGCCAGAGAGGAGGTCCAAAATGTGTATGAGAGGTCGAGAGACTGGCCCTGTGAGAGTGAGTGCCTGTGAGAGAGAGTGCCTGTGTATGATAGGGTGTGGGTGTGTATGAGAGGGTGCCTGTGTGTGTGTGTCTGTGAGAAAGAGTGCCTGTGTATGATACGGTGTGTGTGTGTATGAGAGGGTGCCTGTGTGTGTGTGTCCATGAGAGAGAGTGCCTGTGTATGATACGGTGTGTGTGTGTATGAGAGAGTGCCTGTGTGTGTGTGTGTGTGTCCATGAGAGAGAGTGCCTGTGTATGATACGGTGTGTGTGTGTGTATGAGAGGGTGCCTGTGTGTGTGTGTGTCTGTGAGAGTGCCTGTGTATGATATGGTGTGTGTGTGTATGAGAGGGTGCCTGTGACTGTGCACGTGTCTGTGAGAGTGAGTGCCTGTGTATGATAGGATGTGTGTGTGTATGAGAGGGTGCCGGTGTGTGTGTGTGTCTGTGAGAGAGAGTGCCTGTGTATGATAGGATGTGTGTGTGTATGAGAGGGTGCCGGTGTGTGTGTGTGTCTGTGAGAGAGAGTGCCTGTGTATGATACGGGGTGTGTGTGTATGAGAGGGTGCCTGTGTGTGTGTGTGTCTGTGAGTGCCTGTGTGGGTTTCTGTGAGAGAGTGTGCCAGTGCGTGTGTCTGCAACATTGAGTGCCTGTCCATGTATATGAGAGTGCCTCTCTGTGCTTGCACATGTGTGCTTGTATATATATGTGTGTGAGAGAGGTTAAAGTTTATGCCCCCTCCTCCAATCCACGACAATCTCAGGATGACTAGAAATCTAAAGTTCTCAGATATGGAGAGCAGGAGATTTTTTTTATCCTTGTTAGTTTTAATATTGGATGTGATGTATCTGCTGTTTTGAAATATTTTTTAGTGTTTGGTAATTCTATTGATCAGCTGCTTTGATATGTGTATTTTTTAGTATGGTTTTAATATTGTGATTGATATTTCTTAACTGTATTGTTTTGAGGAAGAGTGATGTTCTGCTTTTCCACTGTTGCACTGCATACAGTTGTGATTTCCAGTTCAGTTTTTGTCTGCATGTGTATGTGTGTATGTATTAGTGTGTGAGAAAGAGACACATAGAGGAAGCATGTGTATGTGTGTGTGTGTGTGTGTGTGTGTGTGTGAGACACATAGAGGAAGTGTGTTTCTGTGTCTCTCACACTATGCTCCCTCTGTCTCTCACCAAGAGTGTATGTGTGTTTGTGTGCATGCGTGTCTCCAGTCTACGACAATCTTAGGATGACAGATATGGAGAGGGGAGATTTTTTAAATCCTTATTAGTTTTAATTATTGGGTGTTATTTGTTGTATTTCAAAACAGCAGACATAACAAATAACACCCAATAATTAAAACTAATAAGGATTTAAAAAATCTCCCGCTCTCCATATCTGCTATCCTAAGAATCTGCACACATGCACACACACACACATAATATACTCCCTCTCTCTCATACACACATATATGCTTGGTGAGAGACAGAGGGAGCATGTGTGTGTGTGTGTGTGTGTGTATGTGTGTGTGTGAGACACACACACACACACACTTTCTATGTGTCTCTCTCACACACAGACATGCTTCCTCTATCTCTCTCTCTCTCACATGCAGACAAAAATTAAACTGGAAACCACAAGCCAGATTCTGTCTGCAATACAACAATGGAAAAGCAGAAAATCACTATTCCTCAAAACAATACAATCAAGAAATATAAATCAATCAGAATAGTAAAACCATTCTAAAAAATATACATTTCAAAACAGCTGATGAATAGAATAATATTCAATAATTAGAAGCTCCTATACAAATTTTTAAACATTTCCTAAACATTGATAAAATATTTCAAAACAGCAGACATCAAATAACACCCAGTAATTAAAACTAATAAGGTTTTTAAAAATCCCCCACTCTCCATACCTGCCACCCTGAGATTGTTGTAAACTGGGGGTACACACACGGACACAAACAAAATATGCTCCCTCTGTCTCACACACATACACACGCTTGGTGAGAGACAGAGGGAGCGTGAGTGTGTGCGTGCGTGTGAGACAGACACACGTTTCCTCCATCTCTCTCTCACACATACCCGCTTCCTCTTTATCTCTCACACAGGACTCCTGTCTCACCCCCGCACATGCACACACATGGTCAATTCACAAGATCGACATATGATACAGAATGTGTTCTGTTACAGATCATATATTTGTAAGCTTCAAATTTGCTATTTTTCTTAACAGTCAAAACTACCCCTAGTCCCTTCCCCTCCCGATACTGAGAGGGCTTAACTAAAAGTCAATTTCTCAATCGCCTGAACGTTTGAATAACACCTATTGACTTTTTTGTTTTTACAGGGTTTTCTGGTTAACACCACAGCAGTGCGTGTAAGTACAACATACATGTTTTACGCTATTTCTACCTAAGGAGGCTGAACTGTGAATGCCCCTTTTCAAGTGAAATTTGTTACAAATGCATAATTTTAAATTGGGGGGGGGGGGGGGGATAACTGCGGTGTGTGTGAGGGGGGGAGGGGAGGGTGCACAAGACAGTAGGGTCTGCCTAGGGCACCTAATACCCTGACTCTGGCCCTGGCCCCCAGCTTCAGGCCTAACGGGGGAAGAAATATCCCACCTGGCTCTGCTATTGCATTTCTATCAAACCGGCTCCATCTTATACTCCGGCCAGTATGACGGGTGCCACTGCTGTGTGATGGTGGAGGAGGCCCCTCTGCTCTTTACATTCATAAGACAGCACAGCAGCACCTTCCTGAATCTTCTCCTAGAAATCCTAATACAAAAAAAAAAAACCCAGTCCGTTTGCAATATGCACATATGTTCTTTATTTAAACAGTCACAACTGATCCACAACAAATTTAATTTATAAAATCCCAGCCAAGCCAATCCTGTACTGTAGCCGCATTCCATGGTAAATTACCCTGACCCGCACAGGCCAGTCTCATTAACAGGAGCATGTGGAGAACAAAAGAGGACTCTGACAGGAATCACACTCGCTAATTGTTTAAAGTTTTGGATTTCCTTTCTAATGTGGCAGCCTACAGAGGCCCCATCTCATTGGAGATGACCCCCTTAGAGAGCGGAAAAGCACCTCGCTCAGCAGTAGACCTGACACAAGGATGATGCCAACTAGGCCTCAATCCACCCTTAGGCCCATCCACACCTGCCAAGGCCCTCTCCTCTCCCTTCCTTCTGTCAGAAGGCAACCTGCATCAGGGCAATTACTAAAACAAATCAATCTTCTCTTGACAGTTCATTTACACACTGAATTAATTTGGAATTAGAAGCCATTACGGCAATTGGCAGCTACAGATAACTCCCAGTACAACAGATTTTCTGTGGGGAAAACAAGTCTGGAGGTGTTTGCATTAGGATGATTCTTCTTCCTGATTAAGATATAGAGCTGCATAAGATTTTGACTCGATTCCCCATTATCTACTTCACTGCAATTCTAAGCATTGCAGCACTAAATGAATCTGACAGCTAGAAAGCAAATTTTCTGAACGGTTTGTTCTCACATTAACCATTAAGCTAAGAATGTTTGGTAAGGACAGGGCCTGTCTTGTTGAAACGCTGTAGGACACCCTCCTAGCTTAACAGGGTCTGTTTATGTACAGTAACGTGTGTGCTGAGAGGATCTTAATGTGGCCAGCACCGCTCCGTGCTATTTCTGGAAGGCATGGCTGGCACGTGGCAAACAATTAGCTGTTTTACAAGCACATAGGGCTCCACTTTCCTTTTCAGTGTCTCTGCAGCTGAAGTCCATTGTATTTGAAATGAATGTTTTTTTTGTGGAAGGCATGCGAATCGTGAAACTAAATGGGCAAGGTTAAAATTAAAGTTGAGTTTTCAGGGCAGGAGGATATTTTCTCTTCTAAAAAAATAATATTTTTTCCTTGTTGTCAAAAATGTTCAGTGGCTTTTTAGTGCTGATGGAAGAAAGTATTACATTTAATCTCCGATTAGTCTTAAATCTGCTGGGCTCGCGCCTTCTCGCGTTTCGGTATTGCTTTTTGTCACCACCAGCTCTCCTGGGAGGATATTCCATCCATCTAGCACCCTTTCTGTGTAGAAATGCTAACTTTCATTGCTCTTTTGCTGAGCCCACCTCCCAATTTTCACAATGTCTCCTTCTTCTAGAGCAGTGGTTTCCAAACTCTGTCCTGAGAAGAGCACCCGGCTAATCAAGATCGCCGCAGTAAGTACACATAAGACATATTTGCACATGTTGCCCCCTTTCTCTATCGTGTGCATATTGTTTATTCTGAATATTTGACTGGTTGGAGGGTGTTGCTGAGAACAGGTTTGGGAACCAGTGCTTTAGAGCAGTGGTCCTCAACCCTGTCCTGGGGGCCCACCAGCCAGTCGGGTTTTCGAGATATCCACAATGAATATGCATGAGAGAAAATGTGCATGCTATGGAGGCAGTGCATGCAAATTTTCTCTCATGCATATTCATTGTGGATATCCTGAAAACCCAACTGGCTGGTGGGCCCCCAGGACAGGTTTGGGAACCAGTGCTCTAGAGCAAACTCCACATGAGCAGTCACACCCATTTCACTCTAAAGCTCAGATACAAAATAAACTCTACATAGTAGATTTATATCTTTGTAAAATAACCAACAATTGCATCCCTGACCACATCCCTGGAGCCTGCCAAGAGTCTCAGTGCTGGGCTGTGGTCTGCGGGCTGCCTGGGAGGAGGAGAACAACAGGAGGGGAGGAGCTGAATTAGGGAGCAGAGTTGCTCGTTTTTGGTCTTCTCTGCTCTGTCCACTCCAAATTCGCTCCCTCCCCTCCTGTTCCCTGCAAGACAGGAAGGGATGGCCTGAGTCAGGGAGCAGAGTAGCTCTTTTTTTCTCTGCTCTGTCCCAGTTTCTGCTTCCCCCACTCCTTCCTGTTCCCTTCAGGCTGCTTGGAAGGGGAGTGAATAGAGCAGCAAGCAGAGAGCCATTTCTTCTGAATGTGCTTCCTTGCGCAAGCCTAGGGAGGGGGGAGAATGCTGGGAAAGGGAACAGCGCTGTGGTCATTCCTGGAGGTGGGGAGATAGAGAATGTGGGAGAGGGGGGGTGGGGGGAGGGCTGTAAGAGAGATTCCCCCTTTCCCCTGCCCTCTGTAATCCACACCGAATCTCAGGTGATCAAAATTCAAAAGTTCCTACTGGAAACCGGACCTGTCGGTGCCTGGCAGTGCCCTCCAAAGTGGGGGTAAGGGCTGATCCCGTTCTTAAAAAGAAAGGTAAAGAGACTGAGTTAGAAAACTAACCGGCTGTGAAGGAGACGTGTACCAGTGACAAGACGCGTTGGACTTGTGGCAAATGGAGAGGTCTAGTGAGAGACTAAGCAGTGAGTGGGAGAGTGGCCAGGCCCTGCAGTAAGATGAGGAGGGAGGCCGAGTGGGGGGAGGCGGATATATAGAGAGAGAGAGACTCCTCCCCCTCCAGCAACCTCCTTGCCCCTGCCCCTCCTCTTCCCCTTCCCTCACCACCTCCTCCACAGACCCTGGACCCTTTTTTTTTTTTAGTATAGTCCTGTCCCCCCCCCCCCCCCCCCCGATAATGACCAAGGCCCCAGCTTCCAGGATGCTACAGAATCTGCCCCTTGGAATAAAATAGTCCCAGAGCTGCCGACACTGCCCCATCTTTGTTGCTAGTCTTGCCCCTCTCCCCCCCTCGCCAGACCCACCCACCCACTATTACTGCTACTGCCGTTGCTCCCCCAACACTCTTGCTCCCTGCCCCCTCATCTGTCTCTCCTCAGTCCCCCTCCTGGCATCATCGGTCCTGCCGCCGTCGCTGCTCTATTTACCGGTGCTGAACTGCGCGTTTCCCTCCTTCTCAGGGTAAATGGCGAGGACGGGAAATTCTGGCATCACGGCACCACTGCCTGCCAAGGGACAGAGCACCCCCTGCACCTGAAGAGTCATCAGAGGGAAAAGGCAGGGGGGGGGGGGGGGTAACAGAAAAATTCTATGTTATCCTTTATTAATGAAATGGCTTTGTGCGCATATTAAGCAGTGTAAGGATCCAAATTTAGTAAATGCGCTGCAGAATCTACTCCGGAGGCCACGGGCCTTTACAATAACCACTGCCTGAGCGCCAACAGTTTGCATGTAAAAAATTTCATTTCCTGTTAAACGATACTGAAAATAAAACTATTGGATGCCACAGAGGTGCAAGAGGGAGACTTTTGAAAAGATCTCAAAAGACTTTGCTTCTGCCTTTGGTGAGACCGAGCGCGGGCCTCTTCCAGGAGCGGTGCTACGCTCAGCTTTACAGACAAGGGGGCCGGAGTAGTATTATCCCCTTCCGATAACTAAATTCAGACTTTCTGACTCATGCAATGTAGCGCTGCAGCAATAGGAAGCCTGCAGTTGACTTATTTTCCCAAGGTTTTATTAGGGAAATTCCTGCTCTTTAAGATATCTGTACGGTTGTCAAAAGCAGTCACTTGTGCAGAGGTCGGGGCCTTTCTTACACTAATCTCTGAGGAAAGCTGAGCCTTGGCAATTTTTAGGTTTAAGGAGATGAGAGGGAAAAAGCCTGCTCCCCGCGAGTAGGGGGTCAGGGCTTATTTGAATTCAGAGATCTCTTGTCCAATGAGACAATGGCTGATTCATGCAGAGACTGCAAACCCGACGCCCTAACTCCAGCCAGGTACCGGACAAATTCTCTTTCACTTTGTGCTGGATTCTCATGGATGCTAGGGGGATGCACAGAAACAACTTTTTGGTTTCTGGGTTTTTTTCCCACCTCTGAAAGATGAGCAGAATTCACGCAGTAAATTCACGTTGGGCATAATCTTTTCCTCAGCATGCATTTAGACTGTTTTTCTTCCTCATACACGCTTAAGACCCAACAAAACTGGCCTCTCTGCGAGAGCCTGAACTTGGAAACTAAACAGGGTCAGGCCCAGCCAGTACCTGGATGGGGGAACAGATCAGGTGTTACGAGGCCGCAGAAGGCAATGGGAAGCCTCCGCAGTTGTCCACTGCCATGAAAAAAGGTCACTCGAGCCCTGGTGACCCAACCCTCGCCACTCAGAAACGGGCAGAAAGAGGTTAACGGAGGCCCAAGTCTGGTTTGCACCAGTAGCAGCGTTCAGCCTACTGAAAACGGCATTTCCAGCCCGAAGGTGACCCTTGACCATCACATTTCCAGTCCATGTGCAAAGAGAGTGAAAAATATACAGTGCACCTAATAGAAGCAAAGGTGAAAAGGAAAAGAATGCGACCCCGTCCCTTCATCCTGCAGCCAGAATAAATATTAACATTATCGAAGTGCTGTGAAAAATCCCACTGAGAGTTATAACTGGGGATTCTTTAGAATGAAAAAAAAAACCCAACCCAAGATAAATGGAGCTCTTATTCGCACTCCCAACCTGTGTGAGGGACATCTTCTCTCAACGCCCTGTCAAACTCTTTCATAGCACAAATAAAGCTGTCATTACGGCAGCTCCAGGATGATGCGCTCCAGCCCAGCCTTCGGAGACATTTGGAGTCTTGTCAGGAGAGCTTGGAGGAGCCTTCTGTTGACTTCGCCGTGGTTTATAGAAACCCGATACGCTCATCTTGGCTGACACTTTCCTAAATGGATCTCTTTTTTTTTTTTTCCTTCCTTGTTTTTTCTCAAGTCAAAGAGAGGCTCAGCCGGCTATTTAGTGCCCAGGCGTCACATTCAGACTAAGCCCTGATAATGGAGTAAACATGACCAAGACAGGCTTAAAT
Organism: Rhinatrema bivittatum; assembly: GCF_901001135.1. Taxonomy (NCBI): domain Eukaryota; kingdom Metazoa; phylum Chordata; class Amphibia; order Gymnophiona; family Rhinatrematidae; genus Rhinatrema; species Rhinatrema bivittatum. The sequence continues at coordinate 117,354,904 of NC_042624.1, forward strand.
TCTAGAGGATGTATATGAGGAATTTTCAAAAGAGAGCAAAAACGTGCTGCAAGGTGTCTAGGACGGCTTTACTTTCACTGCTGGAGATGACATGGCAGAATGAAGAACTTTAATGAAATCATATGCAGAGCAGTTGAATTAGCCGAGATACTGTTAAGCAATGATTCCCCACGAGGACCTGATCCATGAGGAGAAAAGGGTCTTTGGACTCCAAGGAAGAGCAGTTATTATGAAGTCATTGTTGAGGAATGGGAATGTTGGCTTCTTCAGGAAGGTTCTCCTTGAACGGCCATTTCTCGGATGAGTTTCTTAGATGGTCTTAATGAGCTTTGTGAATTTGGCAGCCTCGGTTTTCTGCGTGCTCCATTAATTTTAGTTTTATGATGGGATGTTCTGATCTGAGTGGACATTTTTAGGATTTTTAATGTTTACTCAGATGAGAAGTGACTAAGAAAGAGGAACATAAGAACATAAGAAACTGCCATGCTGGGTCAGACAAGGGTCCATCAAGCCCAGCATCCTGTTTCCAACAGAGGCCAAAACCAGGCCACAAGAACCTGGCAATTACCTAAACACTAAGAAGAACCCATGCTACTGATGCAATTAACAGCAGTGGCTATTCCCTAAGTGTAATTGATTAATAGCCATTAATGGACTTCTCCTCCAAGAACTTATCCAAACCTTTTTTGAACCCAGCTACACTAACTGCACTAACCACCTCCTCTGGCAACAAATTCCAGAGCTTTATTGTGCGTTGAGTGAAAAAGAATTTTCTCTGATTAATCTTAAATGTGCTACTTGCTAACTTCATGGAATGCCCCCTAGTCCTTCTATTATTCAAAAGTGTAAATAACTGATTCACATCTACTCGTTCAAGATCTCTCATGATCTTAAAGACCTCTATCATATCCCCCCTCAGCCATCTCTTCTCCAAGCTGAACAGCCCTAACCTCTTCAGCCTTTCCTCAAGTCACCCATCAGACAAAGATGAGCTTCACATTAATTCTTTCTTTCACTGAATTTGTACTCAGGCAATTGAACTTTAGTAATGTTATGTTTAAATATCTATTAGCCTTATGAAAGTATCATCTCTACTCCACTCTATTGGTATGCTTTTAACTAATTTTATATTGGTAGACTAACACAGTATTTCCCTTCTAGTGCCTCAAAAATAAACCTGTAGCAGGGCCAGTCCAGTGGCTCCATGGTAATGGGCAGCACCACCAGGTGGACGATTCCTGGCTTGGGTCTTCTATTGTCTGATAGGGGTATGCAGGCTAAAATATGTCATATCATTTGGGGGCAAATTTCTGCGTCATTGAGGTTTACCCAACTTTTTTTAGGTTTTGTAAATAGTGTGCACTATTTGGAATACAAGGCACTGCTTTCGATTAGAGTGCAATAAAAACAATAGAAGGAAAAACAAAACATTTCATGTTTTTTTCTATCATTTCGTTTTGAAAATGACATGAAATGGCATAGACAATATCATTGACATTGTCTATGTCATTTCAAATGAATGCATATCTCTATTGCACCTGTTAAAGTTTTTTGTATTTCTCTGTGTTTTTCACCCCTTGTTAAATGTAAACCGGCATGATGTGATGCCTGTCATGAATGCCGGTATAATAAAAACACTAAATAAATAAAATAAATAAATATTGCCTGGGTCAACTGCAGCTAGGGATCCTACAGTCTTGGAAGACGAAAATTTAAAGTCTGATGAAATCAAAATGAATTTACAACATTGCAGAAATAATATATGGATACTAAGATAAGCGCTGCATCTTATTTTGCTCACGTTCATATGTGTGCACTGTCAAAAATTATTTTGAAACCTGCATCCATGTTTATATTGAAAGCTAGGCACCATTTTCAATATGAACTGAATTATTAGACATTGGTCAGGTATGAGTTCTGTTTGGTTTCTTTAAAAATTATAAAAACATATATTACAATTTTTTTTAATAACTATTGGTTAGGGATTGACTGATTGAGAGTTTCATTGTTTAAACATACCATTTTGGAAGCCCAGATAAAATGTATTCCTTGCATTAAATAAGGTTAAAGAAAGACAAACAACTGCCTCCATGATTTAATAGTGAGGTAAAGGAGGCAGTTAGAGCTAGAAGGGCATTGTTCAAAAATGGAAAGCAGATCCAAATGAATAAAATAGGCAAGAGTGCAAGCACCGAGAAGTTAGATGTAAAACAGTAGATAGACAGCCCAAGTGAGACTTTGAGCAAAAGCTTGCCAATGAGGCAGAAACTAATAATAAAATGTTTTCAAATATATTAAAAGCAAAAAGTCTGTGAGGGAGTCAGTTGGGTCGCTAGATGACGAAGGGAAAAGGGGTGTTCAGAGAGGACAAGAAAATAGCAGAAAAATCTGAATGAATTCTTTGCCTTAGTATTTATGAAGGAGGCTGTTAGGAACATGGCCCACACTTGAAACATTCATTAATGACAGAGATTCTGAGCAACTAAAACAAATATCTGTTGTTAAAGCTGGGAATTAGCAATCTGTTATTAGAGCTCTGTTGTTAAAGCTGACAGATAGCAATCTGTTATTAACGTAGTTGCTGGAGATAGCAATCTGTTATTATTTAGAATAGTTGTGGGTAGATCCTTGGACCAGTGGCAGGTGACCATGCTCTCGGGGGAGCTCTCGAGAGGGACCACTGGTCAGACTTAGTGTAGGAGACAGACACACACTAGTTCTTTTATTAGACAATATATTAAACCACCAAAGGTGGCAGTAGTGAGATGGAAGCGCCCGGCTGGGCTGTAGTCCCTCAGGTACTGGAACAGCAATCCCCAGGTGGCAGAGCTGTAGAAAAACTAAGAAGGTGAGTAGGCAAGACATGCAGAGTTCAGGAACAAGTCCTTGATGGTAACACTCACACAATAGTCTCTTGAGGCAGCCCAGGAGTTGGTATGCATTAGACCCTCGAGGAGCGAGTACCTGGTCCCAGGGAAAGCACTGAGAGATAAATAGAAACTCACTGATGTTATAAGCAACAAAGACTTCTTAGTAAGCATAGAAACATAGAAACATAGAAATGACGGCAGAAGAAGACCAAACGGCCCATCCAGTCTGCCCAGCAAGCTTCACATTTTTTTCTCATACTTATCTGTTTCTCTTAGCTCTTTGGTTCTATTTCTCTTCCACCCCCACCATTAATGTAGAGAGCAGTGATGGAGCTGCATCCAAGTGAAATATCTAGCTTGATTAGTTAGGGGTAGTAGGGGTAGTAACCGCCGCAATAAGCAAGCTACACCCATGTTTATTTGTTTTACCCAGACTGTGTTATTCAGCCCTTATTGGTTGTTTTTCTTCTCCCCTGCCGTTGAAGCAGGGAGCTATGCTGGATATGCGTGTAGTATCAGTTTTTCTTCTCCCCTGCCGTTGAAGCAGAGAGCTATGCTGGATATGCGTGAAGTATCAGTTTTTCTTCTCCCCTGCGGTTGAAGCAGGATATGCATTGAAAGTGAAGTATCAGGCTTATTTTGTTTGGGGTAGTAACCGCCGTAACAAGCCAGCTACTCCCCGCTTTGTGAGTGCGAATCCTTTTTTCTTCTCCCCTGCCGTTGAAGCAGAGAGCTATGCTGGATATGCGTGAAGTATCAGTTTTTCTTCTCCCCTGCCGTTGAAGCAGAGAGCTATGCGTGAAGTATCAGTTTTTCTTCTCCCCTACCGTTGAAGCAGTATATTAAACCACCAAAGGTGGCAGTAGTGAGCTGGAAGCGCCCGGCTGGGCTGTAGTCCCTCAGGTACTGGAACAGCGATCCCAAGGTGGCTGAGCTGTAGAGAAACTAAGAAAGTGAGTAGGCAGGGTATGCAGAGTTCAGGAACACGTCCTTGATGGTAACACTCACACAATAGTCTCTTGAGGCAGCCCAGGAGTTGGAATGCAGTAGGCCCTCGAGGAGTGAGTACCTGGTCCCAGGGAAAGCTCTGAGAGAGAGATGGAAACTCACTAATGTTGTAAGCAGCGATGACTTCTTAGCAGAAGTGATATTCAGGAGCTGGTCCGGGACGTGGGCCCTCAAGAAGCGAATACCGGTTCTGGACTGCGACCTAAAAAGAAAAAGAGAGAGCTAGGCCCCCGAGGAGCGGGTACCTCTAGTGAAGTCCGAGGAGGCAGAGTAGCTAGGGTTGCAGAGAGAGAGTCCCATCCGCAGCGACCTGGAGGAAGCGAACCCTTGCTAACTCCAGTTGTTAGTGAAAACTGAGACCTTAAATATCTGGAGCTGGTGACGTCATCTCAGGGGGACGCCCCTGAGGTTCGCGCCCTTAGGCATCTGGTCAACATGGCGGCTTGCAGCGTCGAGCCGGTCTGGGAACGCCAGAGGAGGACGGCCTGGAGACGCCGCAGCAGCTAGCCTTCCATCAACCCCGGAGGGAATCGCCAACGAGGTAAGGTGGGCGGAGCAGAGACATCGGACAGCGACGGACACAACATTGTCTTACCAATCTTTTAGAATTTTTTTTAAGGGTGTAAATAAATGTGTAGATAAAGGTGAACCATTTGATATAGCATATATGGATTTTCAGAAGGCATTTGACAGTCTCCCATGAGAGACTTCTCAGGAAATTACAAAGTCGTGGGGTAGGAGGCGATGTTCTATTGTGGTTTGGTAACCAAAGCCAGAAACTTAGGGTAGGACTACATAGACAGTTTTCCAAATGAGGAAGGGTCATTAGTGGAGTGCCACAGGGATTGGCACAGAGACTTGTGCTGTTTAAATGATTCATAAATGATCTGGAAAAGGGAACGATGAGTGAGGTGATCAAATCTGCAGATGATACAAAGTTATTCAAAGTTGTTAAAACAGAAGAGGATTACTAGCAACCGCAGAAGGGCCTTGTGAGACTGGGAGACTGGGCAGCGGAACGGCAGCTGAAATTGAAAGTGGAAAAGTGCAAAGTGACGCACAAAGGGAAAAATAATCCCAACTACAGGTACACAGTGCTGGGTTATGAACTGGGAGTCAGTACCCGGTAAAAGGATCTTAGAGTCCTTCTGGACAATACGTTGAAATCCTCTGCAGCGGTGATCAAAAAAGCAAACAGAATATTAGGGACGATCCAAAAAGGAATGGAGAATAAATTGGCTTGTCCCGGCTTAGCCTGGCGTAGAACGGCTCGAACGGGGACTATCGACCAAAGCAGCCCTAGAGATCAACAAAGCTAAGTAAAAGACTTAATTGCCCTTCTGGTACAGTCCTTTCTGGGTATTTTCTTAGCTATGCCTCATACAAAGAGGAAAGCTAAGATAAGAGATTCCTCTTCTCCATCATCCCCTATAAAAACTTCACAACCCAGAATAGTTGAATGTTTCAGAAGAGTATCCGCATCTACCCCGGTGGGGGCCGCTAATGATTCAATGGTAATGGTAGCTGGAATATCGCCTGAGAAAGATCTTACCACTACTATGGGGAGGGTTTTAAACGACTCTAAGCCTATAGGTTTGGACAGTTCTGGACTTACAAACCCCCCATTTGGTACCAGGCGAGGAGGGACCCTTTAATCAGCATAAATTGGAGGATCAAGCAGTTGGATCTGAAGACGTATCTGTTATAGTACCTCAAAAGTTCTCTTTAGAAGAATTAGGGTTAATAATGTTAAAAATGCAAAAATCTATTAATTGTCTTATGAAATCAGTACAAGATGCTTTGAAAAATGATGTTAACACTAAGGAGAAAATGGTAAAGATGGAGACTAATGTGAATGAGTTTGGAAAGAAATTGGAGGGTGTACAGGAAATACAAATTAATTTAATAAAATCCGTAGAGGAATATCAAGGGAAGATAGAGAATTTAGAAAACCAGAATAGGAGAATGAATCTTAGATTTCTGAATTTTCCCAAAACCCATCTGATAACATCTGGGGAGTTAGTAAATAGTTATTTAAAAAATGTGTTAAAATACTCGGATGATACTTTGCCAACTATTCTAAAGAGTTACTACCTTCAGCAATTGCAAAATGGAGAGTTAGTGGAGAGTAAAGAAAATTTAGATCTGACAGAATTTATTGAGAAATCATTTGAGTCAAAAATTAATGTAAGATCTACTTTACTAGTACAATTCTTATCTCCTGTTGAAAGAGATACAGTACTGAGATTACATTTTAAACATCAAAAAACAGATTTCTATGGATCCCATATAAGGATCTTCCCGGATGTGGTTCGTACAACTCAATTACGTAGAAGAAAATTTATTGAGATGCGAAGCGAGGTTATTGAGAAAGGTGCCCAATTTGTATTAAAGTACCCTTGCAAATGTCATATTAGATTTGGGAACGATAAATATGACTTTAATGATCCAAATCAGCTTAGGGTGTATTTGGATACACACTCATAATATTATGATAAGATTGAAGGGGGGGGAAGAGATTGAAATATGTGGATAGGCAATAAGTGATGTTTGAAATTTACTCTTAGCAGTAAACTTGATCTCTAGTTTACTTATTTTATTTCCTTGGATAAATAGGATGATGTTATAAAAAATTGAGATGTCAAATGTTTATTGGAATAATAATTTCTGTATAACTTATCCTATGTATTTACCTGTGTGTATAAACAATGAAAATGCATTAAAAAAAAAAATAAAAAAAAATAAATCATGAGAGGTCTAGAACGGGTAGATGTGAATCTGTTATTTACTCTTTCGGATAATAGAAAGACTAGGGGGCACTCCATGAAGTTAGCATGGGGCACATTTAAAACTAATCGGAGAAAGTTCTTTTTTACTCAACGCACAATTAAACTCTGGAATTTGTTGCCAGAGGATGTGGTTAGTGCAGTTAGTATAGCTGTGTTTAAAAAAGGATTGGATAAGTTCTTGGAGGAGAAGTCCATTACCTGCTATTAAGTTCACTTAGAGAATAGCCACTGCCATTAGCAATGGTTACATGGAATAGACTTAGTGTTTGGGTACTTGCCAGGTTCTTATGGCCTGGATTGGCCACTGTTGGAAACAGGATGCTGGGCTTGATGGACCCTTGGTCTGACCCAGTATGGCATGTTCTTATGTTCTTATGTTCTTAACCTGCATGGAGCAGCAGTTGCTACCCTGAAAAGAAGCTCGTGGGCAGACTGGATAGACCATTGGGTCTTTTTCTGCCATCATTTACCCTGTTACTGTGTTACAAAAGATCCTCCATCCCCTCTTTCACACAACCCCCTTCCTCCCAGATGCCCTGCTCACAAACCCTCAGCCCCCATCCCCTTTACTCCCGAGTTCCCTCCTCCCAGCACCTTTCACACTTTCTTCCCTATCCCCCCAGCCACTCCTTATCTTATCAGAACTATGGAACCCCCCCAGGCACCTAAAATGAGAGGGTGCCTGATGCTTGCTTGTGAGCTGAGCACCAGTCTCTGGGGGTCCAAAACCCAAAAATGATGGAGCAGATGATGTAATGGACCTGGCACCGAGGAACCACAAAACCCTCCTCTCCATTCTGTGACTCATCTGACTGCACCCGAAATCTTCACCCCCACTCTTCTGTCACTGAAAGATGCCACTCTGGACCCCCTGCCGTGGGATAAAGGAGCAATATTCAAAGTCACTGATTAAATCCGGGTTCACAGGCTATTGCAGCACTGATTAGCAACAACAAAACACTTTTCCTCTACATCTTCCCTTGTAGTGCCGGTGCCATCCTAGGTGGCGATACAGCATCACCGCAATCTTTCTCTCTCTCTCCCCCGGACCAACCCGAACCCTGCAGATTGCACACCACGAATCTCAAAAGCTCGGTTCACACACCGCGACCTCTCTCAACTCTATGTCTCTCCACCTTCGTTCGCCGCTTTCAGAAATGCTACCCTCATGTCTGACCCTGGTGCCCCGCCCTAGGCTGTTGCCTAATGCTCCCGCCAGCCCTGTACTCTTGAATAGCAAAGCACAAAAAATACCTCCCGTTCTTCCTTGATTCAGATGACATTCGGTACTCACATGTAGTCATGACCCAGCCAGTGCAGGTCACTCACGTCCCGGAGGATTTCCACAGGCTGTTGTGGTCTATAATCCTCATAGGCTGCCACCAGACACCGCCCAGGAGCCTAGTAGTTCACTGTCCTCCCATGTTTGGTCTTGTTTAGAAGATCTGCAACAAGAGTCACACTTCCTCCCCTAGTGGCTTTCCCTCAACACATTGTCTTAAAGGAATATACAACACAATGACCTTCTGCCACAATGACTCATCACCATAACCCACAAGTAGAGGTTAAGTGACATTCCTTTACCTTCATTCCAATTTTCTAGTGACCAGAATCTGATTTAGGGGCCGCATCAGAACTGATGTTAAAGTGTCCAGCGCTGTCAGAAGAGACACTGAGCCTGAACCCAGAGCCAATAGGATATCCTCCGGCATGAGTAGGCCTCGGATATATGGAGCTCCCTCTCCCCAGCAGCTGCTTTACCTCAGGTGCTTCTCCTCCCCTTCCTGAGCTGAGCAGGTGACAGAAAGAGTAGAGCAGCAGCAACACATCAGGCCGCGCCCTCCTCTTTTGCCATCCTGGGCCTGACTGTTGCTTTGATCCACGCGGGGTGGCAGAGCAGGAAGTCACAGCCTGACATGCTGCAGCTGCTGCTCTCTCCCCCCTTCCCCTTCTGCCACAGAATCAGCTCAGGGATGGGAATCGGTCAGAGAAGAGAAGCGTTGAAGCACATCTCTGGCCAGCTGCCTCTTCCCTGACCCAGTGTGGGCCTCAGACTCCCGCAACAATTCTGCAGGAACCAAGCAATTCCATGGTAAGGGTTCCCCGAGCTGCAGAATAGCGGGAGAGCTGAGCAGGAGCTCCGGTTCTGACCATGAACGTGGTCTGTGCGAGCTACCCCTGCCCTGTGAGAACCCTAACGCAGCCGTGCTGGCACTTCTACTACTACTGGCTTGTGTTTGAAACCCCTTTTAGTGGATGGACCGTATCCCAAGGGGCCAAAGAAGAATTTGCACTTCTTGGGGGTCAATCCACTGTTGCTTTCACTATCTGCTTGCCCCAAAGGGTGGATACTTGTCTCTTGGGGAGAAGGACAGCCTTCAAGGCCTGGGGCATGTGTGGACGCTCTTCTGTCTGTGTTGCTATGGCTCTTTGGGGCAGGCACACTGACAAAACAGGGTGGATTCACCGGATGGGTGTTCAAAATAAAGTTCACAGTGATTGATTGCAAAAGAATTACGCTGAGTAAGTAAGGCAGTGTCCAGCTACGTCCTTTAGACATGTGAAAGCACAGATTTACAATGTGTCTCCCTCAGTACAGAGGCTTGGAACCCGATTATCCTTCGTGGGGGTGGAAGGATAATTCAGTTCCATGACGGATGTCCTCGTCCCCACAGTACCTGAGGTCCAAACTCTAACCTGGCTGTGTCCTGTATCCTGGGGTGGAAACTGCATTGGGGGGGGGGGGGGGGGGGGGGCTTCCGGACGTTCTCCAGTCCTCTTCACATAAACGATGTGGACCTTCCAGGTGGAAACAGTTCTTAAAGCTTCCAGCTCTGGGCGAGTCTAGGGGCACAAAATCTTGCTTCCCAAACTCAGGTAGACGCAAATAGACCTGGGGACAAACAAGCTTCTCTCTTCACCTTGCTGCTTACTGCAGCCTCTCCATAGATGGAGCAAAGAGGTACGGCTGCCTCCTGAGCTGCCTGGGCACAGGTCTTAAGGAAAAAATACTTCCAAACTCAGGAAAAATCCTTTTCTCGCTCAGCTTTCCTGCCAACCCTGTATCAGCCAGGAGCTGGCAAGGCAGTGCCTGTCCCCTTCCTGCTCTAGGCTGGAGGCCTAAACTGGGAGAGCCCCACTCCAAAACTCTTCTAACTCTCTCCAAAATGACTCTACACCTCCCTCCACTTCTAGCCCCCCCCCCCCCCCCACCTGGACTGGGACTCAGCCACCCCCTGGAGGAGGCGCTGTAGCGATGATGACCTAACTCAAGGGCCCTTTAGTGGACACCCAAGGGGTCTCTACATATTTTGTTCCCTTTGACCCTCTGACTCTGCAAACACTCAGGCCCCCATGCCGTTTTGAAGAAGGTGTGGTTTATGAGTGTTGAAGCAGTGCTGCAGTGTAGTGTTCAGAGGGTGGGAGAGGGAGTCAGGACTGAGCTCAGGTGATTCCCGACTTCCAAGCCTCAGTCTGCCCATGTCTTGCTTTGTGACCCTGGGCAAGTTCCTTCGTTTCTACCCGCCTTAGCTTTACTCAGCTGTGATACTGCTGAAACCGTCTCCTTCTCCCCTGTGCCCAATTGTTTATTTATTTGTTTGTTACATTTATAATCCGCAATGTCCAAACTTGTGGATCTGTGTGGCTGACATGGCCGCTGATGCTAGAGGTGACGGTGATTCCGCAGTGTCCTTGGGTGAAAAGGTCTCTGTAGCACAAACCAGCTGAAGCCAGAAAATATGCAAGAGGCCTGGACTTGAACTCTTGTAATCCTTTTCTACAACATGCAGGGCTGTCCCCTACAGGAGGGCAAATTGGGGCAACTGCCCTAGGTCCCTCACTTTGGCAGGGGAGGGGGGAGGGAAGGGCTCCATGCTTCCATCTTCTCCTGGGCGTGATCCTCCCTCACTCCCCTTTCATTTCTGTCTCCTTCTGGCACGAGGAGAGCTGCACTTCCTGTCCGTCTCTGCTTTCTACTGTGCTGGATTCAGACTGATCACATGGAGCCAAGGGGTCCTGTGGTTCTACAGGAGTCCTAAGTGCTCCGACGTCAGGGTGAAGCTCGCAAAGGGAAAAGCTTTTTTCCTCCTGCCAGCAGGGAAGGGAAAGAGGATCACGCCGGCGGGAGGGGGAGGGTAGGGAGATTCATACTGGAGGGCACAGGCAAGGAGCTTCAACTGGGAACTATTCATAGTGACCTGAGCTTGCACACCCAGGTCTGGAGCCCGCGGTGAACTTTCGGTCCTGCATTCCCTTCCCCCAGTTTACCTAGTGGCAGCAGCTCCAGCGCAGCGTTTCCTCCTGCCGGCAGTAGTGACTTCATTCTTTACGATATTGACTCTGCTGCATCGCGCTGGCAGGTGTTTTGCCGCCCCCCAATATGAGGGGTAGATTTTAAGAGGCGTGCGCGCCTCCCAGCCTGCACACATGGACCTGCCGATTTTATAACATGTGCGCGCCGGTGCGCCCTGGTGCGCAAATGTTATAAAATTGGGTGGCTGCAATTTTGTGAAGTTCGTGCGTCGATGCACTCGGCACTTCCCCAGTTCCCTCCGAGTCCACTCCAATTGAGGGAACTTCCCTAACCCCCTGCCTTCCCCTCTCCTCCTCACCCCCTAAACCTATCCTACCTTACCTCGTTTTTTTTTTATTTTGTTACTTGCTGCTCCTCGGGTGCTAATGGCCTCCGTCCTGCCCCCTTTTCAGGGCCCAGCAATTATGCGCGTATTGTCACTTCCGTGCGTGGCCGGGCCCTATTGAAAATGTGCGCGGCACGCGAAGGACCCAGCCACGCGTGTAAGTGACAATATTTGTGCGCGTGGCCGATTTTAAATTCGGCCATTAGGGCGCTCTGGCTGACTGCCCCAGCCCTCTGCATGCCCCTGGGGTAAAGCATTCACAGGCCCAGTCATGGTTCTCCACTGCCCTTCTTAAATGCATGCGATAAGCGGGTGGAGAAATGTAAAAGAAATATTTTCCCTCGGTATAATGCTCTGGAATCTTTGTTCTTTTTTTCCCCGTCCCGTAGCTGCGCTCCTGCAAATGGAATGCTGCGTTTCCTGAACTCCTAAATCCCCCAGATCTATTTAATAGGATAGAACAATTCTTGTCAAACTGCGGAGGCTTGATCTTCAAACACGTCAGACCTGAATTGCTAGTCCCGCTTTTCACGCCAGGCTGGAAAGTGTTATTTACTAAATAAATGCTGAAAATAATCTGTATTTGTAAAAGGTACAAAGGGGATTGAAGCTGAAGTTCATTTTCCATGAGCGCATGATGAAATTACAGCCCCTGTTTTCAGGGGAGGACAATTTTTATTTGTTAAATGGATTTACATGTTTCTATTTCAGGACAGACCATGTGTCATGAAGTCGAGAAAAAGAGAGTGAAGGTGAGCTCACAATGTAATGTCATCTGGAAAATGGCCAATACTAAATGGGTCATTAATGCATCCACACTTAGGTCATCCGCACTGGTGCTCTGTTACTCAAACACAGGGGTGTCTGTGTCCTGTATGGGAGAGGTTCGTACATGCAAATAAGGCAGATCCAGTTCGGAAGCATTACTGGCTGCCAACTCATCTAGACAGCCTTTACATCTTAGCTGACACTGCACCCCCAGTCATGAGAAAACGTGTGGTCAGCCGAACTGCAAGGGTGTCCCCAAATGCATCCCTTCACAGACACCGGGTGATGAGATACTGAAGGAGGACTATGATTTCAGACACTCTTGCAGGGAGAGCTGCTCTACAAAACTGAGGAGCCAGGAAGGTACCTGAGAATCAAGGGCGGAGTTCCTGGGTCTCCAGAGTCTTCTTGGGGTCCAAGAAGATCCTGAGAGAGAAAACCAGAAGGGGATCTTGTGTGAAAGAGGAGTTAGCAACACACTCCCTGTATGTCTTGGGAGATTACCTCAGTGTCTTGGAGCTTGAATTCCACCACTACAGGGTTTCTGAATAAAGGAATGTCTGCAGGAACTCATCTCTGTCGTCTTCAGGAAAGTTTTCTGACTCCATTTGTTTGAACCTGGAGGCACTGGGAATATTCCAGAGAAGGAGCACATCTAAGGAGTAGGGATGTGCATTCATTGGCCCATTCATTTCATTTGTTTCGGTAGCATGCATGTAGGCGGCCACTACGTGTGCGCAAACCATCAGTTTTGCACGCCTATCTTCTGTTCGTGAAATTCACGCACACTGCCAAAACAAATGAAACGAATGGACCAATGAATGCACAAGGATCTTCCCTTTCTCCAACCCTCTTCAACATCTACCTCCTACCTCTCTGCCACCTTCTCTCTAAGCTAAAGCTTACCCATTATCTCTATGCGGACGATATACAAATTCTCTTACCGATCACTGAATCTCTACATAAAACCCTAAGCTTCTGGAATAGCTGCCTACAATCAATAAACACGCTCCTAACTAGTCTCAATCTAGTACTCAACACCAACAAAACAGAAATCCTCATAATCTCCCAAGACAACAACAACCCTTTTCTAATTGCGCCAATATCATCGCCTCCTTCTAACCTTAATGATACACCTCACATAAGAGATCTTGGCGTTCTCTTGGATAACCAACTTAATCTCGAAAAATTCGTCAACAACAACACCAAGGAATGCTTCTTCAAACTGCAAGTCCTAAAAAAAATTAAACCTCTCCTACATTTTCACGACTTCCGCCTGGTACTACAATCTATACTCTTCTCAAAAATTGATTATTGCAACTCACTGCTCATCGGCCTTCCAGCAAACACTATCAAACCTCTACAGATGTTGCAGAATTCAGCTGCCAGGATCCTGACGAATACGAAGAAAAGAGAACACATCTCTCCCATTCTTCATAATCTCCATTGGCTTCCGATCAAATATAGAATTCTCTATAAAGTCCTTACTACAATTCATAAAGCATTACACAACCTCTCTCCTATTGAGCTCACCATCCAGCCACGTCTTCATAACTCCATCTGACCAATTAGAGGAGCCTACCAAGGCAGACTACACGTTCCCCCAGCCAAAAATTCCTTTAGAAAACGAGCCCTTTCCTTAGCAGGCCCCACACAATGGAATGCACTCCCTCCTGACCTCCGACAAGATCCATGTCCTCTTTCATTTAAGAAAAAACTGAAAACAAGGCTCTTCAAACTTGCATTCCCAGAATGATGACTGCTGCTCAGATTCCCAAAACTGAAGACTCCAGCTCACACATCACCAGTCAGACCAACGCATTGCACCATGTTTTATAGTCATCCCTCATATTCGGGATTCATTAAACTAAGCTAACGCAATAACTTAACCAACCCTCTCTTTGAGAATCATCTCTTTTAGATCACGATGCACCTTGTAGCTAGACTCCTTGTCCTGACCTGATCAAGACCACCATAATTGATTAATTCTGCCTTTTTAAGATGTATACCCTGTTAATTTAAAATCTTGTTATTCAGATTTATTAAGTTTTATTATTTTATTATTATTATTAAGTATTTATCTTAATCAGTATCTTGTTAATTGCAGATCTATTAAGTATTTTATTTATCATGTCCCGTTCGAAAGTACTTACTTATCTATTAACTATGTTGAATTATTGCCTCTGTTTGTGTTTAGCAACAGACAAGTTTTTAACTTTGGTTTCTTAAGCTGTTCTTGTCTTTTACATTGTTCCATGTAATGCTCTTATGCAAGTTTTGTTTACTGTAAACCGGTGTGATTTGTAGTTTTGTACAGAAATATCAGTATATAAAAGTAAAAAATAAATAACTAAATAAATAAATAAAGTTGATGCACCATACTCCTTCCTGGGCCATATTCAAGTCCTGCCTAAAAACCTACCTTTCTGAAGTTGCTCTTCTGGATCTCAGCCTTCTTGGTTATGTTCACTGTAGTAAATAGATTTCCTGAAGCCTCTTATTTGTTTTGCCTGTGTCTTGACTGCATGGGGACAGGGACTGTCTCCACTACATATCTGTACAGTGCTGCGAATGTCTAGCAGTGCGCGCTTCAGAAACGATGAGTAATGGCAGTGTTACCTGAAAGCAGTGAAACAAGGCAGTGAGAGGTCTAATGCGATCTGTGGGGACTGCCTACTGAACTCTTGCTTCTGGTCTTGAGTATTACTATGCAAGTCAGGGGCTGACTTGAAACCAGTCAGATCAGCAAAGTTCCCAGATCTGAACTTCCGAGTACAGTAAGTTAACGTTTTGCGTCTTTATCCAGCCAGAGATGGGAAACAGAGGAACATTGTATTTCTAAACTGGTAACCGGCATGGCAATAAATGAAAGGCCGGTACTGTCGGGCCTGTGCCCCAGAAGCCAGGCACTTTCTGTTTTCCTTCTGTTGTAATCACAAAAAGGAGGATTAACATTTGAGAGGGGATTTAGCGAAGAGTGAATTTTGGATCTGAAGTCACCAGACATGAGCTGCTCGAGTTTTGTTCTTTAAGAGGGAAATATTCTAATGAAGGGGGGAGGGCTACGAGTATGCTTTACCCTGAATTTTCAAAGAAAAATTTGTATGCATGAGTTTGCTTTGAAAATTCCCATGTAAGTGGGCTGGCATTTATTTATTTATTTGAAATTCTTATATTAGAACTACAATAAAACAGCTCGAGGATCAGCAAAAACTGTATGTATGAAACTTTGCAGACCCTTTAAAATGCTCCCTGGAATAAATGGGTTTTCGACCTCCTTCCAGAAGGCCTGAGAACCTTCAGACGTAACTCACGAGGCAAAGAGTTCCATAAGGCCGGACCCTATTACTGGCAAGGCGCGCGCCCAGGTTTCCTGCAGACGGGCTTCTTTTACTGCGGCAGGTCTGAACGGAAAGATGGACTGCCTCCATTCTTACAATGTGATGCACTTAATGAGGGATAACACTCAATTTGCATCCACAAATGTTCCAACAATAGCTTGCGACATTTTCTCATATAGAGATCTTTAATATTTATTGTACATTCAGCTAGACTTGCTGACTATTAATTATACAAAATGTTCAATCTAGAAACTACATACTTCAGTCGATATATATCCACAACACATATCCAACATGAGAAAATATCATCACAAATTTATACATTAAAATATCTTAAAATATATTTAAGTGTATGAAGACCCCCAACACATCCCACACAATGCACGCAACATCTCACAATCATTAGCCCTCCATACACACACAATCTAACTCTCCTTCATATACACATACACACACACTCTCTATTAAAAGACCCTGCCTTTATGTGTAATCTATTTCTTTAGCCATTTATATAATAAAGATCACAATACTTTACATGTTTCACCGTACCAAATATGTGTCTACAATTGTTCTCATAATAAATTTGACCCTCTGTTTCCAAATGTATTAGATACTTCACACAAGACTCATACGTCTCCAGAAGATGACTCAAATCTTTCCAATGTTTGGTATATCATTCACGTCATTAGGCTTTACATTCCAGAGCAGCTCCCTTAAGTATCCCAAAAGAGGACCCTCGTTTCACCGCTCCACTGGGCTTCTTCAGAGGGAATTGCTAACAACTCCTACAAATAATAAAGAAACCTTGCATATTCACAGAATTTAAAAACGACTATATTCAACTTCTACCTTTCAACCACATACCTTAACAACAATTAGGGCATACCACTTATATCCTTGGAATGTCAACCTGAAAAGATGCCAAGAAACTTTAAACTGTGAGTCCCCTAGAACCGCAGCCTTCCTATCGGGATATAAACATCCCATATCACAAACGTAACCAAAGTTATTGCATTATACACTAACCTACTCATATGTACAAATGAGTACACAATTATCTACCAATATAAATTACAAAATGAAAATATAATTAGCACTACTGACCTTCTAGGCTGCGATGCGTCTCACCTATGTGACTGCACACTTACAAGGTTCATACCACATCATCAGCAAAAATGGTTATATGTACCTTCAAACCCACAGATTTTAATACCCAACCTCGATCACTTAATTAATGAGGAAAGGGGGTACTGCTTACGTCCCAACACGCTAATACAACAACACAAAGACCATTCTAAATCACCATTTAAACCATTAGGTGACAAAGTGTCCCAAGAGAAAGTAAATCTCTGTTTACATTGCCACAACTTGCGTGAGATATCACCACCACGGTCATACACATGTGATATTTAGTGCATTTTGATAAATCCAGGCCTTGGGTAGATGAGCAGAAAGATCGCAGACTTAGATAATTGACAGTTTAATGATTCACAATCCTATATGCAGCCACTTCTGGAGTAGGAAGTCTGGATAAGAATTTTTTTGATTGAATTTGGACAGTTTTAGAAAGGCACATCATCATTATTATCCCATCACTGTTGGGTGACCAGGAGCACAGAGATAAAGTTACTTGCCCAAGTAGTGAGCTGGTAGGCCAGCAGGATTTGAACTCTTGAGTCCCAGCATATCTCTTGGGTTATAGGTTAATGTTCTGGCCATTAGGCCATCTCTTACAGCCATACACCTGCAAATTAAGTGCTTATCTAGGGATCAGAATATTGTTAGCTTAGTGGACACTGAATTTAATTTTCTTCGGACTAGCCACATTTAAAGTCATTCTTTATTTTTGATGACTCAAGGAAAGGCTGACCTTCAGCCAGGCCTGTTGCAATTAAACCAGAATCTCAGCACATCTGAGAATCCCAGAGACCATTATCCCCTGGGGAGTCATCCTATATTTAGAATTAAATTGTTGGATTTTGTCTTTTTTTGCAATGATTACTTTGACTTTAGAAGAACTGCGGAATTATTAGCAGGTAAAAGAGGTGCTGATCCAGAGACTTAAAATACTTGCCATATTGGGGAGGGGGATTGGGAAGGAATGCTTTTTTCTCTGCTGCAGAACGGCTTGGAGATAAACCGTAGGTTCGGTTTCTTTCGCCCTCCTCTGGGGTGTCATATAGCTGTAGCTGAATTCAAGGGACCTCTGATTTTCTTATAATTTGACCAGCGGACAGTACGTGCGTTTCCAGGTCACGATTCTCTATCTAAGAGGAAGATCTAAGGCGCTACCTTGGAAGAGCGATGGGATTTCAGGGAAGGCGCAGTGCGTCAGCAGATGAACTGTGAGTCGGCACTCACCCTGGCAGGCCCCCGCCGCTGAGGGTAGCTATGAGAAATGACTTAATGTCTCCTCATACTCAAGCCCTTTCACACTCACTGGCTGGAATAAAAACATTAGAGTTACAACGTTTTGCAATTTTGTGATTTTCTATTGGATGCGTATCTGATAGGAAAAGCCAAGGGCCCAATCTGACTACTAGTAATTTATTGGAAAGTTGAAAGAGTCCATCAGATTAAGTAACTGGGTCTTTCTTTAGGTGGGAGGTGAGAGAGAGAAAGGAAGGATGGGGATCCTGGCTCTCATTCCTTCATAACCCCCATGACTACCATTTGCAAATCATGCATGCTATTTGCTATATGTCCTTGATGTAAAAGATAAAAAAAATTTTCTTAGTCCATTTTGTGAAGATTGTGGAATGTTGCTAAGTTATTTTTTCTAATATCATCACATTCCTTGGGGGTTATTTTTGCGTATTGGTTTAAAACAAATAATGTAACATTTTAATTGCAGAATAATACACACCATTTCAAATCGTGTGCGCTATTTACGAATATTGCACACTTTCAAAGAACGCATGCTATTTGGGAATAGCATGCACTATTTGCTGAAAATGAAAACCATATAAAAATTAAAAACCTTAAAAATGAAAAATGAAACAAAAAAAAAAATATCACAAAAGATGAATATATGAAACAAAAACCAAAAAGGACTGTGCACATCTCTCACTCTCTCCCCTCAACGTGAGCTCACGTCTCCCACCTGCGCATATCCTCAGCGCCATTCAAAATCCCAGCCCTTTCCTCTGCCCCTGGTGCCCCGTCCACTCCCGGCGCCCTACGCAGCCGCCTACTCCACCTAATCCTTCCTCCGGGCCTGGCTAGGTGCAGGTTCAATGGAGGCCTAAATTTGATTTGATGATTGACATGCCTAAGTGAACCTGGTTCATTCTTACCACAGAAAGCAGGGCTACTTTGCTAATTACTCGACTGTTTCCTAGTATTAAAGGGTCAAGAAGACCAACAGAGAAATGAAGTGTAATAGTAACTGCCTAGGGATTCATGCGACATCGTCCAGGGAAGGATAGAGAGAAAGGAAGCCACCTCACAGAGCCCACATCAAACCCTTCCCATCTTCCCAGCTTGCAGAGTCGGAAGGCTAAACTAAGGCCTAAAGATATTCATTTGCTGTCCAAGCAAATTCAGTCAGTTTTGTTGGTGGTAGTGCATTCAACTGCTTCCATACTTCTCCAATCTAAGTACACGAGAACGAGCAGTTCAGGCCTCCCAACCTGTGACCAAACCTGCACCCTGTCGTCCAGAGAGCGCACTGTCGCCTACACACTCCACCGTGGGTTTCACAAACTCCTCCAACAAGGAGGAAGCGAGAGGGAGATCTGAAAAGGGAAAAAAAAACCCTCTGAGGGAAGGTTTGCAAAACCGCTGCCAGGGCTCGCCAGAGAAGGTGCACACTGGGGGTAACTTTTAAAGCCCTTTCTGCATGTTTATCGCTCGTTATAAAATTGCCTGGGGTTTGTGCTGATAAAAGCATGCGTGTAAGCCAATCTTGTGCACACTTTTATGTGCATAAGAGAGAGGCATTCTGGGGGTGGAGTTGGGGCAGAGTTTGAAGTTGCATGCATACTTTTGATTTTTAAAAGTATACGCGTACATTAATTAAGCAGTTACCTGCAAAGAGCAGCTGAGTTTGTGCACATAAGTTTCCTTTGAAAACTGGTGTAACTTGTGCTCGTAGCTGCCGCGCAAACTCCCTGCAGCTTTCCAACATTACTGTCCTTATGGACAATACTTACGCAGTGAGCCCTTTTAGCTAGGAACATTACAGGCTAGCAAGTAAGGGGAGGCAGCATTCGGAAAAGCCCCTCCCCTTGTGCATATAAAAGCAGCTTCTCTCCCTGAGAGTTTGGGGCAGTGCAGCCTGATTTTGGAAGTTAGAGGAGGTGGTGGAGCTTTTGCCTGACTTTAATTTTGGGGGCCTACCTCGAGGCTCTGGCACCCCAGCCTGGTGTCCTTAGGTGAGGTCGGGAGGTTGCCTTACTGGCTGGCAGGGTTTGCATTCTGGGTTGTTTTGGGATTTGTTTTCCCCATTTTGCTTTGTAAGAAGTCTTGTGAAACCCCTGGGTGTTGCTGGGGGGGACGGGGGACCAGGATAGGGAAGACCTGACCCCTTGCCACCTCCTGGAGCACAGAAGTGTATGGTGGGGACCTGCTGCAAGGACCTTCTGCTGGGTTTTGGAATAGGTTTTTGGGAACAGAGTTTTGGATGGAAGATCTGGGAAGCAAAGTTTTGCTGCCCTCTTCCTGTCCTGAAGGAGAAACATTGGAAAGCTGGGTGTACCTGAGTGATCCTTTCCCTTCGAAGGATTTGAGAGACTAGACATATGGAGAACTGTGAGTAAGACCAAAGTTAAACTAATTCTGAAGACCCTCATTTGGAGTCTTCACCCCTGAGGAAAGAGAAGATTGAGACTCTGTGCAGAGACTGGGTTATCATTTGCTTCTGACCAGCATGGAGGGGGATTTTCCACCCCTGCCCACTTGGGAAGCCCATTTGTCCACGCCCTGGAGGGTGAGTGTTTCCCGTGCCCTGGTGGAAAGAGATCGTTACACAGACAAAGGAAAGGCGGAGATCGGTAAGCGCCACAGTGGTTGTAAGAATGGATGTGAACTGTGCCTTTAACTATTCAGAGATACCTTCAGCGAAGTTTCCCATCCAAGTCCCCTGTGTTTTGTTGGTATCTACATTAGTCACAGTGATAAAGAATTTACACTTCCCCCAAGCAAAAGAATGACAGTGCCACTCCTGCCATCACCGTCTTGAAGGAGAAATTCCTACCCCCCCCCCCCCCCCTCCAGTAAAAGAGGCCGGCCCAGGGGCTCCAAGCAGGGGCGGATTCCGGGTAAAGATCGGCCCGGGGATTTTCCCCAAAACCGGCCCAGAAGATACCCCGTGGTCTGCCGAGTGAGGCTCTGTCGTGGCCACTCTCGGCAGACCACGTGACCAGAGCGACCGGCCCACCGGGGGGATGCCCGATCCCCCCGGTGGGCCAATCCGCCCCTGGCTCCAAGAGACTATGAAAACTTTTTTGGAAGCTGAGCCAGCCCTAAAACAAACAAATTACTTTATGGCCCCGTTGGTAGCTAGCTGCCACCCTAAAACGGGCTTACACTAAAGATTTTAGCCAGTGCCTTTGAAAGATGTGTGAATGGATAGTAACCAAGGTTGAAAGCTTGACAACTGCTTACAAGTGTCAAACTTGTGCTAATTCGACCCCTTTTTTGTCTCTGTCCAACACTCGTAAATTGAAAACAGGCATCCCTGTACAGCAATACAGTATATCAGAGCCAAAGGGCTTAAATGGCCTTGGAGGAGTTGGATGACATCACAGGAATAATAAGGGGAGAAAACTATAGACACGAGAAGAAAGATAATAATGCATTAGCTAAAAGAAGTTGGAACATAAACCTCCTGGGGAATGTACTGAATTAATTTGTTTAATAACTTAAGGACTTGAAACAGAATGTCTCTATTAGAATTAATTTAACGACAGTACCACACTGCCATTTTCTATGAAGCTGGAAAGAATCAGTATATTTAATGGCTTCACAAGCTAATCAAAAATTAATTAGTGTGGATTATAAATCCCTGAGATGGATTTTTATAGATCCTGTGTCTGCGTCCTTCTCTTGTGGTGCAAGCCTCAAGAGGAAGCATCCTTGACGACTCGGGCTAAGACGGATTGCTCTGGGTGAGCCACCTTCGCCAATGTGCTAGCCATTTGTTAGCTGCTCTGATGTGTCTGCCCCTTAATGCAAGAGGCAGAGAAGGCCTCAAAGGAGAGCTGGCCTAGTGCATGTGAGCCTGGGAGCGCTAGCACAGAATTTGTAAGTTAGTGGAATGGCTAAGGAGTCAGTCAGCTCCTTTCTGCATGGATTCCATCGTCCAGGGTCTGCTTTATCAGAGGGCGAGGGAGGGAAGAGGACAGTCACCAGCATGGCAGCCCCTGCCGCTCAAAGAGCGGTGCAGAGGATGCACCTCCAGCCTTCCGGCCAGCAAAGGCTCCCCAGAGCTGTCTGGGAAGTGAACTTGGACGATGGGTGGGGCAAGGCCAAGAAAGTGAAAGTCAGAATGAGCAACAGGCAAAGAAACAAATAGAAGGAATGCATTAGCCAATCAAAGCAAAGATATGAATGAGGTTGGAGGAAAGTTATTTTTACAAAACAAGGATCCAATGAATTTCAAAATAATTACAAAATGAAACATTTTGGACTTGAAAAATGAATTTGCCTAAGCTAGCATGGGGTTGAAGTCTTTAGACTGAGCAGTGAGTCTGGTGTCCCATCTGCTCTGTACAGGAAGTTTTCTGAGTCAAATTGTTCAGAAGGTAAAAGGCATGGAAAGGGACGGGTGCAACTGATTTATTTTAAGGGGATTGGAACCGCCCGTGGTCCTTTTCTAACTAAGCCGTTTTCTTGTTGCAGAAAACGCAGAATTTGTGCACCTCTGAAAGTGGGGCTCGAAGAATGCTCCGACCTGCAGGCCAGGTGGGCTGCTTAACGCCGGCCAGCTTGCCCTTAAATCGCAGAAAGAAGAACTGAAACGTTGCAAGCGTTCTCCTTTTGGCTTGTGTGTGGTTTGCCCCCTTGGACACCTTTTCAAAGGTTGGAAAAACTGATAACATAAGTAAACTCTGCAGAGTACGTTTCAGGTTTCAACTTTTACATTTGTCTAGAAAACTTGATCACCCTCCATCTGAGTCACTCGTAGCACACTGCCTTTGAAGTGGCAATCTGGAAAATACGTTCAATCAATTCTAAATGAAATAATCTGCTTAAAATATTAAAGGTTTGGGTGCTGAGCAATGCTGGGAGATTATGAAGAGAAAAGCAGCCTCAGAGCTTCATAAAGTGACAAGCAGAGAATAATCCAGCAGAAGTGGTGAGAATTTTAAAACGATTATGTAGATTTCAGTCACTGGAAGTGTCCCAGCAATCCCTGGCTGATCTCTTGTATGCTGGAAACAGATTAAGCTCAATCCTTCCTTAAAGGGGAAAGCTCTTTTTAAGAGTCTTAAAAGACTACAGAGACCTAAGAAGTTTGCTAAGGAAGCAGACTTCAGCAAAAAAAGCATTTTGAAAGAATTCCATTGCATAGCTGCAGCATATGAAAGCTGATAGGACTAGATCAAAAATATTCTGTACACTCCAAAACCCAGCACAAAGATATTTTACAAGCTGCAGCTTTTATTCAATGCTCCAATGCTCTTTCACACAAGGTCAAAGTAGTGGAGAATACTGAGAGCCTCAGTGTTGAGTTCTAAATCTTTCTCATCACAGCTGCAATAAACTGAGATGCATGGAATGGAAGAGGAGGTGAATCGGAATTTAACAAAGTGTGGGATGAGCACAGAGGATCCCTAGTGGCAAAGAGAACGGTGATTGAAGCACTGAAGGTGGCATGAGCGTTGGCTTAATTATTGGTCTTCTATGAATCACAGTTGAAGATGGCAAGGCCTGAGATGGTCATACCTGGGAACTTTTGATTTCCTATCACCCTGAGATGAAGGGCAGTGATAGGAAAGGACTTATCAGGTTGAGTAGAAGACATGAGGATGAGTGCTGCTGTTGGGATGCATTTAGAAATGTATATGTGCATCTACCCAGAAAGAATAACTTCTAAACATATGTGCGCATTTATGGGCTTAGTATTTTAGAATCTGCATGGATGCATCTGTGCAACTTCTAAAATATGCATGTCAAGGTCCCCAAAAGTACATGCATATTTTTTAGTTTCCAGCACAAATACGCACGTACTTTGAAAAGGGCCCTAACTTTGATGGTTGGGGAAACTGATAAGCATGGGGGTGACCTGCACGGTGCGGCGGAAGCTGCCATGAGCTTGCTGGACAGACTGGATGGACCGTTTGGTCCTTTTCTGCTGTCATTTCTATGTTCTTTATAAAATAGCAAAGTCTGCATGAACTTGCAAACCATTTGCCTTCCTCACCCCAAACGTGCCCATTCGTTTTGTGTGCGCTTTGTGTGTACGTCTCCTTTTTGCAAACTCGGGGACATGCGCGTAGCCCCTTTGAAAAATTAGACCATAGAGTAGGAATCTCAATTGGGCTGGAGGGGCTATTTTGGTCTTTACCTGCTTTCATTTCCTGTTTTACTATTTGCTCGTTAGCCCATGTCTTGTGTTTTCAAAGTGTGGAGAAAGAAGACTGGGCCAGACACTCAATATTGTAGTCACAGGAAATACAGAATATTTGATTTCCATAATCCGATGTTTCGGTTTCAGTAGAGTTTTTCGGGATATGTCATGCATACTTAGTATATACCAGCCTTTACCTAGACCCTCCCCCTTATATGCAAAGTAGTGGCAATATGCAACTCAAATTATAAAAATAAAAATGGAAGGGAGAAAGGAAGGAAAGAACCGTGCTGGCTAGAAACAGAAATAACTCATACTGTTTGGGCGCCTCTAATAGAATAAATCCGTTTTTACATTAATAATAACGGTATAATTAAAACAACATAACTAACGTGTCAGCTTGCAAGAAAGAGATGACACAAAATGTGTAGGGACCACAAAATATTTTACATTCATTATTTATTGTTGTACGCAACAACGTTGTGGGAAAATATATCGGGCCAGGATGTGTCGGGCATGCACAGAGCCAAGAAGCAGTGCCGCATGCTGGCTCCCTTCTCAGGACTGCGCGCCAATGCATGGGAAGTGGCTCACGGCAGCCCCCTTCCTCCTGAAAACGTCTCTGGACAATCGCGGCGCAGAACGGGCAAGACTGAGAGACAAATGTTGTGAGAGCAGACAGCTCCCACAGCAAGGAGTGTTAAAGGCATATCAGGTTTCGGAATAGGTAGGGCCAGGGGGGCCACTCTGCCCATCAGCTCTTTCCTCGGGAGGGGGGAAGGAAGGGCCTAGTGTGACATTGCTGCTGCTCCTCCTAAGATAAATTCTTGACAGAGGCGGGATTGTCATGGGTAGAGGAAGAGCACTGGGTTTCTTTAACATAGCTAATGAAAACAATAAGAGGAGAGGGAGGAGTCAGGAGGGGAAGGCAGGAAGGAAACCATAACCTTCTCCTCCTCAATCTTTTAACCACTCTTTTTACTTAAGACATAACGAAATGCTTACCATGTTATCGTGTATATAGTTTCCATGTTATAATGTTAAATAGTTAATATACCATGTTATAATGTAAAATAGGGCGGACCAACCCCCCCTATTTCTCAGTTCCCTGTAAACCGATGTGATATTTCGATCGAATGTCGGTATATAAAAGAAAATAAATAAATGTAGGTAGGTATTATACCTGAAAGGTATTAATGCCCAGCACAGACCTTCCCTTTACTGCTGACAACCATGCCTCCAGCCTCAGCACAGACCCCGCATCCTGGCACATGGTGGACCTACTGCAGCCCACCGCCCACACAGAGCTGCCCCAGGCATGACCGCTCTCCTGCAGAACTGGAGAAGGGCTAGAGAGCTTCCCGAGTGTGATCAGAGAAAACCGTGAAGACATGTGGGATGACCCCCCCCCCCCCCCTTTCCTTGGTTGGAGCTCCCAGCCTCACCCAGAAGCGGCGTTGCCTGCACCTGGCCAGTTGCTTGGAAGCCCTGTCCCAGTATCACCATTGCACGGAGCAGGATCTCGTCCAGGCTGCAGAGGAGCTCCGGACAGCTCAAAGATACCTGGGGGAAAATTACAGGCCAAGTGGGGACTGAGAAAATTTTGGATATCATCTTCCCTGACTTCTGCATCAGGAAATAAAGGTCATGCTGCTTCCTGCCGTGCTGTAATGGTCCCATGCAGAGATGCATCTTTGAAAGACCTGACCTGAATGTGGAAAAAGAACTTTAGGGTCAATTCTGGTCACAAATAGAAAAGATATTTTTAAATTGTAGTCTAGTTTTTATTTTATTTAAAATCATTTCTATACTGTCGTTAAGTACCATCACCACAGTTTACAGTAAGGCAGATAAATTATTAATGTTGATAAATGTATGGAATCATGTAATCTAAACAGGTGCCATAAAGGTTCGGTTACATAAAATTATAATAAATACTATTTGGTGAATGTGATAAATCTTGTCCTCTTATACCTGTAACATTTTTAAATACAAGTATAGTTTTATAACTGTATCTTTCCTTTAGCGGTGAGATAAAATAAAAAACACGCACATATTGGGTTAAATGCTGTGTGTCTGGATTTACTGTGAATGTACTTACTGCAACCCTCCAAGAAACCCGGACTGTGCAGGATAAAAGTATTGCAAAGAAAGAAACTACAACTAGTATATAGAGGGAACCAAATATACAGAAGACATATTGGGGTAGATTTTCAAAGGGGTACGCGCATAAGATACGCGCGTACCCCCCGAAAACCTACCCCAAGCCCCCCTGCGCACGCCGAGCCTATTTTGCATAGGCTCGGCGGCGAGCGCAAGTCCCGGGGCTTGCAAAAAGGGGCGGTCGGGGGCGTGGCCAGGGGGCGTGGTTAGGGATCAGGGGCATGTGGGCGGTTCGGGGGCGTGGCCGAGTGCCCCGATACAGCGGCCTGTGTCGGGGCTTGCCGCGTCGGCGCGCGTAAGTTACTACTGCCCGGAGGCAGTAGTAACTTCTCCGATAAAGGTAAGGGGGGTCTAGATAGGGCCGGGGGGGTGGGTTAGGTAGGGGAAGGGAAGGTGCGGGGGGGGGGGGGTAGAAAAAAGTTCCCTCCGAGGCCGCTCCGATTTCGGAGCGGCCTCGGAGGGAATGGGCAGCACGCGCAGGGCTCGGCGCGCGCCTGGTGCGCGAACAAAAGTACGCGCGCGCGTATGTTTTTAAAATCTACCTCGTAGAGCACAGTTGCATAACCTGCAATAAAGGATAATTGAAACAATCCGTATGCACCTGCAGTCTACCTAGGCAGCTAGGGGGGTGACTGGGAGGAGTCGAATTAGTGGGCTGAAGCAGGTCAGGCCAAAGAGCCGTCCTGAAGTTAGCCGGCTATATTCAACAATGTGGCTGCACTATCGCATATACCTCCAAAGTTAGCCGGACAGTGACTGAAATGGACCTCCTAATGAGAACCTTCGTTTGTGCTCATTAATATTCCAATGCCAGACCGAAGGATGAGCACACGGTTAATGGCTGCGTCAGCACAGGCATAAAGAGAGAGGAACGAGGTTGCCAGCTGTACTCTGTCTAATTTTAACAACCTAAACTCCATCTAAACCTCTGACCCTGTAAATGCTAATTTAATAAAAGCAGAAATGATTGTGCTTTGAAAACAAGATGCAGATGACAAATCGGGTAGGAAAAAGCTGCTGCAAAGCACCCTGTTACGCTTTAACTTAGAGAGTACACACGTTTGCTGTTTATCGACCTGGCAGAGAAAGAACGAAAAGACCCCTCAACCGCTGAAAAAAAATGCCAATAGCCAATATCTTAAAAATTATAACAGGCCCTTATATCTTCACTTTTTTTATGTCTTTCAAACATTCAGTGTACCCCGATCCATAATTCAGTTTTATTTAACTGTATGTGCACCCCCTCCAGCAACTCTTTCATTGCACAGTTACAAGAGTCAGTAATAAACCATTATGTTGTTGGAACAAGCATAACGTTCATTTCCAGCTTAATGGCCAGTCCACTGGGGCGCATGGGAATCATTACAGATCCCCAGTTCTGGGGCAAGGACGGAGAGCCAGGAAATCCATACTCCCAGCACCAAGAGGTCATACTCGGAATCAGAAATGGCCTCTTTCTTTCTGTATTGCCTTTGATTTCCTTCCCCTTTATGACTGCTGGCTAAAGTTGTGATAATTACACCGGGCTGTACAGGGATACCTGGCTTTGTACACAGAAAAAGAAGGTTCGTATCAGACAGGCAGGAAGAAGCTCCAGGACCAGCTTAGGTAGGTGAAAACTGACTTGCTGAGAGAGCCAAGCAGAACCTTTGCAAAACAAGCCTCGGGCACTGACAAAGAGGTGAACATGTTTTATTTATAAAAACATATTTTATTAAAGTACGCTTAAACATGCTACAATTTTAGCTTCAGATGTTAGTGAGCTTCTGGTGCTATACAGTGTTGAGTCCTCTGTTATTCCATGAGGGATGAAGCAGCATAGCTGCTTGGCAGGCTGCACAGCTCGGACGTCACAACATGATGGCAGTAAGGAGATTTAAGTTTATAATACACTGTTGGTATGCCGTTATAGCCATTAGTCAGGGAGTGAAAGGATCACAGGAAGATGCATTGTTTGATGTTAGACTGGAATATTGAGAGATTATTATTGAGAGCCCTGATACAAACTGGCAGTTAAGGGTAAATACACACTGGGTTTGGACTCTCTACTTTCTTTTAATTTTTTTTTTAATTATATCAGAGTTTTTATTTTAACTCTATTTCCTTCTTTATATGTTCCCTCTCCCCTACCCCAGCCTGAACAGGCTGGAAGGGGTCTCCCCCAAAATTTAAGTTTATTTTTGATGTATTGCTTTTCTCAACAATCATAAAACACATAGTTTAAAAGCATCAAAAAATAAGACAAAATAACATAAAATAACCAAAATCAAAAACAATAATCAAAAAAGCAAAACTTAATAGAAAACTTCAGCACAGCATAATTAAAAGCCTGAATAAATAGTCACATCTTGATATATTTCCTAAATTTCAAATAGTTTGTTTCTAATCACTCTTCCAATGGCAATGTGAGGGGGGCTTGATATTTAAACATAGAGCATCTGGTACATTTCAATCTTATTCCACAGGGAGAGGGCAGCCTCAATACATCTTGTTATGATGATTGCAACATTCTCATTGGTTTATATGAGAATAATAATACAGCCAGCTATAGAGATAATCCCCTATACAGCGCCCTAAATGTGAGACAACAATTTTATTCCCTATCTAACCAGAAACCCGTGCAAATCCTATAACAATTAAGTCACATGATCAAATTTCGACTTTCCAAAAATAATCCTGTCTAAGAGAAAGCTCCAAACATCCTGGGTACAAGAAATTACAGTAATCTGTCTGAGATGAGACAAACACATGTATTAAAGTTATTAAATCAGTCTTACAGAAAAAAGGTTTTAAGTGGTGATCCATCCAAAGATAATAAAATGTAGATTTTTTCAGTTTGACACGGAAAGGTTGCTATCTAATTTCATACCTAGAACAGTGGCCTTCTATCCCCGCGATCAAGTGCATTACCACCGTGAACAGACAAATTTTGATAGGACTTTGAAGCTTTTACATTTGAAATGAAGAGTAAATATGTACAGTATAAGTGTTCCTTGAGACTCCAGGCCTGATTTTTTTTTTGTGTTTTGACATCGTTGCAAACATTGCTTTTTGAATGGGTTCGGGAGATTTATACGAGAGCGACTTACACATGTTCAGTGATAACAACTTAAACTTTGTAGTTGCCAGAGTGTTTGTTCCTTGCATGTGCATGTTAAAAGAGGTTACCATTATTTATAACTCTAAAAAATCCCCAGTAAAACCAGGGTGGGGATATATGGGTTTTAAAAATGAGATTATTCTATCATTACACCGTTCTGACATAAATGAATGGACAGACTTCTACTTTACTACTTTCTGAGCAAACACTGATCTGTGAATTAAAAGGGTACCTGAGTGGTTCACAAGGAAACCTACTGTGGGGCACACGGGGAAGAAAAAGCAGAATTTTGCTTGGATCCTCACTGGGATGCGACATACGGTGATATTTTTGTTAAGCTTATAAAATTATGAACTCTAATTACTGGCGTTATTGAGACAAATGACAAGGGCTGATAATGTGCCACATGGCTTAAAACTGGTGTGAAATGTCGAGATTAAATCTTAAACCCCGGGTGTCCCTGATTACAACATTGTCCATTTCAACCACTGTAGAAGTAGTGAGCTGCGTTTGTGTAGCGGTGCATAGCTTATAGGGATGTGCATTCATTAGTTAATTCGTTTCATTCGTTTTGGTGGTCCACGCATATCTCGCGAATGGAGAGTAGGCATGCAAAACTGATGGTATGAGCAATATGTGTAGTGGGTTACAAAAGGTGGGTCATGCAGCTGGTGAAGTGGACCCAGACAGAAGCAGTAGGAATAGATCATTTTCACTTGGTTGGTCAGGGAGAGCATCAGGCCTTCTCCCCTCTGTGAACCCAGTCCCTATAGCTATTCATCAGTACTGGCCCAAATAAAGCCTCAAAAACAGAATCGCACCATTCTCAGGTAAAACAAAACTCTCAACTTTATTTCTGGTGAAACCCCCTTTTGGTAGAGAAGCTGTATCTCAAGGGAGCATAAAATCATTTATTTCTAAGGGCTAGCTCCTCTGTCTCTTTCCCGCTCTTTTTGTCCCAAGGGGGCGGGTTCTTTCTGTTGGGAGTGGTGGCCCTTGGGGGCCATGTACACTGGTTTTTCAGGCAGTCACTATGTATGCTTCAGTAGAGGGAAGGCATTTCCATACTGAATATTCAGAGTTCAGGGGATACATAATCAAGTTAAGATCCACAACACTACACTCTCTGGTACCTAAAGGGTTAAAATACTAATCTATCAGCCTTCACTTGAACAGCAAGTTCCCCCTTATTCCCTCTGTTCATATTTTCCCAAACCCCATTAGCTAGAATGTGGAGCTTATGTCTCTCAATACTCAGCTACCTAGGAGCGTTCCCATCCTCACCCAGATTCCTCTTCCTTTTAAATACCAGACTCCAAATTTGGGACATGTGCTCAGCTCCCAATACCCATCCCATGGCCAGGGGTCCCCCTGACTCTCCCCATATCGCACACACCCTTCTCACACTGAGACCTCACTTCCCTCACTGCGGGTCCCGGTGTCTGCTCACTCCAGATCTCAGTCCTCCTCGTGTTGGATCAACCCCCTCTACTTTTCTCTCCTGGCCATTTCCTTGGACCTGGGCCTCTTCCCTTGAGGGTCTCCAGGCCCCACCAGCCCACTGCCTTGCCTCACCAGGGCAACTACATCCTGGAGGTCCCTCTCTCCCAAACTCTAACCTTGGAAGGGCACAAAATTTGCGGGTTTCTCCACATTTGATTTTTAAAAAATCTCACTTGTTCTGGTCCCACTTTTTAGCAAAGGGACGACTGTCAGTGACTTTCATTCTTATAAGGAAGACCTGTATAGTAAAATGTGGCCACCCCTATATACCAAGGCACTTACTATAACTCATAATTCTTACAAAGGGTTTTGCTATAAAGAATGCCATTGGAATTTTTATCCCAGTAATGCACATAACCTTGCTGGGAATACCGACTCCTTCCCAGCCCATATACCCTCTCTTTCAGATGAGTTTTATTTAGCATTTTAATATTCCTTATTGAACGCATTTAAAAAATACGTTTCCTATTACAGTCCCTGTCCCGTAGCTTGCAGGGTTTCACAAATAATTTTCAGTCAAATCATGGGTTCCAAACACACAAATAACTCGTACTCCTGCAGTGTTTTTCCTGGTGTGTTACCTCTTCATGCGAGTAATCTGAAACGCTAGGGAAAATGTCTCCATCCTTACAATTAGTGCTGAGGACTTTCTTTTGCACAGTGCTCAGCTGACAGCTCTTCAGCTGGCCCCTTTGAAAGACTGCTTAGTAAGACAGACTGCTCCTGTTTGAAATGGCTCTGGGTCCGCAAACTCTATTATTGCTTAACTTTCACGCCAAGCTTTCAGGTTTTTTTCTGTGCTAAATCATTCTTCATCGATCTGTTCCCTTTCGAAAATCCCGTCTCTCCAACCAGCATGCAGTCCTGGGTGATTTGGCTTTCAGTCCAATTGAGCCCGTGCCCTAAAAATCAATACCTAAGCAACACAAAGGCCAGGGGTCAATGAGCTCTTTAACAAATGTGTCAGGTGCCCTTGACTTTAGGAGGCTTCGGCCTACTCTGAGGCCTTCTCTGATCCATCAAGGGCTTGTCCAACTTGTCATAAAGTAAATTTGCAGCCATTGATCCAGCCCGAATGAAGTTGTGCATATATGATGCAAGAAATACCCCCAGAGAAAGAGTTTTAATAGCTTATGGGCAACACATGTCAGAGCAAACGGAAAAACAAAACATGAGAATGCAAAGACCAAGGCTTTCCCCCTGGAAGAAAGGAGACCATCGTTTCCTACCAGAACAGAGAGAGGAAAGCCCAGCGGTTTCATCAGCTTCATGCCTGTCGGGGGGGGGGGGGGGGGGGAGAGAGGAAAGCAATTTTAATTGTGCTACATATGCATTACTTAAAGATTATATTAAAAAATTGGAAGGAATAAACAGCTGTGAGTTCTGTAAAATATGGTTAAGATAAATAGGAAAGTGTTAAAGCGAGTGGTTCAGATGACAAATGTTCTGAAAAAATGTATTAAGAAGGTTTCACTGTGGAACATGCCGCATGAAAAGCAATTGAATTTAATATCAAGGTCATTTATCTCGCTGGCTTCTTATTTTTAATTCAACTCTAGGTCCTTTCGGTAGGCTCTGTAACCTGGGAGGCTCTGATGATTCAGTCAGTAATATTCTAGGCAGGAAGCAAGCCAGCAGCAGGAGCACTTTAGATCTGGGAGCTCTGGGGGAGGGGGCTGTCACGGGATCTCCGGAGATATCTCGTTCCTAGGCAGCACAGGGGAACTCCGGTGGCTTCTTGATTGGTGCTAAATTCTGGCTGTTAGCTCAGGGAGTTGTGCAGCAGGAGAAGGGGAGACAGAAGTATAAAGCAGAAAACGATATGTCTTGAGGCCCCCAAATCCGAGCCACATCTGGAGGTTTGGTATTTGGAGAGACTTTTGGTGGGCAAGCCTTATGGTATCTAATTTTGGGAGATTTGGAAGAGGAAAGATGTATTGGGTCGCAGTACCACGAATCACCACTAGATGGCATGATAAACAGTGTTGATGCTGGCTAATGATCCAGATTCAATTGTTAAGGGGTTCTAGTGTGAGTTTCCCTTTAAGAGAGCTGGAAAGCTGATCCTTTGGAGGAGTGGTCTAGGAGGGTTTATAACTTGGGTAAAGTTTGGGAGTCAGTGGGAGATCAAGGAATCTCCAAGATGGCGTAGGACATTTAAAGGAAGCCAGCCTCCAGGTTGGTGGTCCTGGAGACTCCTCCATGTGGAGTAGACCCTGCAGGGGCTCATACCCTCAAGGGGAGAGGACCCAGGCCTGAAGTGGATGGTGTTTCCTCCCCTAGAGGAAATGGCCAGGAACCAAGAGAGAGTGAGAAAGAAGGGGTTTTTCCAAAGGAAGGAACACACTAAGGAGGACCAGCGTGTAGAAGAGCCTATGAAAATCCTAAGCACTGCTGGCGAGATGGACCCAGGACCTGTGGGGAGAGATGCCTGGGGGTCCATGGAATGCACACACCTCCATTACAGGAGCTCTGTGGATTACAAGTAGCCGGAGGGAAAGGAGTGTAAGATGTGTGGGGCGTATTACTGACCCCAGGGACTAATTTATAGATATGAGACCCTTGGTCCACTTGTGAAGCAGGTGGAGGAGTGAGTTGTACTTTAGGGGTGTAAGCCATACGTTCCTGTCAAACGTTGGTTCAAAGGAGTAATTGGGAGTGAGTTAGGGATGTGAACTCTGCATTCCTGGGGGGAGTAGGTTTTGGAGAAGGAAAACGGGAAGGATGGGAGAAAGGGGACATGTTCCATTGGAGATGCCATCATAATTCTCTTAGTACAGTTTAAATGTTGTAAACCGTATCTTGGCTGAGAATCCTGTTGAACTCTGAGTTATTCAGTAATGGGGGTTGTTCTGCCCTCTACATTATTGTATATGGTTGCTGGCTGGTAGCCCCAGAAAATAAAACTTTAAGAGCTTGAATTCTACCTTGGTGTGGCGAGTGTATGTGGGGCACCTTGACCTCCAGCAACAAGACGAAGAAAGGGGTAGAGTTTGCAGAAGGGAGCAACCTACCCCAGTGCCTCTGGCCCGGGTCCATTTCATCATCTACATGATCCAGATTACTGAAACCTCACACATGAGAGCCTGACACTTATTAGTGTCCATTCCAACAGTGTCAGAGCCTCTCAGTATTGTATGCGCCCTGTCAAGGGGGTTACAGGTATTTTTAGAAAAGTCAGGAGAACTCGTACCTTTTGACTAATCAGTATTATATATAAGTATCTCTCACAGTCATCGGATTCAAAGAATTACGGATTCATGGAATATCCATTCTCTGGATCTGTCCCTATGCATTCAGATAACGGAAGTGAGGGACTTCAGTCTTCACTTTTCCAAGGGCTGGGACTGATGGGCAAAGGATGATGGGGATTGTACACGTCTTGTAAATATCTGGGATCTGTACCATACAAAACCAGTCAAATATTGACTAATTTACCTTCAGTAAGAATTGGGGAACTGTAATATAACCCAGGGTTTAGGATACCATAAGTGGGAGGATACATTGTAAGATATAGGGCAAGCATTAAGCACAGTGTAAGGGTCAAAGTCAATTTGATCACTTGCAATGCTTAATGATGAAATGCAGGGATTAACCAGAGCCAGAACCAAACTCCGAAAAGGGAGATAGTATGTAGAGACCCTGATAAAAGGAAACAATGCATGCAAACTCAGTTCAAGGCATCCAGCCTAAGCCACCAGTCCTACCAGAGTCTGACAGCCATCTTGGAAGGCGCCG
The DNA here is from genome assembly GCF_901001135.1 of Rhinatrema bivittatum. Lineage (NCBI taxonomy): Eukaryota > Metazoa > Chordata > Amphibia > Gymnophiona > Rhinatrematidae > Rhinatrema > Rhinatrema bivittatum. Next base: position 117,389,339 of record NC_042624.1, read on the forward strand.
TGAGATCAGAGCATCACTTGCACGGCCCTTCACTATCTTTCTTCCATGACTGCACTTGCATTTATTCCTTGGACGGACAGTTTTCCTCCTGCTCCTTTGGGCTTCTAGCTCAATCGGAAGCGACCTCCGTCAGGCTAACTGGGGGATGGGGGTGTTTCCCCCACCATTTTATAATCCCCTCTCCCCGGCTCAGCCCAGCCATTGCCGGGACAGTCCTTGGCCTGGGACCACAAGCCATGTCTCCTTCCAGACCCCGCTAATATGCACCCCAAGTCCAGCCACTAGATGGCGCTGCCGCACGATGACAGAGACTCCCTCTCTCTCTCTGCCACATTCCCAGTCAGCCTGGGGAACAAAAGAGCTGACTCAGAGATTGGACCCTGTTCCTCCGCCATTCACACCGAGCCACCCGACCAGCCCTTTAGTCTGCACTTGCAATGTTTGTTTAAATTTATGGTTCAGGCCAAATGCTTTTGCAGTCTTTCCCTACATCAAGTATGTTCATTTTGGGGGATATGACAGCATTAGTCATTTGCAGTGCTGCAGCAGATAACATGCATGCATTCATTGAGAGATTCAGGGGGTGGGAAGCAGGAGAAGAGAAAAATCATCTTCATCTCTCATTACAATGAATTAGGAATAGTTGGGCAGACTGGATGGGCCAATTGGGTCTTTTTCTGCATCACCTCCTCTGTTACTGTTTAGATAAGGTCTAGAAGGGAGAACTGGGAAATACTATTTATTTTCTGGCAAAGAAGATGGAGTTGCCCTGACTAAGCTGAAAAGTTTGCAATGTGCGCTAGTCTTGTCATTGCACTATCAACCATTGCCAAAATAGTTACTCAGCAGCAGTGTTTGAAACGATAAAGGTCTCCTGTACACAATGACATCAGGAAGAAGAGCAGCCCAGTGCTAGAGCAAAGGGTTAAGAACCAAGGAAACCAGGGTTCAAATCCCATTTACCCTACTGACACTCCTTGTGACCTTGGGGGAGTCACTTTATCTCTCATTGCCTCTGGTACCCCACATAGATGGTAAGATCGCTGGGGCAGGGATTATCGTACCTGAATTCTAAAAGTGCTGTATGCCAACTTGAGCATTAGGCGTAAAGGAATGATTTGAATAGCAGGCTGAGAACCAGGGAAGCTACAGTTCAAATCCTGCTCCTCCTTGTGACTCTGAGAAGGTGCAAACTTAGGGCCTGATTTACTAAGCATTTTCCCATAGACACTGAATGGGAGGAAAGCCTGAGTGAATCAGGCCCCTAGACTAGAAGTAGGGAATCCTGTTTACAATCTAGGAGCCTTGAGCTTGGGATCAAAAATGCAAATAATCAAATTCAAATCCAGATCCACCTCCCATGGGAAGGTGGTTACGTGCACCTCTCTGCTATTATGGATCCCATTCATGATAACTCCTTGCTCACATGACCTACATAATGCTAGGTTTGCTAGCTGATGATGTCTCAGCAGCTGCCGATTATCTAAGCTTAGTTATATTTTTTTTCCTGGAAAGAACTGGTTTCGTAAGTGATGCATTTTGCTGTGATGGAGTCTTGGTCTCCTTTCTCCTCTATGGAGCTGAGGAGCTGTCTTGTGCAGGCATGTGGCAGTAGATCTTCTTGTTATGTATGTTTTCCAAGAGCAATGTGTAACCTTGTCTGAGAAGAGCCTTTAATGCGGAGTCCTTCCTAGCCTTGTCAAAAGCTTTCTCATAGTTGATGAATCCATACACAGATGTGCGTTCCTTCCATTCATCATCTTCTTCAGTTCATTTATCACACCGAGTGCTCCGTGGTGGAGAATCCTGATGGAAAACTGGCTTGTTGAAATGCAGCATTTCTATGAGTTGATTGTTTATTGCCCTGCTGAAAAATCGGGTCCACACGCAGGAGGCTGATAGCGCTTCCTTTGTCCCGTTTCTCATGTGCAAGAATGATAATAGCACTTCCCACTTTTTAAAATTGTTGCTCTGAATAATTTCACTTGTTTTTCCGATGCTGGACTCTTTCTAACCTTTCCCCATTCTTCCTGTGACTCCTCCCCGGTTAACGTTCTGTCTGTTAACACCGATGACCTGGCGCGCTTGTTAAAAAGGAACTCACGTTTAGGACTTAATGACTAAATAATAATTCACTTTTTCTTGTCTTCCGGCAATGTCTAACGCATATTGTGATGCACTGTGAACCCAATATAATACAGGCAATGTGGTCCAAGACCTTGGTCCGCGTTAAAAGTGAGCCCATGTTACATCAATAAGGATGGGCTAAGTGAAACTGGGAGACAGCCTTATAAACAACCTCGCATTATACCGAGCCATGTTATTACAGTGTAAGTCTCTTCATTAATGCCTCGAAGGGTTTATTGACAGGGAGCATTATTTTTAAACACAGAGCTCGATATTCAAAAGGGTTGGTCTGGCTAACCTAACAGAGTTTTGAATTTTCCGTTCCTCTCACTTGCGAAATTTTACCCAAGTCAATACCCGACTAAGAGTTATCCAGATGAAAAGAGGCAGGGCGGGGGGGGGGGGGGGGGTGTTCTGGGAATGGGGCTAAATTTTATCTAACCAGCGCCAGTATTCAGCGCTAGGCAGCTAATCTCAGCGGGGAGAGTCTGCTCAGAAAATTGCTAAATGCCGCTGAATATCTGGCCAGAGTCGCCCAGGTAACTGCCCTGCTCACTAGCCCGCTGACCTCAGCCTTTACCTGGCTATATTCTAGCTGGGTAACTAGTAGAATTTAGCTGGATAAGAAGGGGGCTTTCTGTGGGCAGGCAGGGGGCATTCTGAGGTGGAGAAGAGTTAGAAGCTTAACATATGCAGCTGACTGAGGTCGGGCCGAAGGGCTATCCTTAAAGTTAGCCAATTAGACCTTCACGCCACTGAATATAACCTGCTGGTTAGCCAGATATGTTTATACAGCTAACTAGCCGAGTCATACAGTGGCTGAAAATGCAACACCCTAGTGCTTTGTCCATTTTTTCCCTATGGCAATGCTCCCTTGAAAATAGGTCATAAAGGTTTGAGTTAATGTATATTATGGAAAAGCTTCCTTGTGTCAATGAATTAATTTTTACTATCTCTCTCACTCGCTCTCTCTCTCTATATATATATATAACTCTTTCTCTATATATCTACAGAGAAAGAAAAGAAAACAGAATAAAAACACCAAGATATGAAGTTTCCAGATACATTAACACTTCCAGATGACGTTGTCAAGATTTAAATAACTCTGAAATTTATTTATTTATTTATTTGTTTGTTTGTTTGTTTAATTAAACGTTTTTATATACCGGCATTAGTTGTGGACATCACAACTCTGAGGTGACGATATATAACGCTCTCTATATATATATCTAGAGAGAAAGAAAAGAAAACAGAATAAAAACACCAAGATATGAAGTTTCCAGATACATTAACACTTCCAGATGACGTTGTCAAGATTTAAATAACTCTGAAATTTATTTATTTATTTATTTGTTTGTTTGTTTGTTTGTTTGTTTAATTAAACGTTTTTATATACCGGCATTAGTTGTGGACATCACAACTCTGAGGTGATGATATATAACGCTCTCTATATATATATCTAGAGAGAAAGAAAAGAAAACAGAATAAAAACACCAAGATATGAAGTTTGCAGATACATTAACACTTCCAGATGACGCTGTCAAGATTTAAATAACTCTGAAGAATGACATCTGGAGAAGGGAACTACGTGAGGTATCAAAAGCTAAAGTGAAACAATGTGTTTGGATTTCTATTATGCTGGCCCAATAAAAAGCATATTACTAAAAACTATACATTAATCCATATAAAGTTCACCAAGCAAATGTAAAACACATGAGACATGTTCCTAGTTGGACCCAGTACTACAGGAAGGTGAATCAGAGATCTGTGTAAAGGAACCTATGGTCCCTTCGCTGGGTCTGTGCTTGTCTCGTCATTGTTATTGTTACTATAATATGGACTGGAGAGCGGGTCGAGTGGATCCGAAGAGTCCAGCGTTGGGTTCGTTCCTAGGCCTGTGACATGGAACCGACATGCGTCCCCCATGATGGGACTCAGTGAAACCCAGCGTGCAATCCGTCACGCCTCATGGGGTCAAGGCTACAACACAAGAGATCACCTGGCCTTTCCTTCTCCTTTCTAGGCATTCAAAATTATAAGAGGCGGGGTAGGACTTTGAGAGAGCGCAGCTTTGAAGAAGGGAGGGAGATTGTTTGAGAAGAGCCCCTGATATCTTTCAGACCTGCTTGACTCACTGGCAGTTCCCTCTTTAATCTGATCCAGTATTAACATGGCTCCAACTCAGGTGATGTTATAATTAGTGAGGTTTGGGTGGACCCTTGGACACTGTGGCAGCTGACCATGCCCACGGGGGGAGGTCCCTTGAGGGGCCACAGGTCAGGCTCAGCTTAGGACCCACAAACACAGAGATTGATCTTTTATTAGACAATGTGATGAAGCCACCAGAGGTGGCAGTGGTGAGCAGCAGAAGTAGCCCAGCTGGGCTTGTAGTCCCTCAGACGCTGGAACAGCGACTCCTCCGGTAGCGGTGCTGTAGTGGAAAGAACTGAGAATAATGAGTGCAGTGGGATATGCACAAAGCTCTAGTATGGAGAACCCCAGGATAGGGAGAGCAGGTCCTCGAGGAGCGAGAGCAGGTCCTCGAGGAGCTGAGAGGCTTGAAGGTGATGTACTCACACAGCGGTTCCACACAGGAGATGGCACTAAGGCTGGAAACGGAGGCAGGCCCTTGAGGAGTGAGTACCTGATCCCTGAGAGCTGAGAGGCTTGAAGGTGATGTACTCACACAGCGGTTCCACACAGGAGATGGCACTAAGGCTGGAAACGGAGGCAGGCCCTTGAGGAGTGAGTACCTGATCCCTGAGAGCTGAGAGGCTTGAAGGTGATGTACTCACACAGCGGTTCCACACAGGAGATGGCACTAAGGCTGGAAACGGAGGCAGGCCCTTGAGGAGTGAGTACCTGATCCCTGAGAGTGAGAGGCTTGAAGGTGATGTACTCACACAGCGGTTCCACACAGGAGATGGCACTAAGGCTGGAAACGGAGGCAGACCCTCGAGGAGCGAGTACCTGATCCCTGAGAGCTGAGAGGCTTGAAGGTGATGTACTCACACAGCGGTTCCACACAGGAGATGGCACTAAGGCTGGAAACGGAGGCAGGCCCTTGAGGAGTGAGTACCTGATCCCTGAGAGCTGAGAGGCTTGAAGGTGATGTACTCACACAGCGGTTCCACACAGGAGATGGCACTAAGGCTGGAAACGGAGGCAGGCCCTTGAGGAGTGAGTACCTGATCCCTGAGAGCTGAGAGGCTTGAAGGTGATGTACTCACACAGCGGTTCCACACAGGAGATGGCACTAAGGCTGGAAACGGAGGCAGGCCCTTGAGGAGTGAGTACCTGATCCCTGAGAGCTGAGAGGCTTGAAGGTGATGTACTCACACAGCGGTTCCACATAGGAGATGGCACTAGGGCTGGAACGGAGGCAGGCCCTCGAGGAGTGAGTACCTGATCCCTGAGAGCTGAGAGGCTTGAAGGTGATGTACTCACACAGCGGTTCCACATAGGAGATGGCACTAGGGCTGGAACGGAGGCAGGCCCTCGAGGAGCGAGTACCTGATCCCTGAGAGGCTTGAAGGTGATGTACTCACACAGCGGTTCCACGTAGGAGATGGCACCAGGGCTGAACGGGGGCAGGCCCTCGAGGAGCGAGTACCTGATCCCTGAGAGGCTTGAAGGTAATGTACTCACACAGCGGTTCCACGTAGGAGATGGCACCAGGGCTGGAACGGAGGCAGGCCCTCGAGGAGCGAGTACCTGATCCCTGAGAGGCTTGAAGGTAATGTACTCACACAGCGGTTCCACGTAGGAGATGGCACCAGGGCTGGAACGGAGGCAGGTCCTCGAGGAGTGAGTACCTGATCCCTGAGAGCTGAGAGGCTTGAAGGTGATGTACTCACTCAGCGGTTCCACGTAGGAGATGGCACCAGGGCTGAACGGAGGCAGGCCCTCGAGGAGCGAGTAACTGATCCCTGAGAGCTGAGAGGCTTGAAGGTGATGTACTCACACAGCGGTTCCACGTAGGAGATGGCACCAGGGCTGGAACGGGGGCAGGCCCTCGAGGAGCGAGTACCTGGTTCCAGGGAAACAGCTCTGAGGTGAAGATGGCAGTACTCACTGGTGTTGAAGATAGCAAATCCTTCCAGGCAGAAGAGAAGGTAGGAGCAGGCAGCGAGTCAGGGAACATGGGCCCTCGAGGAGCGAGTACCGGTTTCCTGATAGCGACCTGGAAAGCAAGTGAGGCCCCTGAGGGGCAGGTACCCCGTTAAGAGTCCAATGGAAGATTGGAGAGACAGAGTAGCTGGGTATGGAGAGCGAATCCCATCCGTAAGATCAGCCCTTGCTAACTCAAAGGCTAGCAAACAACATAGGCTTTAAATATCCGGGCAGCGTGACGTCATCACAGGGGGACGCCCCTGAGGTTTGCGCCAAGTAGGAAATAAGAGTGAGGGCCACGCGTGCACCCTAAGGTAGAAGCGGAGCATGGCGGGAGGCAGTGCCCAAGCCGGTCCGGGGACACCAGAGAGGACGGCAGGCAGACGCCACGGCAGCCAGGCGTCCATCCATAGCGAGAGGAGGTGCAAAGAAAGAAAGGTAGGCGGAGTGAAGCTGTCGGGAAGGTTGCAACAGATGAATCCATTTCAGTGGCCCAATGTAGGAATTATCTATGTGGGCTTTCAAGATCCCAGACATCCCTTCTCATGAACAAATACATTCAAAGCTTCACACCAGGCGGTAATGATACAGCAGCGGACAACACCGCGGACACGGCAAAATTGTTACTGTTGGAAATATGATCTTTCACTTCCTTAGACTGGAGGGCATTGATTTGTGTACAAAACTCTTATGTGTTTATGCTGAGAAGCTGTGTCTATTCTAAGTAAATGTGACAGATAATTTTGGCCAACTTAATCAATCTTATTTTATGCTGCTGTTTTTTTTCTGTGATGCGCTTAACACCAAGAATGATGTGGTGAGAGAAGCAGTTAAAACTCAAAAGAAGACAGAAGACATGTAAGGCATTAACATTTTGGGAACTAAATTAGGAACATTAAAAGGATGATGCAGATCTCTCGTTTTGGGCTGATGTGCCAGGTTTGCTTTCAAGCAAACACCAATCATCTCGCCTGAGAAAGCCTGGGTGAAACGGACGCGTTATTAAACAGTATACAAGCAGTTCTTAGGGGTATGGCTGAACTAAGAATAAAGCTGCTGGATTGTGGTTTGACGTCCGTAGAGGTAACGCAGAAACACAAAATACGACAGTGGGCCAGCCATCACAAGGCCGCCTTAGACCGCAGGGGATCTCTGGCTTTCCAACGGGGATCAAAACTCTTTCATTTTACATTTTTCTCAGGTTTGTTACCGCTGCCCATTTCCTGCTCTGATACTGCCCCCTTGCAATGAATGTATTTGCTGTGTAGGCTCCCAGGCTTATCGAGGTGTTCTGGGGAGATGAGAAATCAGGAAAGTTATTGAACTCTGTTTGTATTTATTGTCTTCTAGGACATCATTAAAATGGACCAACAATCTTGTGCTGGGCCACGGAGTGAGGCAGACGGTGAATACGATACGGGAAGTGGCAGCAGCCGACACGTCAGTGGCATTAACAGTAACCCCAGCGAAAGCTGTAAGATCAGAATGAAAGCGTGATGTGCTTATAGCCCAGAACCTCACGTGGCTTTTAAACTAAGCAAGAACGAAAGCAGAGCTAAGACAGCCAATCCGGACTGTGATTGTGAACGTTTTTCTGATCATTTTATTCCGGTGCTCGTCCAAGCTTTTTTTTTTTTTCTAAACACACTGAAATCCCGTTTAATGCTCTCGGTGAAGGCAGTCCTCTGCGGGTAAACATTTGGCATCTGCAGGTGGTCGGTAATGGGCTTTTAATTTATTTAACAATTGGTAAACAAATATTTCCTCTTGTAATTAATGTAGCCCCTTGCGTGTCCCTTGGCGGAAGGCCACAGTCATAGAAGGATGTGTTCTATACAGCAGGGGCGGGCTGGCGCGTCGGGATGAGGCCTTGCAGCCCTTGGGTTAGAAGACCACTGCTGTGAGAACTGCCCAGATCTTTACATGCCCAGTTGGTCTCAGCAAGACGCCATTAGCTTACAGTGGCAAGTGAAAAGAGCCCCATCTGGGGCTTACAGAACACAAATCTGCCAGCCCTTGATTCGCAGGCTGGGGACATCTGCACAGAAGGGAGGGATCGTTGGTAGATGCTTCCCTATTAAAGAAGAAAGCAAAGCACGGTCATCTTAAACTCTTCTTCACCAGCCATATGTGCATAAAGTATTAGCAGCAGCAGCAGTAAATCTGGGGCCAAGCACCAGCCCTGATGTGTGGATTGTGGTGTGTGTGCATGGCCCTACGATAGGGAAATCAGAAAGGTGAGTTGGAAGGAAAATGCACTCCTCCCTCAGCAGTGGGTGTTTTAAAGCAAGGTTCCTGTAACTCTCTCTCTGCCACATATATCTTCATGCATCTTTCTCCCTAGGAATCTGTAAGCAGGCATAGACCCATTCACCATACTTCTCCCAGGATGTCGTTGGCAATGAAGGGGAAGGTTAGAGCAGGTGCAGTTTGCAGGTGAAGATGAAATTTGTCAAAAGACGGAAAGATTCTCTAAGAGCAGAGCATTTCTCTGATTGGCAGGGCTAGGACGAGGGACGAGTGCCAAGATGTCTGTCAGCTTTCTGGCTGCTTGTCTGCAAAACAGCTTTGGATATCTCAGATGCTGGTATGAGACACGTAGATGCCAAACTCATGACAATACGTTAACCCGCTCACCAAGGGAAATGTCAGTGGAATACGCAAAAGAGGATAAATTAATTGAAAAAAAAACAAACCCACCAGCAATAATTTGTAGAAACATTTCAGATCTGGGAAGTGAGACAGTTTGTTTCTGATCTGTCCTCTCAACAAACAAGGTAATAATTTCACTTTTTCAAATTCGGTTCACTGATTTCCGCTTTCCTGTACGTTTTTCTTTCCAAAATATACTTAGGGTAGCAGTGGGAGGCAGGTGCATTTGAATATAACTCCCTAAGTCAACCCCGCTGGCACGAACACAGGAGCATCAGTGGGGAAAACTGAAAGCCTTAAAATACAGACACGTGTCCAAAATCTGAGCCAGGTCCGGGCCCGGCAGAAAAGGCGTGAATGGCCCAGCGCAAACCCTATACAGTTCAGAGTTCCGGTACTGGTCAGTGGGAAAATGTACACGAGTACAGTGCAGTAACCCCGCCACCACATCTAACTCCTATCTGAAGACGGGGCCTGGGAGGTTCTCCAAAGCTCACCTGCAGCACAGGTATCAGAGCCCGAAGAGCATCCAGCAGGATGCAGCAGGACATGCAGGAGGGGAAGGCTGAAAGGAAGGGGCTGTAATGGGACGTTCTGCCGTAGGTGCTGTCGCATTTAGAGCAGCGCTACCAGCTCGGGCTGACAAGGCATCAGCTTGCCCCAGGCTTGTTTCCTGATTCCACTGCCTCGTCTCTTATTTTTGTCCTAATCTATTTTAGTTTAGGCCAACAGCGTGGAATAAGCATTCTTTACTATTGCCACGCTCTTGGTTATGCAAGCCATTCTTCCCACCCCGAACTCATTCCTGAGTTGCCGATGGCATGCGCGCCCTTTCCGTGCGGCAGGGCGACGGCTACGTTGGGCTCTGAAGGCGGCCGGCACAGACGGCGGTGCCAAGGTTCCCGCAGGCGGATGTCACCGTGCAGGAACGAAGGGGGTTGCCAACTCATTCCATGCCAGACTATTCCAGTCCTGGATTTACCCTGCCTGAATGCATGGATTTGCAGTTCTGATAGGGAAATCAATGGGACGATCCAGGCAGTAGGGTGCAGCTAGGACTGGGTTAGACTCCTCCTTTTGGCATGGGGCCAGGTGGGAACCCTAGCAGGAACCTTCCAGAGAGAGGGCAAAAAAAAAATCCTTAATGACTGCGCAGGGAAGGGAAGCTGGAGATCGCACAGTGTCTGCGGGAAGGGTGCGCGCATGGGAAAAACTCTCATTTTCTTTGTCGATTTCATTGCTATTTTTATAAATCTCCTTTTTTTGTGTTTTAGCGAATGCTAAAATGAAAAAAAAAAGACTTTGTTAGTCTTCTTGTGTGAGGTGCTTTTAGATGAACAATCACACAAAAACGAAACGTGATTACCCTTTGGTTTAAAAACAAAAGTGTTTTCTTAGTCTGTGGTGAAGCAGGAGGAAAACGAAACGAACAGACGAGACGCGCCTTCCGGTTCTTATCCATCTTTCCGCAGACAGGAAGTAAAGCAGAGAGCGAGGAAAGGGAAGCACCTCATGGCTCTGGCTTAATGCAGGAACGCATTACTCTGGCTGCTTTAAGAGATTGGGGTCAGAGCAAAGCGCAAACGGGGATCTCAGATTCTCTGGAAGGAAAAATGGTTCTAAATGAGCTTAACACCAGTATTAAGAATACTAAAGACCAATTTTATTCTCTCCGTAACTAAGCTGTAGTGCATGCAGATGGGGCCTTGAAAGCTGTTTTATTTATTTTTATTTTTTTTAAATGTTTCATATATCTTATCATTTTTTGGTGATGTTGGGTTGCCAGGACAACATTTAACATTACAAACAGGCCAATAAATCATGTTTGCATCGATAAAAGAATAGAAAATATTACCTTAAAGCAGCCTCAGGAGCAAAATTCTTAAAACTAGCAAAGTTGTACAGGCAAAAATATTTCCTTTGGTTTTTGTTTATTTTAGTGTGTGCTGCTTGCAAAATTTACTGCACGCTAATGCGTCTGGCATGTTCACCACTGTGGCCGCATTCTTAAAAGAGCAACAAGGACCTAGTCAGTAACCCTTCTCGTAAACAGGCCAATACAGTAAAAGTCGCGGGAGAGTAGGCGAGCGCCCGCTCTCCTGTGCGTGCGATTTAGAATTCAAATGAGGGCCCATGTTAAAAAGAGGCGCTAGGGACACTAGCGCGTCCCTAGCGCCTCTTTTTTGACAGGAGCGGCGGCTGTCAGTGAGTTTAATAGCCAACGCTCAATTTTTCCGGCGTTGGTTCTCAAAGCCGCTGACAGCCATGGGTTTGGAAACCGGATGCCGGCAAAATTGAGTGTCCGGTTTTCAACCCGCAACCCGCGGGCTGATTTTAAATTTTTTTTTCTTTTGGGACCTCCACCTTAATATCACCATCATATTAAGTCGGAGGGTGTACAGAAAAGCAGCTTTTACTGCTTTTCTGTGCACTTTCCCGGTGCCGGCAGAAATTAGCGCCTACCTTTGGGTAGGCGCTAATTTCTGAAAGTAAAATGTGTGGCTTCGCTGCACATTTTATTTACTGAATCGCACGGGAATGACTAATAGGGCCATCAACATGCATTTGCATATTGCGGGCGCTATTAGTTTCAGGGGGGTTGGCCGTGCGTTTTAGATGCGCTATTACCCCTTACTGAATAAGGGGTAAAGCTAGCTCGTCAAAACGCGCGTCAAAATGCAGGCTAACAGCGCGATCCGCCGGAGCACACTGTACCGTATCGACCTGAAAGAAAGCACTGATGACCTGTGGGACAATTTCCCCTATAGCTCCCACCACTTCCACCACCATCAACCTGGAAAATCAATAGGCAAGTGGCAGTCCTGAGAGTAAGGCTCTCCTCTGCCGATTAACCCTGACCCCACCTCGTCAAACAGTCCCTATAAACTTTTCCACCCCCCACCCCAACGGTTGTTCCCTTCCTCCCCAACCCTTCGGTTATTTACTCTTTCGGATAATAGAAAGACTAGGGGGCACTCCATGAAGTTAGCATGGGGCACATTTAAAACTAATCGGAGAAAGTTCTTTTTTACTCAACGCACAATTAAACTCTGGAATTTGTTGCCAGAGAATGTGGTCAGTGCAGTTAGTATAGCTGTGTTTAAAAAAGGATTGGATAAGTTCTTGGAGGAGAAGTCCATTACCTGCTATTAAGTTCACTTAGAGAATAGCCACTGCCATTAGCAATGGTTACATGGAATAGACTTAGTTTTTGGGTACTTGCCAGGTTCTTAGGGCCTGGATTGGCCACTGTTGGAAACAGGATGCTGGGCTTGATGGACCCTTGGTCTGACCCAGCATGGCATGTTCTTATGTTCAGCCCATGCTCCAGCTTATCCAATAGCTCCCGAGTCCATAGGGGGCCAGGAGCGATCCCCAGACACATCTGCCCCCACTGGTGCTCTACTCCAAAATAGTAGCAGCTAATCCAAGGCCTGCGCTATTTTGGAATACAGCACTGACAGGGCAGAAGTGACTGCTCCCTTTGGACGTGGGGCTATTCTGTAAGCTGGGGAGGGCTCAGTGGGATGGGGGGGGGGGGCTTTGGGAGGCTGGCGGGAGTGGCCATTAATCAGCAGGGGCGGGGCCTACTCTCAGAGCTGCCACCTGCATGTTGATGTTCTGGGTTGGGGGAAGTGGGTCACAGGGGACATTGTCCCATGGGCCACCAAAGCTTTCTTTGGAGAGGGGGGGCATTGACTAATGCCTTGTGGTCCTTTGTGATGGGGGATCTGCCACTGCCTCAGCTCGGAACGCGCTAGGCCCCTTACTCCATGCCATGGCAGAACAGCACAGCACGCACTAGAATTACACAAGCAGGGAAACAACAACATTTAATTTGCTGGTGGTGACGTTTTGGTTCAGAAATGGCACAAACCGACACGTGAAATATCATTGGTATGCCTTGCGTGATTTGAAGTGACGGCAGGTCCCTAAAAATATAATCTAGGTGGAAAGGTCAACCAAGAAGCTGTAAGTGATGCCTTCACACACCTGTGACAAGCTTTGCAGAGCAGGGCGCCCTTCATGGCACCGTTTAACTATCCACGGGACCGCTGCTTGCATTATGACATTTTTTGTGCAAGAAAGAAAGATTTAACAGATGGCTGTGCAGGTCTTTTTGCAAAGGGAAATGTAAATCTTTCCTGGGGAAAAGCACATTCTCAGCTGAGAGAAATGTGTTAGAAAGTTTCTTCGAAGCAAGTGGGTGAAATCCCTCCTCTTCTCATATTCCGGGATTTTTTATTTTATTTTTTTTTTTTTAATGGGCAGTGAAGTTTCTCTGGATTTTGCCCGAGAAGTTAAAAAAAATAGTCAAAGCTGTTTTTTCTTTTTTTTTTCTGCTGGGTGCGATTTATTGCAGATTCTTCTCCTAGGCCTTTATTCTGTTTAAATTCAGAGGGGTGTATAAAAATTGTGTGCCTAAATATCTAGGAGGAGTGGGAAGAGAGGATTCCCCCAGGATGTAAGAGAAAATATCATGGGCTGAATACTGCCAGGTACTTATCCCTTTATATGGCTCGAGAATGTGTGCGAGGCCTTACTGACTGCCCCTTTGCACCAAACACATTATTCTGTACTGCAGACTGAAGAACCAGGCAAAACTATTTGCAAAATCACAATGTTACATTTTTTTTCAGATTTAAAGTTTATGCAAAGTTTTGCCCAACTTCTACCACTCTTCAAAGGAAAAAATGCTGCAGGAACTCTTGCAGACAGGATGCTCCTCGTGCTCTGCGCAATTTCCAGATGGTGATGCGCGGGCAAAAAAAAAAAAAAAGACATTAAATGGTGCTAAAAATCAACAGAAATAGCTCTGGGGAGCTTGTTCCAAAATTCTAAAGCTGGAGCTACGCAGGATCTTGGCTCCGAGGAGACTTTTCAAACCCCAGGCCGCGGGAAGTCAACAGCTGCGGACCTGCAAGCTCATTTTTCAAAGGGAAAAATCCCGGTGGAGTTTCTCCTTGGATTGGGGGCCTGCGAATACTCTCAAGGCACTTCACCTCCCTCCTCGCCTCACCTCGGCCCTAGCTCCGCCCCTTTTTGCTGAGGAGCCTGCAGACCGAGGGCCGTTGTTAGCAGGGTAACTGCTTAGTTAACCCGGGGTAACTCCTTTGAAGACTGCCCCCACCCTCCCCGTTCTTTGCGTCTTCAGACTGTGCCTCTTTTCAGGAGGGAAGAGCCGTCATGCTTCCCTCCACACCTGCATTTCCAGCATGATCAGGAATGAGTAATGCTGATGCGGTGCATGGGGCCCGGCCCCAGTAACCTTAAGCCACCGCCGGCCCCATCACTGCAGGCAGCGACCTTTCGTTTTTGCTTCAATGAACGGAGAATAGATAAACTCTTTCTAGAAGTTTTATTTTCCCTCGTTATTAACTTCCATTTTCAGCAGTGCAAAATGTACCCAGTCCCCGATCATCTTTGCCGTTCGTGGGGAAACCTTTGCAGTAAGGGCCTGGGGTATCTGAGAGGAGCCGAGGAGACCCTCCACTCAGTGACTGACAGCCCTGTCTGCCAATTAAGGAGCCAGCTCTGGAAAGCCTGGAATTGTTCAGTTAGATTAAGCCCTTCTAACCAGTGCCTTATTGAGCCATTGAACAGAAATGAAGCCTTGTTAGCTCATTATCCATCTAATGAACCCATTCTGAACCTGCTCCGGCTTCAGCAGGAGGCAGCGGGCTTGTTTGGGTTTCCGAGGTCTCTGAGAGGCCTCCCGAGAGAGCCCTTTTGTGTTAGTAACTGAGATTTATTTGAAATGACTGGGGAGTGTAGCCCCCGCCCCATGAAGGGTTGTACATTTTGTTTCCCTCTGGCTACAATTTCCCAAGGACAGGCTGCCTACACCAAGCATCTCCGGGTCTTTAATACATATTCAGTTCCCGGCCTCGTTTGCATGCAGATCTTTGGAGTCATTAAGCTGATGCAGAAGTGTTTGGGAGGGGGAGGTATAAGACTTCCTGACCAGCCCACCAGAGAGCTGGTATTGTGCACAATTATAGGCAGTCACACCAACTTACTGCTCATGTCTGTAAAACCTTCACTTTTCCCTTCAAATTATTGCCACTTTGTATTCTGAATACCCAACATCGACACTTAAGAAAAGTCAACTGGTGCCCGATTACAAGATTTATTCATTTCATTTTTTCTGTAAACTTTTTATATCCAGTTTATATTGAATGGGACGTTCTAAGTGGATCACATAGTTGAACATTTAACATCGTAGTAGAACAGAACAACCATAAAATAAACATATAACCGTCAAATCCCAAAAATAAAGCATAAAACAAAAAATATATATACTAACAGAGATACAGTACTTAAAATGCAAGACAATTGGAAACATACTGCTAACCTCTTATAATCGCAGGCTCTTACCACTGCCGAAGATGTCACCACTGACCCTGGGCCTGCCCTCATCACCTCCTCCCAACGAAGCTGCTGCCGCTGATCCCGCACCTCTGACATCTTATAATTCTGCCAAAATGGTACTGGGTTTTGAAAAAGGCACTTCAGACTTTGGATTGGATTCACTATGCCATGATATTTTTTTAGTGGGAGGGCCCCCACTATTGCCGTGACAGTGGATCCCGTCCCACAAACAAATATCGTGGCTGTATTGCTGGGTTTTTTTTGTTTTTGTTTTTCTTGTGTTGAAAGGCTGCGAGGCAAAACATCCCCTGCCCTATCCCCTGCCCTATTAACCGCTACCTGTTAATGTTATTATTGTAAAGCTTGTTGCTAAGTTATTAATATTATTATTATTATTATTATTGTAAAGCTTGTTGCTAAGTTATGTTACATTGTGAACCGAGGTGATGTTTTGCAAACGTGCCTCGGTATATAAGAAACCCTTAAATAAATAAATAAATAAATAAATAAAACAAACAAACAAACAAACAGTGGGGCAAGGGCCTTTAACATGCGATGACTGCCCCTAACACACGGGGCCACCATCGCCTTAAAGTGTCCACACTCCAAAAAAAACGCCAGAAAGTTTCAAACCTGTCCGCCCTCCTCACCCTGGGGCCGCCAATCGAGGTGGCCCTGAAAATAGAAGGTCGTGGGCCAATGGCCCCTCCCCAACCCAGTTAATATCGATAAAATAAAGACCATAGGGTATCCTCCACCCCCCCCCCGTCCAAGAACAAAGTTGCCAGGCAGGATCCCTCATTCCTAAGTCTCCCAACCACTGATTTAAACAAACATCATTGCAGTACAGTGGCCCCTTCCCTTCACCCCATGTCCACAGAAGAAGCGTTGATGTACAGCGGCCCAACCCCCGCACCCCTGTAGCTCAAAAATCGGAAAATCTGCAAGCGGAAGGGGCGCCGACCTCATCTCGCCCTAGTCACATGACTGGAGCGAGGCGCGGGCACCGGACCACAGCCACGTGCCCGAGGCTCAGTGCCCGGATCTTGTCCCAGGCACCTTCCAGCACAGACAGCGCATGCGCTACAAACCAGGGGACACTGACACAGGGCTGCCGCTCGGTCTGCTGTCCAAATGTGTGCGGGACTGGCAATTTGTCAGAGCTTCACACCAGTGCTGAAAGGGAAAGGATGCAAGTTACCTTCCCTCTGAAAACGATCCCAGAAAAAGCTACCCGCACACATTTACCCCTGCTAATCTGCACCGGCATTTCCCCCGAGAAAATGTATGCACTTCCTTTTGAGACTCGAAAAGTCCCCACTACCCTGTTCCCGGTAACCCCTCCCCCTCCCGTTGGGGGTAAGCACCGGCGTAAGGAGGCCCCTACACACTTTCTTCCATGCGTCTGTAAAGCAGGCGACTTTTAAAAGGCCATTTCTCTGGGAAAAGCACTTGAAGGTTCTGGATCTTGTGTTTTCTTTTATTTTCTTAGGTGATTGATTTATTAGTACTTTTTCCACCCATAAAATGTATTTCTAAAACCATTGGAATCCCTGCAGCTAACACGTTCCTGTAGTTTGTTTCTCAAGACTCCCATATCGGATCTGCTGCACACAAACGGGTGGCTGAGGGAAGGGAGGATGAGCAGACGAGGGGCATCCGGTGGTGGTAGAAGGCAGAGGGAGGGGAGGTAGGGAGGAGTGGAGAAGGAGCACAGGAATAGAGGAGTCATACCCGATCCAGAGGAGGAAATATAGGGATGGAGGCGCAGCAACTGGCAAGGTGAGGAGGGAGCAGGAACAGAGGAGAGGCACCTGATGAAAGGGAGAGAGGAGTGGGACACTCTTGGCTGTTGTCACCCTAATTCTCTGTTGCTCCATCAGTAACACCAGCACTGCAAGTCCAGCCCTCTTCTGAGTGCCTTCTGGCAGCCTCTACAAGGAGATCCCTCATGCCCAGCTTGCAGAAGAATAAAAACCAAATTCCTTCCTGATCCCAAATATAGTACTTAGCCCCAGAGTCAGACCAACAACTCTTCCTAAAATGTCATTACACCATTATACCTTCTGAGTAATCTTCATAAAGTGCTGTTCACTTTCGCTTCTTGCAAAATATTGCATAATTTCCCCCGGGTCCATTTTCAGTGGCTCGGCTAGTTAGCCACTGCTAACAAGCAGGGTATATTCAGCGGCACGGCTAACTTTATGCCAGCCCTCCAGTCCAACCAGAGTTAGCTAATGCATGTAACTCCGCTCCTCCTCGCAATGCCTCTTGCCCTCCCATGGAATGCTTCCTTCTTATCTGGCTAACTTTTAGCTGGATGACTAGTTACACGACTAGAATTTAGATGGATAAGGTTTTTAAACATGGACCTCGCCATTCTTTGCATAACAATGCCTTTTCTCGGGAGCTGCTGAAACCTGCGTCTCCTTAGCTTCTGGGGATGCCCCACTTGCTTTCTTTGATGTTCAGTAATAAACCTGGGGTGTCCTACAGTTTCAGTTCTCCAGATTAAAATAATGCACATGCATGAACCAGGACTGAGAACGGAAGCCTGAAAGTGATTTTGAAGCTTGAAGAGGAGGCGTTTCCCACAAGGGGTGAGGATGCATTAAGGATATTCTTTGCTGTCCTTCAGCTGGATATCAGCAGTGCTGCAAAGGAATTAAACCACCATATCCCCAACCCCCGTAGTCAGCCGCTCTCCCGTCTGCCCCCGTTCTCCTCAGACATGCCCAAGAGGGTCCTTAAAGCTCCATAAAAGCCAAAAGAAGCTGTTTTCCGCTATTAGGAGAGGCTGTCAACAACACAGTTCCAATAGAAAAAAAAAAAAGTCTGCCCTACACGCTTCTGAAATAATTCTAGTTTTTCTTCCCCCTGCAATATTTCATGGTAAACGAGAGATGCAATATGTTGTGGATTACTGCATCCATTCTGACTTCAGCCCTAATGGCCCTCAGGAGCCTGAACCTTCCAGCCAGCGCGCCCTAAATCTGGTGACAGGGGACAGACTTGTACTTTCTTCTTTTCCCGCCCCTTCCAGCGTCGCTTTTATGGCAGTAATCTTCCTAGGCTGGCTGCAGCTCACTTGCTCGGTCTGGGGGGGGGGGGGGGGGGTGTGTTAGCCTCTCCTCTCCTTCCCGCTGGCCAGTGGAGCCGGTGGCCACCGTGGACCATCCATCACGTTGTTTTCCATGTCAGGCCGGAGTCCCCCAGGTCTGTTTACGCTGGCTGGCGGACGTCGCCATTGAGCAGCTGCTCAGGTCAATAATCTTGCCCTCGAGTGAGGCCAAACTGCCGCACAGTGACATGGAGCCAGGGTCTCCTGGACCCCGTTAGTAGAAGGGCATTGGGGTTGCGGCCACTGGCAGTGGGTGGGGTACCACAGGCTTTATTTCTAGAAAGTCGGGGATTACTTTCCCAAAATGTATGCAAAACCAGCCATCAAAAGGATGACATGAATGGACCGCATAGAAACTGCTCTATCTTTCCTAAAACTCGGAAGAAGAATTCAATCCTTATTCTGACCCGCAAGAAACGGAGGAGAGAAGATGTCCACGTTTGGACCTCATGAGCTACATGATTTGCAGGGAGATGCATTTGACTGTAACCCTGGGGCCTTCTGCTGCGATCTCATCAGTGCTATAATGAGAAGGAGGACCAGATAATATACTCGCGCTCCCCCTGGAACGACAGCGCAGCTTATGAATACAGAAGCAAGAAAATACCAGCAGAGGGTAAGAAACGTGGGGGAAACTTAGTGGCAAGCGAAAAGTGTTCAATGTTTTGCCTTTTATCTTCTACGGGGGGCGTCCGCGCAATGTTTCTATGAACACTTTGCTTGCAGGCTTTTCAAAAGCCCTCCCTACCCCTGCCCCCGGGAAGGCCTTCACTCAGGCCGGATACATTTATGTGCAAACGGGGCACAGTCAGGGGCCCAATATTCAACACATCCGGTTATCTAAATTCTCTGGAAATAACTTATGTGGCTAGCTAGGAAGGGATATTCGTCGGCACGGCCGCGCTGCTGAATATAACCGGAGAAGCTCCAGTTAGCTGCAGAAGTCGCTTTACACCTTCCATTGAGCAGGAAAAGGCTGAATATCGCCGCGTATCCAGTTACGATAACCGGATAAGCTGTCCTGCAATAATCTGCCCAGTGCCCACCCCCAAGTGTCCAGCTATCTATTCAGCTGAATAAATACTTATCTGGCTAAGTGCTGGCAACTGAACATAGCCGGATATTGAGCGGCTGCCACTTAGCCAGACAAGTCCCTATTTATCTGGCTTAAGTAGCACTCCAGGAGTTTACCAGGTACGCAATTTTGTAAAAGACCAATTCTTTGCATAAAACATTTTTACCTGCAGACGTTCCTTTCAAAATGACCCTCCCTGAGTGTTGCGATCCCCCCTGCTGCTGCGCTGCAGGAGGTCTCTTACCTTCCTCCAGAGGCCGCTCTGAAGCCAGGGCCTCGCCTGCGCATCATCCAGGACTTGCTCCAGGGCCTGAGAGGCCTAGCTGCTCCTGAGGCATGCCGGTGGCTTGCAGCCTCAGTGTTTGGACTTCCTGTTGGGCGACGCCCTTCCCTAGGGGCTGGCCCGCAGCTCTCTACCCTAGTTATAGGACCAGCGGTGGGCGGTCCTGGCAAGCTCCTCCCAGGGAGTTGCCTTCTACCTCCAGTATTTAAGGACTTTCTGTTCACTGTGTCTTTGCCTTGGATCTGAGCATTACAGTTGCCTGTAACCTAGCTGATACAGGTCCTCCATGTTTGATGGCGCCTTGTCCTGTCTCTGCTTGAGGTTCCTGATGTCCAGTGTCTCTGCCTTGATGCCTGTCTCTGACCCTGCCTAGATGTTTGTTCCTGTTCCTGCCAGCTGTAAGGGCTTCGGATGTGAGTTTCCCAGCATCGGAGTTCCTGTTCGCCTGGGTCTTCCCCGCGCCCTCCTTCTCAGCGTGGTCCGTGACCAGCCTCCCAGGGCTGTGTAGGGCGCGTCTGGGACAGGGTGGTCCGTGACTCAGTCCCACGGGTGGGCTGAGTAGGGCGCCCTGATGGACAGTGCCATGTTCCCGTCCAGCCTTGTCTACAGTGTCTGCTTCAGCCCGTACCCTGATGTCTTCCTCTGCCAGCTGAGGGGGCTTCGGATGTGAGTATCCCAGCATCGGAGTTCCTGCTCGCCTGGGCCTTTCCTGTGTCTTGCTTCAGCCCTTGTCCTGATGTCTCCGTCTTGCTTCAGCCTGCTTCTGCCCCGTTTGATGTCTTCTGTTTAAGGACTCTGTCTGCCCTCGCCTCTGTCCGGCCTGCTGCCCATTGCCGTTCCCTGCGGCAGGTCCGAAAGGGCCGGGAACAGTCGGAGGACCGTTCACTAGTCAACTTCCCCATGTTGGCTACCATGGGCATGCAGGTCCGGCTGAGGGCCGGACTTCCTGCTTCTGTTCCTGCCTGCCTGGCTCACCATGCCTGCTCAGCTCACCTCCCACGGTGTGGCCTTGGGCTCCTCCTGGGGTCCTGCCGTGGCCCAAGGGCTCACCACCCGCCCGAGACGACCGCGCTCGTAACACTGAGTGTCTTCTGCAAGTAAACCAGTGCTTCACTCCATTTGTCTTGTCTGTCTGTCTCTCTTGATAGATTGTAAGCTTCTTCAAACAGGGATTGTCTCTTTTGGGTGTTTTTACAGTGCTGCGTGCATCTTGTAGTGCTATATGTTTAGCAGGATTCATAGCAGTGGTAGGTAGTATTGATGATCCTTGGCCTGGTGTAATATTTGCAGTATTGACTTTTCATAGATAGGGCTATTGCTGTTTGAGTTCTGGGAATTAGTGAAGTTAGGGTATGGCAGGTTTAGAAACATAGGAACCTGATGGCAGAAAAAGGCCATAGGCTTACCAAATGTGCCCATCTCTACAGGCCTTCCCACTCCCTCAGAGATCACCCGTGCTTTCCCCATGCTTTTTTGAGTACAGATACAATCCCTGTCTCCACCACCTCCGTTCCTTAGATTACTCGCGAATCTGCCTCCTTTTACCATTGTTTCAGAGTCTCCTTTCCACTGAAAGAGGCCCGACGCCTGTGTATTAATACCTTGCAGGTACTTAAATGTCTCTATTATAATCTCCCCTATCCTGCCCTTCCTCTAGGATATTCGTGTTTAGATCTTTCAATCTGTCCCCCTGTGCTTTAGAATGAGGTCCACTGCCCATTTTAGTGGCCTCCCTCTGGACCGACTCCCTCCTGCTTCTATCCTTTTGCACTGTACACAGACTTCCAAGTGAGGTCTCACCAGGGACCTACACAGGGGCAATATCCCACCTCCCTTTCCCTGCTGACCCTTCCTCTCCCTGTGCAGCCCAGCAGCTTCCTGGCTTTTACCCTCGCTTTATCCACCTGTTTAGCTATCAACCTCAGATCCCGCTCTTCTTTTCTGCCTGAATGATTTTTACCCCCTGTACTGTACCCACTGCCTTGGGGATCTGCAGCCCAAATGCCTAACTCTGCACTTTGTTAGCCTTAAAGCTTAGCTTCCAGACTCTAGTCCATTCCACAAGCTTCACTAGACTCCTCCTCATGTTTTCCACACCTTTCTGGCTGTCTACTCTGTTTCAAACTTTGGTATCATCTGCGAAAAGGCGAAACCTTTCCCCTACAATCCTTCCGCAATGTCGCTCACAAAAATGTTGAAAAGAGCCAGTCCCAGTCCTTGGAGTGCCCTCCATTTACCACTACCCTTAGTCACCTCCCACTTACCCAGTTTCTAACCCCCGTCAGTCACTTCAGGGCCCATTCCAAGGCAGCTCAATTTATTTAGAAGTCGCCCTTACGAAACCATGTCAGAGGCCTTACTGAATCCAACTAGAGCTCTCCCCCGGTCTAACTTTCTGATCACCCAATCAAAGAAACTGATCAGATTTGTCTGACAAGACCTCCCTCTGGGAAAGCCCCTGCTGCCTCGGAGTCCAGAAACTGCACTGCCCTCTGACTTTAGGACGCGCTTTCTGCAGCTTTGCCCGCTCACGGTGCCTTGAGGAATAAACAAAATTAATTAAAATGACAAAGAAAGTGAAATAGCAAAGTGAATACAATTCTGTGCACATCCCAAAATGTAATAATTCGTCGATGCCCAGTTCACAATGTTGTCCTGTTTTTACAGATTATAGGGCGCAGTCATCATGATTGTTGAGTTTAATTATCAGTATCTCAGGTGGGGGGGGCCTGAAAGTTAATTGGAGTGGAGGGGTCCAAGGCTGCAGGGTCACCTAGGGGGCTTAATACCCTTGCATCTCCCAGGCTCCGGAGGGAGCAGCAGTCTGCGGCCCCTGTCACTTTAGCGATGGGGCTACCTTGGAGAAGAAGCGGGTTATAAAGAGGGAGAACCCTAAGGCAGTCGTGCATGACGGCTCACGGTGAGAAGAAGGAAGAACCTGTAAAGCAAAAGCTACAAAAACTGGATCCTTCTAATTCTTCCTAATCCAGTTTCATAATTCTTGGCTCAAGAGCTGTGTCAGAAGGATTCATCTGATTACATGAAATGGCAGAACGTGAGCAGTTTCAGGGATGGGGCACATGGACAGAAACAGGAAAGTAATAACTGAATTACAGGGTTACTGTTCCTGTGGGTACAATAAACTGAATCATACATAACTTTCCTTTAACAGTTAAATATGTGGGAGGGATGCAAGTGAATTTATGGACCAGACATCAGTCATATACCCAACCCATCCGCCTCCAGTCCGTCCTGAGTGCTGCAGCTTTTTACTTGTTTTATCTTTTTTTTACCTTTCTAAAATGCTATTGAAATGTTAATCCACAGTTATTGATGTACAATTTCACTGCTTTAATTGACTTGATCCCTGGTACAGTCACTTGCCTGCTGTTTTTGATATTTTTAACCACGTGTTTGGCGCAATATGACCTGGGGACTGTCCCAAATCCTTTGACTGGCAAGGTAATTTGGGTTTGCAGCCCTGTTCCGGAGGCTCACCCAACCCGTGGGGTTACCAGGAGATCCATGAGGAAAATGCATGAGCCAGATCTGTGCACACCGAGAGCCCTCGCTCGTGCTTATTCCAGAAATGCAGAATGGTTAAAGGGGGGGGGGGCCGGGAGGAGCGGGCTGGGGGACAAAACTCTGCTGCTGCCGCCACGGTGCGGTGAAGGAGGCATGAAAAGGAGAGTTATCCATTTACGGGATTTTTCTTTCAATTGTTTGCAGGTATCGACAACTTTCAACAATTCTAATGGCGGCAAAATATGGTTCTCGCCTCGATTTCTCATTTCCAAAGAGTTATGCGCGTAAAAATGAGCATCTGTGCGTGCGAGTAGTCTGTGCTCGCGAAACTCGCTATTTTACGAAAGTGGAACGGATGTGCATGTTTTACGTTTCGCGTGGACGTATGTGAGAGGGTAAAAGGGGCCAACAATTACTCGCATAAAGAGACAGGCACACATCTGGCGGCTTTCTCGCGTGATTGTTCACCCGCTAATCATCTGGCGCAAATGACATGCAATGTGTTTATTTTGTAATGTTGGCTGGGAGGGAGGGGGCAGTTCGGGCTGAAGACCCAGGAGGGGGCTTGATGACCCGGAGAAGGGCTGGGCATGTGCGCGCATATTTTAAAACATTGCTGACCTGCAGATAGAAATCGGGTTTTACACCCGTGAATCAAAGAAACTTGGCAAAATACATAAACCATTTATTCTTGGCTATTCTTATATGCATTTCTAAAATAACACGAAAAATCAGGGACTGTTTTTGGTGTTTTGGGATTTTTACTGGACTGGGCAGGTAAAAGTCAATAAACATATTTCTGAGCTCTAATAAAAATAGGGACGGTAACTTTCAAACCGGTGTTTGTGTGCACATTTGCACGCCTACGTTGGTCCGCGCCCAGGGACGAGGCCATTTTATAACCGAACAAGGACAAAACGCCCAGCAAATACAACAGTCATAACTCACCTGGACTGGATATGAGGTCAGTTCTCGTGAGTAAACTTTCAAAGGGGTTACGTGCGAATATATAGCGCGCAGGTAGCCTGGAATTACATATCTGCTATTTTATTAACTCCGAAAGTACAGGCGTATTTTTGGTTTCGAGCGCACATTTAATGGCACAAAAATTGGGCAATCCCTGGCGGGGATCAAGAGTATTTACGCATATAAATGAATGTTATAGCTGCTATTTGGCGCAAGTGGAACCAGGACTTGTCTGCTGCCTGCAGGTCTGGGTGCAAAGTGCGAGAAGGTCTCGGTGATCTGGAGGCGGATTGTATGAGCTGGTGGAGGTATCGGCAGACTGATGATCTCAGCTATGCATGCAAAATATTTTCAAAACAGCATACGGTAAAAATATACCTGCTTCCACATATAAATTAGGGGCTTTATGTACCCGTTATTTTTTACATGTGTGTAGAAAATAGGTAAAATAAACATGTTCTTGCATTGGAAATATTCACACTTACTTTCAGAGCAAAGCTACACAATATTTTATAAAGTGAGCAGCGACCCACGGCACTGTTTATAAAGTGCTAAGATAAAACTACGCGTATCCACTTACATGTGCAAATCGGATCCCGTGAATAGGCTTGAAAGTTCGGCTCTCCTATTCCACTAATCCAAAGTATTCAGCTGTTCAAAGCAGCATATTATATTATATATAATAACTGGAACGTACATTTTAAAACAAATACACATGTCAACCCTGTACTTTAATAAATACACAATAATAAAACCACATCCATAAAAAATGTTTAAAAATTTGCTGATGCCCCAGTAGCCTTGTCTGTGCATTCTTGGTTCTCTGAGGCCTTCAAATCTTAAGCCATAGGAAACAGCCGTTGTTTTACTTTTTTACTAAACATCATGGGGTAGATATTCAAGGCATAGCCGGCTTTCTAAGTTAGCCGGATAGACATGCTAGGTGGTTCACAATAACAAGACGTGAACCTACAGCAGAACACAAAACATCATTCACACAACAAATCATAACGCAAGCACAGCAAGTACAACGTTCATGAAAATAAGTCAAGAAATTCATGAAAAGGCAGTGTGAAAGTAGTAAGCTTTCGATTGTTTTCTGAAAGTTTGATGCCACGGGTAAAATGATCTACGGGGTAGGGCTGGTGATGGAGAAAGCCCTAACACAGATGGTTTGCAATCAAAAGGTTCCGGCAGTGGGGACAATCAACAAACCTTTGTCAACTGATCTGTAAGGAACGCCGGGGAACATATCTTAACAATTTATTGGCCAGATATAGCACCTTATCCCATATCCCGCGTCGTGGCTACAGCCGGCCCAGTCGGTGCTATTTTCCAAAATGGGGCCAACCTTATCCCAGTCACATGGCTGTGGCAAGGTCAGGTCGGAGCCACTTTGGAAGATGGCATTGACGGGGCCGGGTGCAAGGGTGCTTCCGTGTTTAGGTACAGGGGCAGTGTGAGGGTGGGAGTTAGGTGGGGTGGGGCCCGTCAGTGTCACTTACGGTGGTGGGGGTGAGGATGGGAAGGGGGTGCTGGAGCCTTTATTTTATTGGATGGATTGGGGGGTGGGGAGCCGGGCTGTCACCATGCAGGTGCATTTTTTTAAATTTACGTTTTGGAGGAGTTGGGGGGGTCAGCATTAACCCCTGCTCAACCTCCCCCTTTTGCTGCTATTTCTTTTCCTGCCGCTTTAAATGTGTGGCAGGAGCCTCAGGACCTGCGTTAGGGTCCTGGGCCTCCCAACACTCATCTAATGCATTTCAAATAGGTGTTACTTTATCCCAGCTGACCACCTTCTCCGTCGGCTACAATAAAATATTTACATCAAAAAGACTATGCATGACCTTCTTTGCATGCATTTACATTATTCATGCATGTAAATCGCATGCAAAGAAGGTCATTGTAATAGGGGAGGGTATCTGGGTGGAGAGTGGCATAATATTGCACGATATAAGTTATATAATGTGCGTTAGCGCACTAATGCGGCTTGATGCATCACCTCCTTAGTTTCCCTGTGGAGACAAGGAACTACCTGAATGTAATCTGCTTTGAAGTGTCAAAAAAAGCAAAATAAAAATCAAAGGGCTTTGCAAACCACGATTATTAACTTAAACTGAATGGGTAGCCAGTGAAGTTGCTGGAGCATGGGAGACATACGCTCTCTGAGAGGATGAGAGACAATTAAACGTACCGTTGCATTTTGCAGCAGCTGAAGTATCCCTATCATGTACTGCGACACCCCAGCATATAAGGAGTTACAGTGATCTAAGGTGCTCAAATGAATGCCTGGACAACGGTTCTGAAATCTGAAACATGCAAGAGATATTTTAATGGGCAAAGAACTTGTAGCTTGAAAAAAAGATGACTTTCCTATAGCTCTGCATGGTTATGCAGCTGATTATCGTTGGATAAATCGATACCTAGCCAGATAAGTCTTGCTAATCTAAGTTTAGGCCTACTACTGAGCAGGTCTAAGTTAGACGGATAACTTACCCAGCTAAGGAGCACCACCCTGTTACTCCCATTGCCCGCCCATAAGTTATCCACTGGATAAGTGACTTATCCATCTAAAGCTGAATATTCAGTGGCTGCTACTTAGCCGGATAATTCCTACTCATATGGCTAAGCTGCTTTTCAATATTGAGGTCCATCTAATTAGCTTCTCTCCATACATCTATTGTCGTGCTGTTCCAACACATAAGGGCTATTATAAACAACATCCTCTTCCATACCTCTGCTATAGTGGGCACATGCAACAGAGAGCCCTGGCCTGATCTAAGCTTTTTCTTAAATCGGTCCTATCACAACCCGAAAAAAAAATAAATCTGAGCGTTGCCAAATAAAGAAAGCCCTTCCTGCACAGCCTGACTGCACTGCAGGGTTTGGTACTGCACTTAGGCTCTCCCGTGAAAAGAGAACACTAACGATTCAAGGCCTGGCTTTTGCACCCCCTTCCCTTGCACTCTCTCTGCTGCAGCACCCTCAGCGTGGCCTTGGTGTACATAGACCTTTATCCCTAACATACAGCACCGGGCAATTTCTAAAGGGATTTGCCCAGGCTGATTGCCCTCCCCTCAGCAATTGAAAGTCTGTGCGTTGTTTCACAGCGTTGCAAACGTCTCGCCTTGGACAAAAAGGGGGAGGGGTTACGGCGGGGAGCGTGAAGGATGCACTGGGACCCCCCCCCCTCCCCATGTGTTTCATTGGGGTGAAAAGGGGCGAGGCAGGGCAGATTGCATTTAGAAATCCCTGTGCGTACGGTGCCACCTGCTAGAGAGGACGTGCACATTCCCTGGTACTTTTGGCAGCCATGATCGATGCCAGCCCTGAATTTTCAAAGGGAAAAAGTAGGGCGAGGTGCTCCGAAATTTAACTTGCAGGTGCGCTGCAAGCTGCCCCCGCGGTGTGAATATTACTCCCTCACTGTCTGATCGTGCTGTGCGCAAAATGGACTTTTATAAACGTCCAGGCCAGTAGACTGATGAGCCATTAATTTCCTGCAATTAGAGCGAGGTCCTCATCAACGCCGCCCTCTTAACGAGCTTGCAAGGAGCTCCGTTTATGTCCCCCCGGTGCAGCTGGTGGTGCCCGGAGGCTCGGGAGCGGTGCGGAGGGCAGAGCCATGGAAACAACAACAACAGAGGGAAGGGTCAGCGGAGGGAGGGCTGCAGCCTGCTCCGAGCCATGGAAAGTTCCCGGCCGTGGCGGGGCTCCTACCACGGCGCAGCCTCTCAAAATTTATAGACGCGTCAAAGCGGCCTCGTGCCCCCTATTACCAGCGCTCCCTACATAAATTCCTGGGAGCGCGGGCCCTTTACTGCCGCGCGGTAATCGCACGTCTGGGGTTCCGTCCACCCCCGGAGTCCGGCGGCGCGAGGCTCTGCGAGCGGGGCGGCGGTCTTGGCCCTTTTACGACCGGTTGTATTTCCTCGTCAGTTTGGGCCCATTCGTTTTTTATTTCCTCTGAGTTGTAAGCACCGCGCCGTTCAGCTGCCATTTTTCTTCTTTGCGACTTCTTTGATTTTTTTTATGAAGGTCTGCCAGTGCAACTTTCATAAAATAAATCTAACCTTAAACGGCAACAACCAAACCGAGCTCTCTTATTTAGTTTTATGGTTTCCGGGTAGCCGCGTGCGGTAGGAAGAGCCACCCTGGTCCGCCGTAGCAGCGCCGCGCTAGGATAAGCGCCGCGGCCCGTGACTGCCCCTGGTCTGCAGGAGGCATCCACGAGCGCTAGCGCGCGCGCGCTTCAGAACCATTTACTTTCATAAATTGCACTGCTCTAACCCCACTGTCAAGCAACTACCGTTTCACAGCATGCGCGTTATCACACACGCGTGTACTATAAAACGTGCGCGTGTAGGCCAACAGGCACAAAGACAGGCAACGCGTTGAAACCACGTATTTCAAGGCGCTGAACGCGCGTACTCTGCTCATCTCTTTAAAAAATATACGCGCGTACTATGCATTTTAAGGTCGCAAATAAAGTAGGACTGACTCATCTTAAGTCGAGATTTATAAGCGCAAAGCGGTGTATTTTAAAACACACGTGCCTGAGTGAGATTGCCAGTTTAACCAGTTAGGTCCACCAGTTTGCCCAGTCCTTCTCCAGGTCGTGGAGGCCCTTCTGGTTCTTCAGCCAGACCTCCTTCCCGGTCGGTACCACACAACGAACACGTTTATTATCACGGATACCGCATAATTAGCAGGTGTGAAAATATGCAAGGAAGTTGGGAAATCCAATGCGAATCTTTTAAAATAGCAACTTACTCGCGCAATTGTTGGCCTCTCCCAGAAATGCCCCTGGACAGTCCCTTTTTTATGCGCACATGAAAGTGAAAACACGAGCGCATTGTGGACTTTTCTAAAGCACGGAATACACGTGTATGCTAATTTTTACGCTTGTAACATTTTGAAAATTCACCTTAAAAGTAGACACAGGCTTCCATAGCGTGCGTGCAGTGTGGCGTCCCTGGGAGCTGGTTATCCCCCCCCACACACACACTGACCACATAAGTAGCAGGTACAGGGTATGTATGCCCTCGGTATGCAGGGACATTATGCCAGCTAATTTATAAAGAGAAATTACCCAGGTACAACGTGGACTGCCTTATTGCTTAGGACCCTAATGCCTCGAATCAAAGGCTTTTGTTTTGGTTTTCCCGTGTTGTTTATTGCACTTCACCCTATCGGGTTGGCTTCAGGTGCTATTTGTGGTCTTTGGCAGCGGAGATTTTCTACCAGGTCATGCCACGAACCTTGGGAAGAAGTGGAAGGTGGAGCTGCTGCTGCTGGCCCTGACCTGCTATCTTTGGGTTTTTGCTGGGAGTTGCTATGATTTCCCCTGAGAAAACCACCACACTTTGCCATGAAAATCTTCTGCAGGGCTTCCACTTTCTGGATGTCAGAGACGTGTAGACAGAGTCCCAGATGCTGCGTACACATTCGGAGTGCAGGTGAGACCTGGCTGCCACTTATCTCCAGAAACAAAAGGTGTGAAACCAGAACTTTCCGCTGCTCCAAATAATCATAACTAGATGTAATTACATCTTGCAAAAGCAATGTTTATTTTACGCGGCAAACAATTTTTCAGGAAGATGCAGACTTGAGAAATAGTTTGCCGCTGAAAATGAACATTGCTTTTGCAAGATGTAATTACATCTAGTTATGATTATTTGGAGCAGCTGAAAGTTCTGGGGTCACAGTAGTACTACCCAGTCTGACCTTGTTTACTCCACCCTGACTGCTGTGCCACTGATCTTCTACATAAAGCCGTCACCCATCAGGGATGGTGCTAGCGATTCTACTGCCCCGTGCAATTTCTGTGCTGCCCCCCGCCCTCCCCCTTCATGGCCAATGCGAGGAGCTCATCTGCCCTAGGCAAGCCATGGTGCTGAGCATCCTGCTCCTGCTCCCCCCTCCCCCGCCGCCTTTCTCTCGTGAGCCTTCCTGACGGGGGGGGGGGGAGAGCAGAAGCTGTGCGCAAATGGAGATGTGCCTCTACGACAGCCAGCTGCTTGCACCCCTCTCCTTCTTCGGCTGCCAGCGGCCCCGCGGCCTCCCCCGGGTGTGCCGCCCCATGCAACTGCACAGTATGCACGCCCGGTCACGCCGGGCCTGCCACCCATGTTGGTCCTGGTTTCCCCACTGTAGCTAGGAACTTGCCCTGCTGTTCTTGGAGAGGCTGGAACTACAAGTTAATAGGCAGAATGGGGCAACAGCAGGACTGGCTCAGCCTGTCAGAGATGATCTGGATGACGTGGTAAAGCCTCCTCCTACAAAGGCTGCTGCCCCACGCCACTGCCGGATCTCTGGAAACAGCGGCACAGGCTAACGCTTTCTTCTTTCTCTATGGGCAGCAAGGCAGTTGCATTCCCTGCCAGCAGTCAAGCATCCCATAGCCGCGGCTGGCCCAAGCTCCATTCTGCAGGGCTCTGATTCCATGGATTTGCCCATCTAAGATGGGAGCTCTTGGCCATTCCTAGCAGCCTTCTGGCCCCCTGACATTGGCTGCCTTCTTGGGTTTTCCAAGTTACCATTTTTTCGGTCTAAACCACACACTAATGGGCTACTACTTTACTCAATAACCTCCTGGCTATATTTATTTATTTATTTATTTATGTAAAAGATATTATGTCACATTATCGTTTTAAATGTGTTACAAACAACATTCACAGATAAAAATAGATACAAATCATATATATCTCACATGTACATCTAACAGATGCCCCTGGAATGCTCTACAAAACACCTCTTCTTACATAGATAAGGCTGCATATGTTCTGAAAGTATGTAAGTACTTTTAGGCAGCTGAAAATCTATTTTTGACTTATGTATGTGTAGCAAACTACTGTAAATCAGGTTCCTGCCCCCACAAGCTTAGGATGTGTTGGAGCCTTACAATGTGGAGACTCCCTGGTCTTCACTGGGTGGCAAAAGACTCCAGCTTTGTGGGAGATACCATTTTCTAACAGCACCTCCCTTACAGGCTGCCTGGAATTGGTAGCTCCTTAGGGGAGGGGAGCTAGTGGTCTAGAAAGGGCGGTTATTTTGGCTTGGCTTACGGAGAGTACGGAACCATTTTGGTAACTGGTTATGTTGTTGGAAGGCAAAGAGACTTTTTTAGCAGTGTGAGTACTTTTTGGAGTTTTCTGTGGTGAGACCCTGGACCCGTCTGGTGAGGGACATGCTCCATATGTCCGGAGGCCAGGTGTAAAGACGATTTGTGTGCTCCTCTTCCTGTCATGAAGGGACTGCAGTGACTTTTCACCTTAGAGGAAGGTTGTGGACTTTTGGGTTTGTGAAGTGATTTAGTGCCGCTCCTCGTCACAGTTGAAGCTGGGACTCGTTGGCCTGTTGTTTATTTCCCAGTATCAGATCTACCCTCACAAGAGGTCACATCAGAAGGAGTCCAACGAGCAGAGGCAAGATCCTTTGGAAACCCACATCTGGATCTACGTCCATTGGGTCAGGGGACCCAGGCTGCGGATGAACTGGACTCGTGTGGACCTCAGATATGATTTCAAAACTAAGGGGATTCTCCTCACGCGCAGTCTATCTAATCAGTCCACTCCCTGAGGGATAAGCTCTAGCCTAGGGCCGTGTACCGAGGACACGTACATAGAGGAAAGGAAGAGGAGTCCACATGGTAAATATCCCAGTGATAGCACAGAGGTAAAGGAACAGTCAGCTACTTGATCAGCATGTGACTACAGGCAAGGCAGCTTTACAACTGCTCGACAGCCAATGGCAGCACGGCTTTAAAAATGCTCACGTCACAATGTGCTCTGACCTCGCTCAGATTCCAAGTGAACTGAATGGGTCTCTTTTCCAATAGGAAAGAAGAAGAGAATGGGGTTCCAAGTGTTGGGAAGGCAGATGAAGCCGGGGGAGCCTGGGTAATTTACCGTTTTGTGGCACAAATCTGAATGAAATTGGATAAACAGTTCAAAAGTTATTAGGGGGTGTACAGACACAATGATCTTATGAGGTTAGTTTCCCTAAAGGAACCCTGCTTGCTTACTTCCCTATTTGTTCACAATGTAGAGGATTATAGGATGTGAGGGCATAACAGCCGTTCATTTATTACTCTAGATACTTAAGAACTTTGTTGCAAAGTTCATCGTGCAAAGATTGTCGCTCTTACATTATGTCTAAGAGAAAACAATAAGCCATGTTTCGCAGACGCATAAAGAACACATATTCGCCCTTCGAAAGCAGCATAAAATAAAATCTACTGTGAAAAACTGTTAGATATCTTGAACAACAAAATATTATTTTATTATTTATTGCCTTTACAGAGCTGACAGTGTAAGTAACTTCACGTTCAAGAGTTTCTTGATGTAGATCAGCAGTCTGGTGTAGAGAAAATCTATTCATCGAGCAGAAAGCACCCAATCATCTTTAATCTTTGCTTCAAGTTTGCATATTGGCTCTTTATTACTAGCTTGTCTGGTAATGTTGAGTTCTGGAGTCTAGGTCATGGTCTCCGGATTTTATAATAGCTGGATCGTCATCATTATCTTGATCGTGAAATGATCATTATTGATTCCCTTAGCATTAATAGATACATGCATTAGCAATATGCAAGCTACTAATAATAGTTTGGTTTGCTACATTCAGACATTTTTTTTAACCATTTCATTGCTTTGCTATTCATCTCAGACCTATAAAGGTTTCCAAACATTCAGAGAGAGAGAAGATTTAATAGTCCTATTATTGGTGGTCCCTGTTTGCTTTTCAGTGTTGATTATGCATGTGATGAAATCCTGGTTTATGATAATTGATTTTCCGTGGATTGTGTTCCTGTGAATAATACAATCACCCTTTTTTAACTTTTTATTTTAAGATCAAATAGAATTGATGCCTGTTTGCTTTGAGTTGGGAGCTGGTCAGAGCATTTAGTACAATAAGATTGATCTTAAGAGAAAGCGGTTAAACCTTGGCTATATTTCTTCTTGCAGAGCCTCCAAAACCTTGAATTGAGAGTAAAGTTTGCATCTATTTGCTCCTCGTCTATTTTAAAGGCTGTCAGAGTTGGTTAGTCTCTCCCAAAATTAGCCCTTTGGATCATCTTCTTACCAAAACCAAAATCTGAGCTTTTTTTGTTTGAAAGCAATAGCGGATTAGGGCAAGGAGCTTTGTTTAGCTAAAGCGAGGGATTAGAAAAGATTTGTCCCCATAAAGTTGTGGTTTGATGGTGCTTTTATCCTTGGATGTTGCTAAAGCTGTGTTGCTTCAGGATTAGGGGCATACAAAGAGTCTCCTTGTGCTGCTTCGCAGCCAAGAGAGAGAGAGAGAGAGGGAGAGAGAGAAAACAGGCAAGGGAAAGCAGGCTCTGCGTCTGAGAGGAGCAGGACTCCTTGGTCACAGATCCAAAATATACTTCCAGTGGCATGAACCTTGCCAGGCCACCTTCTTCTGAAGACCTCCAGTGTGGAACACCACTCTTCAGCCTTGCGGAGGTGTTTGCTGGACTCATGCAGTAGGACACTGGATTCTGTGGTATCCCTCTCCTGCTCAAAGGAAAACTGTGCTTTCAGAGACAATAGTCTGATGCCCAGAAACAAGACAGCCAGTTGGGATGAGAACAATGCTGCTACCATCTGATTGCCTGCCTTGTTATGTTAGCAACCATGATGCCATTACGAGCTACCACTGGAAATGAATCCTTCACTAGAAGGGCAAGGTATAGGGTCCTCTTTATTAGAGACACGTTGGGAGAGGCACCTGAATAAGAACATAAGACATGCCATACTGGGTCAGACCAAGGGTCCATCAAGCCCAGTATCCTGTTTCCAACAGTGGCAATCCAAGTCACAAGTACTTGGCAAGTACCCAA
The DNA here is from genome assembly GCF_901001135.1 of Rhinatrema bivittatum. NCBI lineage: Eukaryota > Metazoa > Chordata > Amphibia > Gymnophiona > Rhinatrematidae > Rhinatrema > Rhinatrema bivittatum. Next base: position 117,423,417 of record NC_042624.1, read on the forward strand.
ACATTAGATAAATCACAAGCTACTATTGCTTATTAATTAATAGCAGTTAATTGATTTTTCCTCTAGGAACTTATCCAAACCTTTTTTAAACCCAGCTACACTAACTGATGTAACCACATCCTCTGGCAGTGAATTCCAGAGCTTAACTATGTGCTGCGTGAAAAAGAATTGTCTTCAATTTGTTTTAAATGAGCTATTTGCTAACTTCATGGAGTGCCCCCTAGACCCTCTGTTATCTGCAAGAGAACATAACCAATTTACATTAACTTGTTCAAGTCCTTTCATGATTTTGTAGACTTCTGTCATATCCGCCCTCAGTCATCCCTTCTCCAAACTGAAAAGCCCTAACTTCCCTAGCCTTTCTTCATAGGGCAGCTATTCCATGCCCCTTATCATTTTGGTCACCCTTCTCTGAACATTCTCCAGAATTGCACACAGTAATCAAGGTGCGGTCTCACCATGGATTGATACAGAGGCATTATGACATTTTCCGTTTTATTCAGCATTTCCTGCCTGAATGTTTGCTTTTTTGTTTTCCACAGCACACTGAGCCGATGATATCAATATATTATCCACTATGATGCCTAGATCTATCTCCTGGATGGTAGCTCCTAAGATAGAACCTAACATTGTGTAACTATAGGAAGGGTTATTTTTCCCTATATGCATCACTTTGCACTTGTACACGTTAAATTTCATCTGCCATTTGGATGCCCAATCTTTCAGTCTTGCATAATTTTGTGTCACCGCAAATTTGATCACCAGGTTATTTATAAATATATTAAAAAGCACCGGTCCAAGTACAGATCCCTGAGGCACTCCACTGTTTACCCTTTTCCACTGAGAAAATTGACCATTTAATCCTACTCTCTGTTTCCTGTTTTTTAACCAGTTTGTAATCCACAAAAGGACATCACCTCCTATCACATGACTTTTTAGTTTTCTTAGAAGCCTCTCTGGGACTTTGTCAAATGCCTTATGAAAATCCAAATACACTACATCTACCGGTTCACTTTTGTCCACATATTTATTCACTCCTTCAAAAAAAATGTAGGAGATTTGTGAGGCAAGACTTGCCCTGGGTAAATCCATGGTGGTTGTGTCCCATTAAACAATGTCATTCTAAATGTTTTATGATTTTATTCTTTATAACAGTTTCCACAATTTTTCCCAGCACTGAAGTCAGGCTCACTGGTCTGTACTTTCCCGGATCACTCCTGGAGCCCTTTCTAAATATTGGGGTTACAGTGGCCACCCTCCAGGTCTTCAGGTACAATGGATGATTTTAATGATAGGCTACAAATTCATTGAAATAGGTCTGAAATTTCATTTTTTGAGTTCTTTCAGAACCCTGGGGTGTATACCATCCAGTCCAGGTGATTTACACCTCTTCAGTTTGTCAATCTGGCCTAGCACATCTTCCAGGTTCCCCATGATTTGGAACGTGGCCAGGCTGACATCCCTGAAAGAGAGAGTCAAAGTCCCATTGTTCTGCATCTGAGCAGGTCGCAGAATTGTGCAGGCAATACGGGAGGCCTCCATAGAGAATTTAATCATAGAGCCTCCTACTCTCATGGGGTAAGTACCTCAAGCTAAATAGGGGAATGGGTGGGATGTGGAATTGGGGAGGTTGAGGTGAAAGTTGGGAGGGGTGATGGCCAAAAGCCTAATAGTATATATTGAAGTCAGAAGGTGAAGAGCCGTTGTAACAGTGGCTTCATGGGTTAACTATTGGGAATGGAAACATGCCATTGAGGAGGTCACAGAACCTGCAACATTGAACTAAGAGCATGTCATTCCTACTTCACCCCTGTATGGATTAAGGACCTCAAGAAAAAGGCCTGGGAGCTGCACCACCTGGAAGGGGTCTGGTTGAAGCAGCTGCGTGCCAAGCAGGAGAAAACTAGTGGTAAGTTTCACAAACACCCATCAGGGAGATGTCAGCATAGTCTGTCAATTTACTGAGTCCATCACAGGCCCCGCTATTACCCCGCCACTCAGCAATACCCTGTATTCCTCATGCACATAAAGCTTCTTCCTGCTAGAGGCCACAGGCATCTGTCCAGCGATATTATGGACACAGAACAACCTCTGGCTCATGAAGCACTATGTTTATTGCACTCACAGGCCAACTATAAGCATTCAGTCTTTTATTCTATCCTCTTTCCTCCACTCGTCTATCCTTGCAGAAGTCTCGGTTAGCTCCTGTTTACTTGGTCACCATTCTCTAGCTAGCTGTCATGTACACAACACGTCACTTAGGTCAGAGCGCCTCAAGATGCCAGAAATGTGAGTGCATCCAAGCCACAAACAATGGGATGGCCTACAGAGGGGTACAGCTTGTCTGCTTCACTACTGCTAACACTGCACAACGGGGAGACAAGGAGCTGAAATGTACTGGCCCTTTCCCCATTAGAAACCTTCCAGCAGAAAAGAGGTGTCCAACAGATGTGCAGGTAGCACTGCCTGCATCGAGTTCTAATCCTCCTCCTCTGTCTCCCAAAAGCTGGTGATGTCAATGAAAGTAATAGGGCACAGGTTCAATCTTACCCCACAAAGTTCGGGTAGCAAATGACTTTATTGTGGCCCTTTTGCATGCCCATCAGTGCAATGAGGGAACAGTTCTCAGCAGCTTGAAGACAGATATGAAGGTGAAGCTCAGTGTGCACCTTTTATGTCATACTGGCTGGGAGCCCTCACACTCAAATACAGTACATTCACTTTTGCTTGAGGCTGCTGGGAGTGAGGTTCAGAGTAACTGCTGCAGCTCTCACTACTCCTTAGATTGGCAATTTTGACAATTTTAAAACTTTTTTTGTGCCTGAGAAAAAAATAGGAAGCCATCTGCAATAAACCCTCCTCTTTTACTTGATTACATTAATACTGTAAAAAAACATTTCCTAGTATTTATTTATTATTGTCTAAAGCTCTCCATGAAAAAGCTGCTTTTAAAGGGTAAATGCTACTTTTCCCACCAGGACCTCAGAAGATGCAACTTTTACGAATTACTCTGGTATAGTTTAATGACCTCAAATATCATCTACAACATGCATGTCACCTCCTTTATCATGATCCGAATCTTCTTTTCCTGCTGTTCACACCTTTACTCCTGCTCTCTCACACACATTTATTCAGTCACAGCTCACACAGCAACGCTATCACTCTCTACGGGCATTAAGCCCCTTAATATTTCAGCAAGATCACACACACATAAGAACATAAGAAAATGCCATACTGGGTCAGACCAAGGGTCCATCAAACCCAGCATCCTGTTTCCAACAGTGGCCAATCCAGGCCATAAGAACCTGGCAAGTATCCAAAAACACACACACTGATAAATAATGGCAAATCAAAAGGACATCTGCCTTTCAGCTGATACGAACACCACTGACCACACTTACAGTGCGCTTTAATACAATCTAAAACATCACCAGAGGGTTTCCCAGGCATATATTACACCCCATGTCCTTTGCTGGGACTATAACATACAAACCGAGCTGAACAACAATCTTACATTCAAACATACTTCCCTATCTGTCAAATAACTGGGCCTTTAGTTTTTACGTTGTAATTGATACAAATTGATAAAACACCATGCTGCAGAAAAAAAAGAAAGAAAAAAAATCTGTTTATCAGATAAGCACTGGAAAAACACCGTCCATTTCCCTTTGACCTGTGCTATCATGCAGGTATTTATCAACCCCAAGTGCACTATCTTCTATGGATAAAGCAGCCCTCGCACAAAAAGGGGCACTGGAAATTTCCATTTACGTGCACGTGTTTTAATATTGACCGGTTTACAGGAATAAGCCCTATTTCATTTTTGCGCGTACATTTTTAAACGTATGCCCGTAGGGATGGTAACTTTAAAACATGCGTGCACATGCCCACATATGTGGCTATGTGGACATTCGCAGATGTATTTCATATTGCACATGTACTTCAGCGCAAAATACAGAAAATATATGCAACTCTACCCAACAGCATATTTGCATTGGGTGGCCTACATATGCACGTATGTTGCAGGGTGGAGATCGTATATTTTATAAAATGCACATATTTCATAAACACCTGCTATAAAATGCTTGTTCCCATGGCCAAATCATCCCTGAGGTTCGTATCCAAAAGCATTTAGTCGGCTAAGTCTGAAGTTAGCCGGCTACAAGAATGTTTGGGCACTTATCCGGTTACATTCTAACCGGCTAATAAAATAGCCGGCTAAGATAGGGGAGGTCCAGGGGCGCAACTGGAAGGAGTCGAGTTAGCTGAATTTTAAAAGCTGCCCAGGTACGTGCGTATCTCCCACAGTGCGCATATCTCACTCTGATTAAAAAGGGGGCGTGGTCTGGGCGGGGTCGGGTGAGGTACATGTACATCCTTATAGTACCACATAAATTCATTTCTGCTGTGGGGGAGATGTAAATGTAGAGAAAAAGAAAATAAGCCATATCTGAGGGGTTTTAAGGGTCTAGGCTAACGGGGGTGTGGGAGAGTGAAGACTATTAAACTAGGGGAGTCTGAAGGACTTAGCACTTAACTGGGCGAACTCAGTGGAAGAACTGGTGAAACTGGCCATGGCATGGGTGCGAGCCCATGCATACACCCCTTATGCATTAGAGGTGGGATTTGCGTGAACATGCATGCACTCACTTAAAATTTGGTGATAATGTGCACGCAGCCAGGCTATCATCTAACATGCGTGCATATTCATGCACAAGTTTTAAAATGGCCATGTACCTGGGCACGTGCCAACACACACGCAACAATGTGCAATTGCACGCTGATCTAAAAGTCCCTGCAGGCTAAGTCTGGTCGGACCAAAAAACCTGTCTTAAAGTTATCCAGCTAACTTTAAGATAGCCGACTATATTCAATAGCGTGGCTGCACTATTGAATGTACCTGGCTGGAGAAGTTTATTCTGGCTAACTGCTATCCAGACTGCGTCTGAATATCAAATTTGATTAATGGTCCCACCACAGTAACCCCCTTCATGCATGCATTCAGTTAAGGTCCAGGATCTAAAGAAGCTTCCCCTCTCACTCCATGAAGCATCTAGAAACTTTAGCTCTCTAGCATGTTCTGATGAAACCAGGGTAATAGAAATCTACCATTATTATTGTGTTGCCAAATTTATTTACTTTGTCTAATTTCAGCGTCTGTTTCTTCATTTTGGCCTGGTGGCCAGTAGTATACACCCACTGCTATACTCTTACCTGTCACACCTGAATTTCTGTCCTTAAAGATTACACTCTGCATTTTGTTTCCTGCAGTATTTTTATCATGTTTGATTGTATGCCATCTTTTACATATAATGCTAATGCTCCATCAATTCAATCTGTCCTATCACATTGATATATTTTATAACCTGGTATCACAGTATCCCTGTGGTTACCTTCCTTCCATCACATCTCTGAAATGCCTAGAAGGTCTGTATCCTTGTATTATGCCATGCATTCTAACTCACCAATCATAAAACAACATAAGAACATCATAAATATAGGTGCATTTTCAAAGGAGTTACCATGTAAATGTAACATACTATTGTATCCAATTTCAAAAGCCATTTACCCGTGTTAAGTTCACTTAACATGGATAAAATCTATTGCCAATTCAATAGCATATACTGTAGCAATTTTCAAAAGCCCACTTACAGGGGTAAAGTACATTTCCATATGTAAAACCCAGTTTTAAGCATGTGAATGGTTTTGAAAATCAGGCCCTTTTCTGACATTTTAAAGTATGTTTTTGTTTGTACTTTCATTTCTCTTTGTATTCACAACCTGCTTGTTAGCAAATGATACAGGCAGTATAGAGTCATTCACATCTAGGCGTTCTTTATCTATGTCCGGCTGGGCTACTTCAGCCTTAAACACAACCTCTCGACTGGGATATTCTAACTTCACTGTTTTGCAAGTATCTTTGGAAGATACCTCCCTCCGGACCATGCACTTCTGAGCGACTTGTCGGCTCCCCCGCCCTGCCCCCGGTGTGGTTTAAAAGCGGTCTTCTCTCCTTTCAAAATGTTGGCGCCAGCATCGTGGTCCCGCTCTGGTTAAGGTGAAGCCCATCCCAGCGGATTAGGTTTCCTCTTCCCCAGAATGTCCCCTAGTTCCCGGACAGCCATCAAATGATAAAAACGTTCAGTTGCCCAGCTGGACCAGAATCACACAAGGTTCTGAAAGGATCCGCATCCTTGTGCCACTCCACTGATCCATCCTGCCCCACTGAAACGCAAAACAGTCGCATTGTGCGCGTTTTCCCCTTACAAGCTGAACAATAAAGTTGTTGTTCTGTTTACAATACGTTGAGCCAGGCCAACGGATTCCCACCGACCATCCACACGGTTCATGACCCCGTAACTTGATCTTCAGTTTGCCGGTAATTCAGAAACCAGTAGAGTTCATAAACCTGAAAACAATTCACATTTCGTCTTTATGAAGTCTGCAGCAGGAAAAGGCATCATAAAACTTCCCAAGACAGGAGGAGAAAAAGAGTTTGGGCCTCATTCCAATTATATAGCTCATGACATGAAATATGTTGAGAAAAGACATGTCATATCTCTGCTCAGCTGCATATAACTCTATTTCCAGACTATTATAGTATAAAATATATTTTACAAGAGTTTTACCTACAGGTGATTTGCTCTTTATTACTGCATGTGGGCAAAATCAATACTTTTGTAACTGCAAGATCGTTTATTTTGCTTTTTGAAGCATTTTTCAACAGTGGGAGTACAGCTAAGCCTGCAAAGCTAATGATTAAGAGTTATGGACTGTTCTTACCCCATTATTGACTAAGAATTTATATATTTCCAAACAGAAGCCGGCAGAGCCTGCGTCATCAGATTTTCATAAAGATGAGCATAATCATTTCAGAAACAAAACACAATTAAAATTAAATCAACCCTTCTTCAGAAATCTGAGGGATCCTGGTTCTTTTTAAGGCCCTTTGCTCTCAATTTTGTACTGAAAATCTATTTTTTTTTTCATTATGTTAATCTGTGTATTCACTGAATTTCATTAGTTGTCTGGATTCAGAAGGAGTCATTGTCTACAAATCTCTGTCAATGGAGGCTAAGTGGTGAGAATTAAAAGCCCGAGTAGCCAGCAATGCCAAAGCATCCAGATTTGCTTGCCATCTGAGGTTTTCACATAGCCCTTAGTAGGCGGTGGCCAAACTGTTATTGGCTGTCGTCAATGTACATCCGCTCTGGCTTGTGGAAATGCTCAATTTAATTGGGGTTTATGAGGAAAAAATGATAACCTGGCATGGATTAGGGACATCCAGGCAAAGAAAACAATAGTTAATGGAAATGATGTTCACCAGACTTGAAGTTTCTCTTCAACATGGTTTAGGAAAATGCATAAAAATTCAAACACTCAAATGAGTCACCAATCCACTAGGAATGAAAGTCCTTCAAGGTGTGTCAACAGCATTACCTGAAAAACCAGTACAGCCACTAATCTAGGACTGATGTTAGTAGCCTGACCGCCTTGTAGCAAGAGATTTTCAGTCACGAGGAAGAGCAGGAAAACGCTGTTGGCTTTCATCATTTGCATTGAATTTAGCGAAGTTTCCTTTTCTTTTGGAGAGTAAAGCACGGTATTCAAAGGAAGTGGACTGGAAGTCCCGTGATGGGCTGCAAACCTGGTCACGTGCAGAGGGCTGCTTTCCCCGCAGACATTCAGCGGCATTTCATCGGATGAACAAGGCAGGAGTGCCTACGTTCCTAAAGGGATTTCCCTCGTCAGGATTTAAGGTGGTCATTCTCGAGGGATATGGCGAAGAATGGCAAAAGGTTAACGTGAAAGCTTTGAAGGTTTGTTCATGCAGCCTGTGTTGGCATGAAAACAAATATTGCCTCCACGCACAAAGTCTTCACAAGGAAAGTAGAACCTAATTGGATGCTGTAGTGGAATTAGAGAGAAGACATACGGGCCGATACAGTAAAAATCGCAGGAGAGCCCCACTCTCCCGGCGCGCGCACAGG